>NW_026693329.1:1200000-1512500 GCF_021218885.2 Marmota monax
CCTTGCCCAGCCAGCTTTGTTGACATTTCAGATGTTGGAATGATTTCCTCGGGCATGATTCCCAGAAAAGAAGTGGGGTAGAGGGGAAGTACATTTGCCTGTAAGGGCCATGGGTTGTGCGGCCAAATGGCTTCCTGGCCCAGCCGTGCCAATTCGCCCGTCCACCTGCAGAGCCCCGAGAAACCTTCGCCCTGAGGGAATGGGGTGGGGTGGGGGGTTAGTTCGGTTTTTATCTTTCTTTCCCAGGTTTTTTAAAAAAATACGATTAGAACATAGCAAGTAATTTAAAAAGAAACGTTTACTCATAATGCCATCGTCAGAATGATTTATGGCTAACGTTTTGACTTAGAGTCTTCCAGCTTTTTTTTTTCTCTCCCTACATCTCAGTTTTTAATTGTGTGGAAATTTATATGCACAAATTTACATGCAGCTTTTTATTATGAAAGATTCAAACCCAAACAGCAGGAGTGGTGCTGGAGATTGAACCCAGGGACTTGTGCATGCTAGGAAAGCACTCGACCACTGAGCTGCACCCTCTGCCCCTCAAAAGTCTGATTCTCATAAGAGCCCCAAATAAAAATATATAGGTAATAAAAAAGATAGGTAACTGGATGAGGCTCCACATCACAACTGGCTGACATTTCTCCTCAGTATTTTTCATCTCCATGTTTTCTTCCTTATAATTTTTTGCTGTGGTTGAAGAAATTGAGTTATTAGATTGTAGTTTCCTACACTCTTGATGTTTCCTGTAAATTAATAGCTGTGTCTAGAGATTTGATCAGATTCAGGTCAGAATTTTTTTTTCTTTCTTTTCTTCTTCTTCTTTTTTTTTTTTTTTCTGTGCTGGGGATTGAATCCAGGGCGTTCCATTCTAGGCAAGCACTCTGTCACTGAGCTATATCCCCAGCCGTAAGAACTTTAAAAAATATGTACTTTGGGGCTCGGGATGTGGCTCAGGTGTTAGCGTGCTCGCCTGGCATGCGTGAGGCACTGGGTTCGATCCTCAGCACCACATAAAAATAAAATAGAGATATTGTGTCCACCTAAAAAAACTGAAAAAAATAAACATTTAAAAAAATATGTATTTTGGGCTGGGGATGTGGCTCAAGTGGTAGCACGCTCGCCTGGCATGCGTGCGGCCCGGGTTCGATCCTCAGCACCACATACAAACAAAGATGTTGTGTCCGCCAAGAACTAAAAAATAAATATTAAAATTCTCTCTCTCTCTTTAAAAAATATGTATTTTAATATATTGTGCTTTGTTATAGTTAAATAATATAAAAATGTAAAGATCACTATCTTTTGGAATGTAACCCTGTGATGATATTTATCTTGAAACAAAAACAAGATAAATAATTAATAATTATTTGTCTAATAATTAATGTTTCTTTTTAAAAAATTATTATTTAATGCTGCTATTAAATATAGACTATTTGTACATATTTAGGAGGCACAGTATTGTAATTGAATATACATATACGTGTATAGAGAGTGCGATGATAAAATCAGGGGTAATTAATGTTTTCATCTTCCTCAAACGTGATCATTTCTGGGTGGAGAACCTTCGGTTTCTTCTCGAGTTATTTTGAAATGTGCAGTCAGTGGTTGTAGACTATGGTCACCTCATTTGTTTTCAGTACTGGGGATGGAACCCACGGGTGCTCTACCATGGAGGTACATCCTCTGCCCTTTTTATCTTTTTTTATTTGGAGACAAGGACTAAGTTGCTGAGCTGGCCTTGAACTTGTGACTTCTGCCTCAGCTTCCTGAGTCCCTGGGATTCCAGGACCACCTGGCTATCCCAACACCTTCTGATTGGGGGAATTGAGTCCATTGACATTCAGGTTTCTACTGATGAGGAAGAATCAGTTTCCACCATTTTATTATCTTTTTTTTTTTTTTTTTTGCTGACACAATAGAAATAGAAAACATATTCAATGAAATAAATAGCTAAAAACTTCCCAAGCCTTGAGAATAAGGATATTCAGGTCCAGGAAGCTCAAAGAACACTTAATCCACTTGACCACAGAAAGCCCTCTTTGGGCGGGCTGGTGTAATTCAGTGGTAGAGTAGGCATGTAGCATTCATGAAGCCCTGGATTTGATTCCAGCGTGCATGTCCACGTGTGCATGCACCCCCACCCACAGGGATACACAAAACCTCTTCACAGCATGTCAAACGTCCAAGACACAGACTTCTAAGAGCACTAGGTCCCATTAAGGGACACCCCCATGACTCCCTTTTTTTTCCTAAGAACGTATGAATTTTTTTTCAATAGATGGACACAATACCTTTATTTATTTATTTTCATGTGGTGCTGAGGCTCAAACCCAGTGTCTCCCATCTGCTGAGCAATTGTTCTATCCCTGAGCCACATACCACTCCAGCCCAGCAGATTTCTTATCTTACTGGTTTGGTGGTTTTCTTCAAGGATAAGGCTGGATTATTTTCCCTTTTGCTTTTGTGTACCTGCTTTACCCGAGAGCTTCATTGTTCTGTGTGTTTCCGTGATGACAATCGCTGTCTTCAATTCCAGGACTCCTTTAAGTGCTTCTTGTGGGACCAGTTGTCACCGATGAGGGATGCATCCCTTCAGTTCTTCTCCTGCCTTGGAAAGTCTTTCTCTCTCTTCATTTCTGAAGAGCACCCTTGCTGGGTATAGTATAATTGATTAGGAATTTTTTTTTTTTCCTTTTAGAACTTTGAATAGATCATCCCATTCCCTCCTGGCCTATAAGATTTCTGATGAAAAAAATCTATTTGTGTAATGGCGGGGGTGGGTTCCCTTAAATATGACTTGATGCTTTCCCCTTGTTTTTAGAATTATCTTCTTGGTCTTGGACTTTCGACAGTTTGACCATGATATGCTGTGAAGAGGACCTGTTTGGGGGGCTAAATATGTTTGGGGTTCTTTGAGCCTCCTGGACTTGGATGTTCATGTCCTTCCTAAGACTTGGGAAGTTTTTAGCTATTATGTTGTTGAATAGGTTTCTATGCCTTTCCCCTTGCCTTCTACTTCTGAAACACTTATAAGGTGAATATCTGTTCACTTTATTGTGTTCCATAAATCTAATAGGCTTTCTGTCTTTCTTTTTTCTTTTTGGTCCTGAGGATTGAACCAGGCATGCTTAACTCCTGAGCCACATCCCCAGGGATTTTTATTTTTTACTTGGAAAAATGATCTTGCTAAGTTGCTTGGGGCCTTGCTAACTTGCTGCGGCCGGCCTCAAACTGGCAATTCTCCTGCCTCAGCCTCCTGAATCACTGGGAGTACATGCTTGCCCCACTGCACCCGGCTCATGGTCTTTCTTTATTCTTTATTTTTATTCTCTATTTTTAAAAATCTGGGACTGGATTATTTTCAAAGACCTTTCTTCAAGTTCAAGAATTCTTCCTTCTGTTTAGGGTAGACTGTTATTGAGGCTCTCGATCTCATTTTTTATTTCATTGATTGGATTATTCAGCTCCAAGATTTCTTTTTGGTTCTTTCTCATGACACTAACTCCTTGTTGCGTTTTTCATTCAAATGATGATTTTTTTCCCTCCTTTTGTTGACCCACCCATCTGTATTCTCTCCCATCTCACTGAGTTTCTTTAGGATCCTTATTTTAAATTTCTTTTCAGGCATTTCTTGGATATCCTTTATTTTGCACCTGTGTTCGTGCCTGGGCTTCTTTTTTTTTTTTGAATTTTTTTAATATTTATTTTTTAGTTTTCGGTGGACACAACATCTTTGTTTGTATGTGGTGTTGGGGATCGAACCCGGGCTGCGCGCCTGCCAGGTGAGCACGCTACCGCTTGAGCCACATCCCCAGCCCCACGCCTGGGCTTCTGGTGTAACAATCACCTCCTAATTTTACAGACTAGTCTTCAGAGGGAAATGCTTTTTTCTTGTAAAAGTTTTAGGGTGTTGGTTGGGTAGGGTACTTTGGCTTTGGTTCCAAATGAACACCAAGTGACAAAGGCTGTGTGAAGTCCTCAGCTGGGACCAACATCAGTGGTGTTAGAGAGTCTGGATAGACCACAGGTGTTTGTGGTGGTAGTAGACACCATGTCTATGGGCTTGTCAGGGATGTGTGACCTTAGGACCCAGAGGGGAGAGTGCCGGTCATGGCTGGGTCTCTGGTCACGGCCAGGGCAGTGCCAGAGGGTGCGGATGATGGGGTATGTGTCTTCAAGCCTACAGAAGCAGGAGCTGCTGAATGGGGGCTCCCAGCAATGGGACCCGTGGTTCCAGGAGAGTGGAGAACAGTAGACATCCTCAGGCCTCACGAGGGGCAAGACCAACTGTTGCAGGATCCTTTGGCACCAAAGGTGTGGAGCATGAGGGACATGCTGTTAGGAATTTCAGGGGTGAGCGTCACTGGTGGCGAGGGCTTCCAGCAACATCAATGCTGGTTCTGGGAGCACGGGCCACTGAGTCGCATCCTCACGCCCCACAGTGGTGAGCTCCCAGGGTGGTGCTGCAGGCTGAGGCTGCAGGTGGCTGGGGTGTGGGGAGGGAAAGGCAGCTTGGTTCTTCCAGTCTTGGAGGTGGCACCCCATGCTGTGCTGGATCCTCCCCGTCACTTGTAGTGCAGGTATCTGCAAGGGCATGGGTGCTGGGGTCACAGTGGCCCAGGTAGGCCTGGTTCATGAGGTTGCAGTACATTGTGGGAGTGTGATGGAGAGGTGGGATTTTTAATTTTTTGGAAAGCACACTTTGTAGAGAGTTCTGTGTCTCTCCGTCGGGAGGCACAGCGTGCTGCCATCTCATTGTGGTGTTAGCAGCTGCTGCTGGTCAAGGCTGGTTTCATTAATTCATTAGTGGTTGCAAAGAAATCTAAAACAAAATTAGTGGTTGTGCCATGATGATTCTCATTCTATCTTTCCTTCTTTGTTTATTAGCTAAAATGTTTCTGTACAGAGAAACTCCCTCTTAGCCAAACTTCTACTGTTTGGCTACTTGATGGTAGAGTTTGGTTTGGTTTTTGATACTGGGAGTTGAATCCAGGGTGCTTTACCCCTGAGCTGTATCTCCAGATCTTTTTATGTTTTTAAAAAAGTTTTGAGGTAGGGCCTCACTAAATTGCCCAGGCTGGCCTTGAACACGAACATCCTCCTGTCTCAGCCTCCTGAGTTGCCGGGATTACAGGTGTGTACCATCACACCTGCCTGGTGTTATGTTTGGTTTGTAAAGGAAAGACAGATTGTATGCTTGATATGGCCTTTCTTGAAGTTCTATAAATAATTTTTTGCTGTCAAATACAGATAGAAGGGGCTGGGGATGTGGCTCAAGTGGTAGCGCGCTTGCCTGGCATGCGCGGGGCGCTGGGTTCGATCCTCAGCACCACATTAAAAATAAAATAAAGATGTTGTGTCCACCGAAAACTAAAAAATAAATATTAAAAATTCTCTCTCTCTCTCTTTAAAAAAATACAAATAGACATAACTACAAATGCATGAACTTAAAACAATTTGGTATATTTTTAAGTTAATTAGAATAATTACTCTTATTTATTTAGGCTCCTATTGTCCCATCTTTCAAGTTGTTTCTTGAGTCCTTGGACCGGACCTTCTATTCTTTGGGAGAGTGTTTGCTATTTTATTTGGAAAAACTGTTACAAGCTCATCTTATACCTGTTTAGACCTGGAGTCAACCATTTCTCTAGGGAGCCCTAGGTCTTTTAAAGAGAAATAGGGTTTAGAAAACACAGTCTGGTGTTAGACATGCACAAAACTACTGTGTTAGCCATAATTTCCACATCATTTATATATATATATATATATATATATATATATATATATATATATACACACACACACACACACACACACACACCAATGCTTCTGATTCCAATTCAGAACAAAGGGGCTTTTATTTCTATGATTTTGTTTTTATTTCTTCTCTAGTCAAGAGTCTGGGTCTCAATGATATTGAATCAATAAAATCAAAAAGCCATCTGTTATGGTTTAGATATATGTCCCCCAAAAGCTCATATGTGAGACAATGCAAGAGGTTTAAAGGTGAAATGATTGGGTTATGAGAACCTTAACTCATTCAGTGAATTAATCCCCTTATGGGGGGATTAACTGAGTGGTAACTGGTAGGGTGTGGCTGGAGGAGGTGGGTCTCTGGGAGCATACCTTTGGGTTCATATTTTGTCTTTGTTGGGAAGAGTCCCCCACCCCTCTCCTCTTCCTGATCACGTCCTGAGCTGCTTCCCCCCGCCACCAGGTCTTTCTTCCATGATTGTTCTGCCTCACCTTGAGTTCTGAGGAATGGAACCCGCCTTCTATGAACTGAGACTTGAGAAACCGTGAGCCCCCCAAATAAACTTTTCCTCCTCTTAATGGTGATTGTCTGGTCTTTTGGTCACAGAGATGAAAAAGCTGACGATGAAAACAGAAATTGGTACCAAGAGTGGGGGTCATTGCTTTTGGAGCTTTTGGGAGTTTGTGAGAGGGAAATTTGGAAAGTTTAGTGATGCAGGCTGGGAAAGCTTTCGATGGTTATAAGGTGAGCTTAATGGGGGATTCTGGTGGGGGAGTTCAGAAGGCCAGAAGGCTGATAGGACTACGGACTGTAAAGACAGGGCTCACGAGGTTTCAGAGGCAAAGGAGGACACTATGGGAATTGGACTCCAGGCCATTCCTGCTATGTTCCAGCTGAGAAGTTGGTCTACATTTTGCCCATGTCCTGAGAATTGTTCTGTGAGGCGGATTCTTAAAAATGATGGACTTCTTAATCTGGTGGAAGAGATTTTTAGGCAGCCTAGTATTCAGGTGGCAGCATGGGTATTGCTGGCGGCTTTTAGCTGAGTTTTTATTGTGATATTCCAGGGGCAGAAAGATATGAAAAATCTGGACTTGAAAGGTGGGAGTAAAACCGGGGCTAAGGGAGTTGTAAGTTGTTAAAGACAGGATTGCTGCTAACGAAATGCTAAAGACTTTGCCCAGAGATACCAAGACAGATGGCTCAGGGCCTCTCAGGAATTGGCAAGACCTACCCACATCTCAGGCTTCAGGGACTAAAAGTAAAAATTCCTTTTGAGAAGGAGACCAGTGGGGCACTCTGCCTGCACAAGGGGGGCCTAGGAAGTTTTTTTCACCATGCTCAGCCATTCAGGCAATCAGCGGCTGTTGCAGCCAGGGGTCCTGGAGTCTTCACTACTGCTCAAGATGGTAATGGATGGAGCTTGGTGGGAACCAGGTGGTGCTGGTTCTTCAGTATTGCAAGATTCTAGAGTTAGGGGGGTCTTGGAGGCTTCCACCAAGATTCCAAAGGAAGACCTAGAAGGCCGGGAAAAATGCAGGAGGGTCAGAGTCTTCTGTGGGCAGCCTCTGAAAGGGCGATGCATGGAGATGTGAGCAGGATGCTGAAGCTGCAGTGTAGACCCCCAAGGTTAAGAAATGGGAGCACCGTGGAACATCTACTAAAGAAAGCTGCAGGAATCCAGTAGAGATAAGCTAACGAAGAGGCCATGTGGGCTGAAACTAGTAAAGCCACAGGGGCAGAGATACACAAGCCCTTTGAACAGAACATCACCATGCCATGGGCCCCAGATGCTGGACATGGAGCTACAGTTCTCCTTGGCCCAGCTGGATTTCAGTCTTGCTTTGCTCCCATGCCTATTGATGTATTGAACTATTGATGTAGGTGAGACTGACAAGAATCTGATCTTCTTGACAAGGGACTTGATAGAACATGTGAAATAAAAGGATTCTTCTTTTGGAGGCACCGAGTCAGTTTTTCCCAGTTACAGACTATTGTTTCAAGTTTTTATTTATTTTAGGAAAGTATTTTTTTTTTAGGAAAGTATTTTTGATTTGCACTGTTTATCTGCCTTTGTTTTTCTTCTTCAGCGATTTTTGTTATACATTGTTATGCGTATGTTAAAGCCTTTGCCTGTCTTCTACACAGGGGCTTTCTCTTTAGACTTCCGTTTATTGTTAAAAAAAAAAATTGCACCATTTTATCTTCTAATTCCCTTAAAGGCATTATCTTTTGGGTTTTCTTGTTCTCGTGTTCCTTCGAGATTATTCTTCATTCCGAAATGAGAGTTTTAATTCTTTTCTTTAGTTCTCGCCCGTCTTTTCTGAAGCCTTCTAATTTCTACTTGTTATCCTTTTTGTATATTTGATTACTTTCTTAATTGTTCTTGCCTCATCTTAAAAATTCAATTTAATTTTTTTAATGTGTTCTAATTAGTTATACATGACAGTAGAATGCATTTTGACACGCTGGGCACAAATGGTGCAGAGTCACGCGGGTAGCGTAAACATACGGGACGATAATGTTAGTCTCATTCCACCTCCTTCCTCTCCCCTCACCCCTCCCCTCCCCCTACTCCCCTCTGCCCAGTTCCTTCATTCTTCCCTACCCCCCCACCACCCCCATTATGGATCAGCATCCACTTATCAGAGAAAACATTTGGCCTTTTATTTTGGGGGGGGCGATTTAGTTTATTTCTCTTGGCATGATATTCTCCAGCTCCATTCGTTGACGTGCCATCTTGCCTCATCATTTTAAAAATGAGTCTGTTTAGGGAGCATGTCTTTCTGGAATTCTTTATTATCTGGAGTGGCACGGCTCCTTATTTCCATTTTTCTCATAATAACTGGATGAGATTTAATCACAATCTTTGTCTGTTGGTCATCTTTATATGAAATGAGTTTTCTGAGCTCTCAAGGAAGGGTGGGCCAGGGTCATTTTTCTGCTGTGGTTCTCTGTGATACGGTTTTCATGAAATGTTGAAAAACAGGGTCTTGTGTTTTTGTTCCCCTCTTCCTAGACCTTTCCTCCCTCCCTCCCTCCCTTTTGTATCTTCGGGTTTTTTTTGTTTCCGATTGTCTTTCTTCTGCCTCATTTGGATTTTTTACTCTCCGCCAGTGCTTGCTGGAGCCCTGATCTAGAAGGGAGTTTCCCCCTTATTAGCATGTTCATGGGTTTGGGACTGCTCCAGCCCTTCCAGCCTTACCCCGGACCCTTGCAATCCCCACACATGATGTGTGTGTGGTTAAGTCCTGGGGTCATCAGGGCATGTCACCTCTAGCCTGAGGCAAATAGGACCTGGTGTTCCCTCCTCCATTTCTTTCGTCACTCCTGTGATCCACTTCCATTCCTTGGAAGACATGGCTGCTTGGATCTCCGAGTCCTACTGAGAAACCAGCCTCTACCTCAGAGCAAAGCCTGTCCAAGGAAGGGGGCGCGTGACCCGTGTCCTTGGAAAAACCCCCAGAGCACTCCTAGGCACATACCCACCCTGCTGAGTTGTTTGTCTGCAAAAAACAGGAGAGGTCTGCGGCACCAGGTGTCCCTGACTCAGTCAGGCTAGGTGAGGACCCATAGCAACCCCCTAGCAACCACCAATCAGCATGAGACAGGGAAAATACCTGGGATGCCGGATGACCCCCCCAGTAGTTTATGGTGGTTGATAACATGTTGAGAAACCATGTTGTTTAGCCCGTACACCCCTCCTGGCTTAAACCAATCAGTTCAAAGTAATCCCCCTCTTGCACTAACCAATCACCCCTACCCAACTTGTTCCCACCAGTGAATGTACTAATCAATGTTAAGAGTTGTTGTTTGATTTTCCCGCGGTATGGAATGATTTGGTGTGTGATATTGTGACACATAGAATATCCCCCAAAACCTATAAAATCTCACTGAACAAAGGACCAGGACTCACTCTCTGGGACGGCTGCGTCGGAAACGGTTGTGAGTCCAGGCTTGAGCTTGCAATAAAGACTCTTGTGTGATTGCATCGGATTCAGCTCCTGGAGGTCTATTGGGGTCCCACGAATCTGGCATCACACTACCTCCCCATCAATCCCTGTTAAACTGTGTGTGAACAAAAAGGAAACTTTTGCAAAGTAGGCATTGAACATTGATGCAGTTTCATTGCTAATGAGGCCTGTTGTATCCTGACTTACACTAAGAGGGGCCGGGAGGATGGCTCAGTGTAGATCTAGCAACGTGAAGACCCGGGTTGGATCCATAGCACTGCAAATAAACAATATAAACAAACAAACAAACAACAGCAATAAAGAACTGACTTTACCCAGAGAGAGAGAAATGTGGTCATACCAAACTCCTGAAACAGGGGACACTGGAGTGGCAGCAGAGTGGTAGATATGGCCAGGAAACTGGAAAGATAAAAGACCTGAGTGTCTCAGAGGCAAACCATTCAGTAAAGCTATTATATCCTGTGGCAATCTGGAGGGCAAATATCGTGACTCCTGAAGGTACATTCTAGAGGAAGAAACCGGAAAAGACCATGTGAGTCAGGCTAATGTTCGCCACTCTTGACTGCCTTTGGCAAGGTTCAAAGGAAGACATCAGCTCAGAAAAGAAGTGAAAGGAGTTGGGATCAGTCAGAAAGTCAGGACAAAGGAGGTCTGACAACCTCAGTTGCTTCTGGATTCCTAACAGTTAGAGAGGGTATAGTAATTCCCAGGCACTTTGAACCACAAGCTCAGCAGAACTCCTTGCTGGATGATGGCCTCCGAGGGTGAGCCTTAGACGAAGCTTGTGCCCTTCCAACCTACTGTTCCAGATGGACCCGGTCATGGAGGTGAGAGACAGAAGGCCTCGGAGGTGAAGATCATTTCTTGCAAATAATTAAGCGCAGTCCTTGGCCCCCTACAACAGATTGGAGGCAAACTAGACCAGAATCTATACTACGTATTTAAAAGGAAAAAAGGTTTCTCACCCTCCAGACAGAGGCTGCCCGAAGTGGGTACTGGTGGGTTCTCAGAATTGCTCTGAGGTTTGAAATGTCTATCCAGGTTCGAAATGGGAAAGATTTTTTTGTGATTATCTGGTCGCCCTGTTCCATTGTAATATATTGGGTGGGGGTGTGTATGTGGAAGGGGCAGATGACTTGTTATTTTTGTTCAGAAGACTCTGGACAAAGAGGAACTTAACAGACCTATCACCGTTGCGTGCCACCGAGAGACCTGCCAGCCTTCTCTCCTGGTCGCCATGGTTGGAGGAGACAGGTTTGCAAAGGGAAGGGTGTGTCCTATCTATGGGGGAAAAATGGTGCCCAGGGATATTCGGTGACTAGAAAAGAATTCAACATTGGCTGAATAGTCACGGTCTCCTTCATTTCCCAGCCTTCCTTGCTGTTGGGTTGGGGTTATGTGACCCTTCACGGCCAATGAATTATGAGTTGAATGACTAGTGTTTCCATTTCAGATTGAGACAGTTACGAGGTGAAACATCTCCTCTGTTCTCTTCTCCTTTGCTGGTGGATGCTGAAAATCAGATGCTGAGATGGATGAAGTCTCAAGATGAAAGGAAGCTTATTTGGAAACCGGTGTCCCCATGTGGAGGAGAACTGCCCGGGATAGTTAATTTGAGACTGGGGACATGACAAAGGAAACTTTAGTTTGGTTCAATCATCAAGCTGGTTAGGTTTTGTTATCACGGCATATCTCAGCCTGAACTGACCCACAAAAGTCATGTTTTCTTTGACACAGAAGGAAGACCCTACCAACCATGTTATTTTAGAATTGACTTTTAAAAGCCTTTAAAAAGCAGCTGATTTGAGGTATAATTCCTAGACGATAAAACTTGCCAATTTGAATGACAGTTGGGTAAGAGTAGACCATGTATGACCACCACCAAAATCGAGATTATAGCCTACCTCCTTCATCCTCCCCAATTCCCTCCTGCCTATCTGCAGTTGATTTCCACTCCCACCCCCATTCCCTGGCAAACGCGGATCTGTTTATCACTACGGGTTCTTCTGCGTTTCCAGAATGCCATGCATAATGGATTCCATAATGGATTCACACTGTATGTAGCCTTTTGTGTTTGAGCTTAATTCTCTTAACATAATGCTTTTGAGATTGATCCAAATGTTCATTCCTTTTTATTGCCGAGTCATATTCCGTAATGTAGATGTTCCACCGTTTGTTTATTGACCATTCGGCAGTTGGTGGACATTTTGAGTCATTTCCAGTTTTTTTTTTTTTTTTGGTGATTGCCAATATAACTGCTGTGAACATTTGTATGTATGCAGATTTTTGTGTGGTCACATTTTTTTTTTTTATTTCTCTGGAGTAGAGGTATATAAGAATAGATTTTCTGGGTTGTGTAATAAATGCATATTTGACTTGAGAAGAAGCCACCCAAATGTTTTCCGAAGTGGCTGAAACCATTTGCGCTGCAATCAGCATTCGGTGGGAGTCTAACCTGCTTTTGGACAAGACTCTCCTAGAGCATCCCTATTTCCCTACCTAAGGAAACGTGCTTCTGGAGAATGATTCCAATGGTTTTGATCATTCAAATGATCCCCTGTAGTTCAACATTTGGGTCACTTCTATTTATTCTCCTGATTGTAGATACATCATCTGTGAAGGACATCTTTGACATTAAATTTGAGTGCATAATCTCTGGCTATTTCCTAAGGCAAAAATTCCTAAAAGTGGAATTGCTTGGTTAAAAGAGTGAACTTTTCTTTTGCCTCGGATACATTTTTCTTTCTTACAAGGTTGTACCAATTTATATGAAGGACCAGAATCGGGGGCAGCGGCTAATCCTTTTTTTCCTGTCTGAGTAAATATCCGAGTAAATAATCTTTTCTCTGTCTTATTTTTCAGTTGTGTTTTATCTTTCTAAAACTCTGCTTTAGGGTGCTTTTCAGTTCATAAACATTTTAGATTGTTTTGTAATCAAACATGTCAACCTATGCATTTGTGGCTTCTGCTTTTGGTATTATGCCTGGGAAGAGATTTCCCCATCTGAAGCTTATGAAAAAAAAAAAAAAAAAAACCACAGTCACTTAGATGTCTTTATTTTTTTTTTTAAGGCTTCGATCTTTATATTTCACACTCCATGTATTTATTTTTAACTGTGAAATGTATGAGACATACCAAGAGAACATGACATGTGTGCAAGTTTAGCAGATAATAATAAAAATGTTCGCTCTCAAAATATTCAGGGAGAAAAAGAAGTCACAGGAGAGAGAGAGGGTTTGCTTCATTTATTTCACAGTTAAAGCCAAGCAAAACTGGACAGTATGTATTATTGAAGAATCTGCTTTCCTGCAGAACTGTGGCACCCAGTAAGGAAATAATGGACTCAATATTCTAAGGGGAATTTCTTTTAAGGAGAGGGGTGAGGAGGGAGCTGGGGGGCGGGGACGTCAGGGCTTCCAAGAGGGCCACTATGACACTCTGTTTCTTCAGGCAGGGAGTGGGTCCACTGCGCTACATCATCACATCTGGTTTAAGCATATTTTATAGACTCTTTTGGGTATATGTGTTCTACATAGTATTTGAAAATAAATTGTGGTAAAATACAAATAACACAATGTATCATCTTGATCACTACTAAGTGTCCAATTCAGTGATAGCTAGTATATTCACGCTGCTGTGAAGCCACCACCACCACCATCACCTGACTCCAGAGCTGCCCTTTCATCTTCCCCAGCTGGAGCTCTCTGTCCATAAACACCGACTCCCCCATTCCTTCCTTCCCTTGGCCTCTGGCAACCATCATTCTACTTTCTGTCTCTATAAATTGGATTCCTCTATGGATCTCATACAAAATGGAACCATACAGTATTTATTCTTTTGTGACTGGCTTGCTTCATGCAGCATAATATCCTCAAAAATCCACCCATGCTGGAATATGTGTCAGGATTTTTCTTCCTTTTAAAGGCTGAGTAATATTCCATGGTATTATCAACCACATTTAATACACTCCACTTGAATTTCAAAGATATTTTTTAAAAACAGTTCTTTGCTTCTCTATTTTTCTCTTTTTAAATACCTTTATTTTATTTGTTTATGTTTTACGTGGTGTTGAGGACCAAACCCAGCGCAAGGCAAGCGCTCTACCACTGAGCCACAACCCCAGCCCTCTATTTGACTCTCTAACTTACCAGAAAGGCATAAGAGGGAAGAGATTCCTGCTATGGGTTGAGGGTGGTTTGGTTTTAGCCAGCTTTCTCACCGCTGTGACCAAAATACCCGACAAGAACAACTTAGAGGAGGAGAAATTTATTTGGGGCTCCTGGTTTGAGAAGTCTCAGTCCATAGATAGCGGACTCCATTGCTTGGGTGAGGGAAGGGCTCAGTGGAGGAATGTTCAGGGCGGGGGTCAGGGAGCAGAGAGAGAAGGAGGGGAAGGGGCCACAGGGAAAATGCACCCTTCCAGGACTTGTTCCCAGTGATTTATCTCCTCCAGCCACACCCCAGCTGCCTACAGTTATCACAAAGACCATTCAAACTAGGATGACTGATTAGGTGACAGCTCTCACAGTTCAATCATTTTACCTCTGAATATTCCTGCAGAGAGACAGGACCTTTGGGGGGGGACACTCCACAACAGGTTTGTCCCCTGTGTGTTGTGTTTGCTCCGTCTCTCTTTTTTTTTAATGATTTTTATTTATTTATTTATTTGCATTACAATTCTTAATACACCGTTATACCATTATTTATCATATCTCTGATCATATATAAGGTATGTTGACACCAAATTCACATCTTCATACATGTATTTTGTATAACGATGAGGGTCTCCTTTCACCATCCATGCTATTCCCCTTCTCCCTCCCTTTTCCTCCCACCCCTATTCCCTATCTAGAGGTAATCCTCCTCCCTTGCTTTCCTTCTTAGCCCCTTTTTGAGTCACTCCCTTATATCAGAGGAGACATTCGGCATTTGTTTTTTTGGGATTGGCTAACTTCACTTAGCATAATCTTCTCTAACACCATCTATTTCCCTGCAAATGCCATGATCTTATTCTTTTTTAGTGCTGAGTAATATTCCATTGTGTATAAATGCCATATGTATCTTTTTTTTTTTTATCCATTCATCCACTGAAGGACATCTAGATTGGCTCCACAGCTTAGCTATTGTGAATTGTGCTGTTATAAACATTGATGTGGCTGTGTCCCTGTAGTATTCTGTTTTTAGGTCCTTTGGGTGTAGTCCGAGAAGAGGAATAGCTGGGTCAAATGGTGGTCCGTTGCCTTACAATTGCAAGATGGCTGCCTTAGCTCCAGTCATCGCGTCCTTTCACAGCCTTCAAAGACTGGAGGCAAGGGAGGTGGCTGTCGTGTTCAGAGTGCACTCATCTCTTTTCTATCTCTCTGTCCCAGCCTCTTCTTATGTCTCTTTGTTCAGAAGTGTGTCATGAGGCAGCCGTAGATCAGCCACTGACAAATAAGATTCTTTGACTGGTTAGGATCAGTGAGGATTCACCCTCCAGAGCTGAGCTGTCCAAGAGAGCTCTCTGCTGTGACGGAATGTTCTAGACCTCTCATCCAATATGGCAGTCATGTGTGACGATGGAGTGCCTGAAATGTGGTTAGTGTTGACTGAGGAGCTGAATTTTTATGAAAGGAAATGTTAACGAATTTAAGCTTAAAGAGCTGCATGTGGCTACTGTGATGGACAGCTTTGTGGGGGCCTCGGAAGAAGATTCTGTTAGCTAGGGAGAAGGGATATGGCTGCAGAGGTAACCGAGTCGTCAGACCCTGGCAGCCTCTGTAACGGGATGAGGGACCAGGTGTGTGTAGAGCATGCAGGTGGGAAAGAGGCACTAACACGGACTGTGACCTTAGTGCTCCCGGTTCCTTCCCAAGAGGGGAGCTGGAGACAAGTGACCTGATGTGCCCACCACTTCCAAGACCCTCAGCCCCACCCTGAGCTCTCTGGAAGGCTCGTTGTCCTCTCCGACGTGTCTTAGGGCCCCCTGGCTCTGATTTCTGTTCCTGACCTCTCTTCAGCCATCTCCAGATCAGAAGCTGGCACCGTAGCAAATCCCGAATGTCCTTTATCCGCGGCTCTATCGCTCGCAGCTTGACCATGTCCCCATGGGCTAGAGGGTCGAGCCTGGGGGAGACAGGGGACAGAGGTGTTGTCCCTGGAAATGCTTCCAGGCACCTTCAGGGAGTGTGATGCCAGCCTGTTCCCCAGGTGAGAGAGGTGAGGCGATGCCCTCCTGCTGTGGCTTGCCGCACGTGCCCGACCTCTCCTGGAGCTTGAATTGGAAGCGGCTGCCAGGCCAATACCAGGTCCATAACTCAGGGTCAGTCAATGGAAACCTCGTTTGGGTGTATTTTTAACCTCAGTGGCCGTGAGTCGGGAGGATACACAGGCATCTGTGAGGCCGGTGAGGGGGAAGGAAGGGTTGGTGGCAGAGGCTCTGCCTGGCTTGGACTCACACAGCGCTCAAGTTCCAGCTGACACAGACTTCCCCGGCTGGGCTGCCGTCCCTGCCACTGACTGTCCCCGAGTCTTGTGGTCCGAGGGTGACACAGTCAGAATGGGACCATGAGTCATGGGTAGGAAACGAAGCTCAGGGGATGGTGATGTGGCCAAGGTCATGATCAAGGTCACATGGTGATCTGGGAGCAGAGCCGGGAGTTTGAGGGCCCTGGGACTGCAGTGCCCCTTCTGCCTGGTGTGGAAGCCCTTGGGGCTCTGAAGCAGGACTCACTGTGAATCCTGACCTACCTCTTTACCAGCTGTGTCAGGTTGGGCTGGTAACTCTGCCATCCCTTGCCTCATCTGTGGGTATCTAGGTGCTACCTGATTGGGGGCGGGTGTGAGCCCTTGTGGTCCATGGGCGGGGCAGAGGCCAATGCGGGCGGGCTCTTTTACTTTCTCTGGTGGGGGCCAGGATGCCAGCTTGATCCATGAGCAGCCAGTACACAAAAAACGTCAGGAGCAATTAGAAGGCGCCCCTTGGCATAAGCTTTATCTGCAACGATATGTCTTTATTAATAATGATGCTTTGAATGATGCAACCAAAAGTGCTGGCAGAAACTGTCGCGGACTCCCGTGCCTGGGTGCGCACTTGCATCCACGGCTTCATTTCTAGGTGGAGATAAGACCTCGAGCTCTGCTCCTATTGAAACCTTAATCTCCTTACCCCGCAATATGGCAGATGTCAATCAGATATCATGCCAAAACCAACGTCCTCCAAACTCAATTGCGGCCAGGCTAGCCCACACAGACGTATTGCTAGCATGGGCACGACAGATGCAAGGGTTTTTTGAGACCTACTCTCAGAACAGGCACAGCATTACCTCCGCCTGCAGAATCAGGTCCTCTCTGAATGGAAGTTGCTTCAAAGAATTTGCATCCATATTGACAGCTCCTCCGTGGTGAAAGCAATCGTACACTGGATCAATAAGCGTGTTCTTATTGAGCTTCCCAATACCAGGTCTTAGGCTGGTGTTGCTGGGGTCACCGAGAGAGAAATCTGATTTGGCTCCTGCTCTCCAGAAGCCTCCCATTCAGACCTGGGCGCATCCAAGGTGCTGAAAATCAATGGAAAGTTTGGCCTAACCCAGAAATGAGGTCACCGAGGTAGGTGGGAGGGAACAAAACTCGAAAGGGCTTTATCAAGTGCCCTTTGGCTAGAGGGGACAAGAGCTATAGGCTTCTGCACTAATTATTCTCCAGGGGGTGTTTTGGACGATCTTGGCAGCTATTTTCGGAGGCTCAGGGCGAATGAGGCCGCAGAGCTCAAGGTGGGTCTGGGATTAGGATCCAACTACGCCTGGCTCTTTGTGCCTATCTCAGGCCAGCTGATCTCGATCCCAGCGATTCAGTGGGTGAGATGTTTTCTGGTGAGCCAGTGATTTCAGGTCCCATCCTGCAGGTGCATGTGCTAGTGAGCTTGGGAGGCAGGTGACTGGAGGCTTGGATGTGGAGGCTGGGTTGGACTTTCTGCAGCCTCCCAAATACAGGTAGTAAGAAGGGCTCCAGGATGTGTCTCCTGGGGCTCCAGCCACTACCTACCTGGGGGTTTGCTGCTGAGCTCCTGGGTGGGTCTCAAACCTGCCTTTCCTTTCTCACGTGTCTGTCAAGTGTCGGTCCTGCTGCAAAAAGAGGTGCATCTCTTAACTGCTCCTTGTCCCCTGGAAAGGAGGGAGGGGGTCTTAGTCTGAGAAGAGCCCTGGGTTTCCCCGGGCTGGGGACTGCCTGTGGTGACATCTCCAGCTTAGCAAGAGGAACGGTGGTAGCAATAACAGTAACATCCGTTTGCTGAGGGGTTTCCTGGATTTGCCTCCTTCAGTGTGATCAAGCCTATTTTGCATATGAGGAAACTGAGGCACAGAAACGGAGGCGGCTGCCCAAGGTTCACACAACCGATCAAGATGTGGCTCTGGAAATCTGCCAGCAGCCCTGCTTCTTCTCACTAGGCTGAGCCTCAGGAGCCAGGAGAGTGGCCCTGTGATTACCAGGCCAGTTGCTTTGTCTGTGACATGGTACTGAATTTGCAGACCACTTCTGAGATGGGGCGGTGACCACCTACATGTTAGAGGTGAGGAAATTGGGGCACAGAGAGGCAAAGCCATATGCCCAAGGTGTCACAGCCTGTAAGCCGCAGAGCCCAGGCAGAGTCCTGGTTCTTCACCGCCCTGCCTGGAACATTCTAGGCTCCAGGGCCTACTTGGGAGTGGGGCTTGGAAGGACCAGGGCAGTCATCTTGCCCTTCTGGGCTACCCATTCCCTTGATGTTTGCTTTCTCCGAGTGCCTTCCAGCCCCACCAGAAGGAAGAGAAAAGACCTTCCGGGAAGTGGACCTGGCATGTAGGAGGCTGAGAATAAGAGGCGAGGTAGGGCTAACCAGACCCACAGCTGCCTGCTCTGAGGGACATGGGTTCCTACAGCCACGGGGCTGGGCCCCGGATGCCCTCCAAGACTCTGTGGGTCCTGGCTGTTTGGAACCCCCGCCCTCCAGTCTGGGATCATAAAGACCCTTCCCTTTGGGGGAGCCCAACCATCACTTCCTGAGCACTTACTAAGGCCAGGCACTGCCCTAAGAGCCGGATCCTGGGACGCTCTCATTTTAGAGGGGAAAACAGTCACGGACAGGGTTAAGGGCTCATCCGTCCAGCTAGTGGAGGCCTGGGGATTGAGCTCCAGATCTTGCTTTCGGTGTCCCAGACTCAATGCTGCTGGGGACACAAGGCTCAGGGTCAGGAAAGCACTCACCCTGTTCTCCCCATACACACACCAGACGCCACTGAGGATGGGTGGGTGTGTCGGGGGGATGGCACGATGGTGAAGTCTGCATCACCATCTTGTGGGACACTGCCCGGCCTGGGGTAGAGACTTTGTAAAGCCGGTGGTCAGGAAGAGGTTAAGCTGGCAGGGTGCTGGCTTGTTCATTCATACAGGCCACCTCGTGAGGTGCCCGGTTCACTCTTCTCGGTTTCCAGACAAGCAAACAGAGGTGTGGGGACTTGAGAATATGGCTTAAGGCACATTGCAGGAGCAGGACATGTGCCTCAAACACTTGGGGTGCCTGCATTGGTGGGGAGAGGGCTGCCTAGCAGTGGTTTTTCTCTGTTTATGGCCCCCTTCACCTTCCACTGGCCAAAAAGTCAACAGCGATGCTGATCGATGCTCACGCGGCCTGACGCTGGGCCAAAGGCTTCTGAGTGCCTTGTGCCTAATTCTCTCACAGCCTGGCATAGTATCTCGGCCCATTCTATAGGTGCAGATGAGCCTCGAGGCAAAGCTCCATGGCTGGACAGCGGCAGGGGACATTCAGCACCTGGGCCATCCCCGGGAGGCCTACGTCCATGATTTCATTATAAACTCATCACTGGGAAAAACTGAGGCCCAGAGTGGTTATGCATCTTGCCCAAGGCCAACCCAGCCAGGAAGGGGTAGAGCTGGGATTTGAATCCAGGACCTGCAGTCACTGAGTCAGTAGAAGTGGCCACAATCCCATCACCCTTACCATGGCCTCCCCTGCCCACAGCTGGACTCCACCCTCTGTCACCCCTTATTCCCAGCTCAACCTGGGCCACTTCATGGATTCTTCATGCCCCCGGCCAGTGTGAGGGTCCTTTGGCACAATAGTGGCCGCCCCAGGTCTCAGGGTACCTCAGAAATGGCCTCGTAGCCACAACCGGGAAGGACAGGGCCTGAAGGTGCACCTGGGTGCTCCCCCAGGCTCCCCGAGGCCCTTCTTGCTCCTGCTGCATTCTTCTGGGCCCCCATCTTGGAGGCGTGGATGGGGCACCAGGCCTCTGCTGGGACCCTAGGCTGCTTCATCCGGCCCTGGGCGCATACCCGACCCATGTGGGGTGTGGCTGGGATGGCCTCCCACCCTCAGATCCTCATGGTGCCCAGCTGTCCTCCCTGGGCCATGCCTCCAGAACCCAAGTTAGGGATTCGGGGTGCATCTCTCCCCTCCCCCGCCCCTCAGGCCCTTCTCCTCCCTTTGAACTGTCTGTCTTGCTGTGGAGGAAGCTATTCATAGCCAGGATGATGCAAAATTCATAAAGTGTGGCTGGAGGGTGAATCCGCCCCCGGAGCAGGGCCACACTGCCCCCACTCCCAGAGGCTCTTCCTCCGCAGGAGTGTGTGTGCCGGTGTGTGTGCGGGGGTGTGTATGTGAATGAGTGTGTGTGCAGGTGAAAGTGTGTGCAGGTGAGTGTGTGTGCAGGTGAGAGTGTGTGTGTAGGTGAGTGTGTGTGCAGGTGAGAGTGTGTGTGCAGGTGAGTATGTGCGGGTGAGAGTGTGTGTGAGTGAATATGTGTGTGTGCAGGTGTGTGTGTATGAGTGAGTGTGTGTGAGTGAATGTGTATGGGTGAGTGTAAGTGTGTGTGAACGAGTGTGTGAGTGTGTGTATGCAGGTGAGTGTGTGTGACTGTGTGTATGATTGAGTGTGTGTGTGTGGGTGAGTGTGAGTGTGCGTGAACGTGTGTGTGTGTATGCAGGTGAGTGTGTGTATGAGTGTGTGTATGAGTGAGTGTGGGTGAGTGAATGTGTGTGTGCAGGTGAGTGTGTGTGTGAGTGTGTGTGTGAGTGAATGTGTGCAGGTGAGTGTGTATGAGTGAGTATGTGGGTGGGTGTGAGGGAGTGTGTGTGTAAGTATGTGTGGGTGAGTGTGAGGGAGTGTGTGAGTGTGTGTGTGCAGGTGAGTAATGTATGAGTGAGTGTGCATGCAGGTGAGTGTGTGTGAGTGTGTGTGAGTGTGTGTGTGAGGGTGAGTGTGTGTGCGTGCAGGTGAGTGTGTGTGACTGTGTGCATGAGTGAGTGTATGCAGGTGAGTGTGAGGGAGTGTGAGTGAGTGTGTGTGTGGGTGAGTGTGAGGGAGTGTGTGTGCAGGTGAGTGTGTATAAGAGTGAATGTGTGTGTGTGCAGGTGAATATGTGTGACTGGGTGTATGAGTGAGTATGTGTGCGGGTGAGTGTGAGAGAGTGGGTGTGTGAATGAGTGTGTGTGGGGGTGAGTGTGAGGGAGTGTGTGTGTGCGTTAGACGTTCTCACCTTGGTGGCTGTTGCTGCCATGCTCCTGGTGGGGTTTTTCTTCCTTTCCTGGAGGTAAAATCACATAAACCTGCCCATCTTAGAAAGTTCAGTGACATCGAGGGCATTCCCAGTGTGGCAGCCACCACCCGGATGGTTCCAAGACACTTTCCTCCCCCAGATGGCAACCCCTGTACCTGTTGACAGGCCCTCCCCACTCCCTCCCCACAGCTCCTAGAAGTCTCTATTATTTTTTTTTTTTCTGGAAGTCTCTAATCAGCTTTCTGTCTCTATGAATTTGCCATTTCTGGACATTTCATAAAAATGGAATTACACAGGGTGTGACTCTCTGGGTCTGTCTTCTCTCATTTAGCGTCATGTTTGCTTTCAAGGGTCATCCATATTGTAGCATGGCTCAGTACTCCACCTATTTATTTATTACTATCATTTTTGAGTCACATCCCCAGCCTTTTTTATTTTTTTATAGCATCTCACTAAGTTACTTAAGATCTCGCTCAAATTTGTGATCCTCCTGCTTCAGCCTCCAGAGCCGCTGGGATTACAGGCATGCACCACCATGCCTGGTGGTATTTCATTTATTATTTTTATTACTATTATTAATATGCTGGGCATGGAACCCCTAGGGCCTCCTGCTTGTTAGGCAAGCACTTTACCACAAAGCTACACACCAGCCTTCATTTTTTAAAAAAACAGTATCACATCTTTTTTTTTCTTTTTTCAGTTTTGAAAGAGAGTTTAGATTTATAAAGCCTTTGTTTATTTTTATTTTTTATGGTTCTGAGGATCAAACCCAGCATTTCTATTGAGCTATTCCCAGCCTACAGTATAGATGGTACTTCTCATCTACAACATGTTGCTTTGTGGAACGGCTTAAATCGGACTAATTAGGACACATGTGGCCTCATACGCGTATCTTCTTTTGTGGTGAGAACATTCCTCTTTCCTCTTCAAGGCTGAGTGATATTCCATGGTAAGATGGACCACATTTGAACCGCCCACTCATTCATGGATGGACATCACTGGTGTCTACTTTTAGGTAGACGTTCACGTACAGGTTTTCTCTAAAAACGTGTTTGGGTTCTTTGTGGCAGAGACCTCTGGGTGGGATTGCTGTGCACGGTCCCTGGTATTATAAGGATTGGCTGATTGGCTGTTGAGGGCTTCACCACGGTCCTCGTGACCACTGTTCTGCTCGCTCTGCTCTGATTACCCATCTGACCCTGGACGTGTCTTCCCCAGGGACTCCATGCATTGCCAGCAAGCTCCTCATCTGCCCCTTGCAGATGGGGCTTTGTTCCTTCCTCTCGTACCAGGAGCTCTGGCCAGGCCTGGGGCTCGGTAGGACAGGTTTCCTATGGGGAATCAAGGGCCACAGGGAAAAGGACCCATTGAGTTAGAGCCAAGCTGGGACCGGACCCAGACCTGGTCTGCCTCTCCCAAAGAGAGATGGCAACTCCAATGTCAATGGTGGCTCTCTTGGGAATGCCATGAGCGCCCTGGAGACCTACCAGTCCTATCATTGTGCAGGCAGGAAGCCGAGGCCTCCGTGGAGTCAGGCCTTCCCAGAGCTCCCCACCCAGTCTGTGGGGGTGGGGTGGGTGAGAACCAGCATCCCTGACTCTTGCCAGACCTCAGTTGGCCTCCTTGAGCGAGCCCCAAGCCCCATGCCACCATGTTCTGTGGCCCTAGAAGCCATGTCCCAGGATCCTGAGGTGCTCACCACCCCCCTTATGAACAAATGTAGACTGAGTCGAGGTTTCTTAGAGGTGACCGTGTTGGACCAGACACCTGGAGGATGTGGTGGGGCAGGGGCAGCACAGGTAAAGGCCCTGAGGTCAGCAATGCATGAATCCTTTGAGGGAGTTAACCTGAGAAATGGCCGTTCTGGCTCAGCCTGTAGACACAGACGGTGAGTTAGTTCTCAAGAGAGTTTTAGAATTTTGAACGGGTAGCCAACCTTTTAAAATCTGAAATTCTTTTTTTTTTTTTTTTCCTATGAAACGTCCAGATTTCCGGGACTGGGGTCGTGGCTCAGTGGTAGAGCGCTTGCCTAGCATGTGTGAGGCACTGGGTTCGATCCCCGGCACCACATATAAATAAATAAATAAAATAAAGGTGTTGTGTCCATCTACAACTAAAATGTTACAAAAAAAGTTCAGATTTCCAGCCTGTCTTAAGAAATAAATGCTCTGACATTTCACCTCACGGGGCCTGTTATACAGTAGGTGCTCAAAATAAGGGCTTGACCCTGGTCTCAGAGTAAAGACCAGACCTTCCCCTTCAAGATCATGGCCACTGTCACCTCCTCCTCTCTGTCCCCACCTTGAAGGCCTTGTCCTCATTCGCCTTTCAGGCCCTTCCTGATGCCCCGCATGCGACGGGCTCTCGCATTTGGGGCTCTCATCAGAGTTCTCAACACTGAGTGTGTGAGCACCACCTGCCATCGTCCTCCATCCAGGGCCTGGCACACAGCAGGTGCCCGGTAAGTGCTGAGGGAGTGGCTGGAGGTTCGGGAGGACACGAGTCCTGCAGGCCCCACCCGAGCAGGCTGCACATCACAGACACCAGTGAGGACCTCTGTTTCTAGGAGACCTCTGATGTCACATCTGGTGAGTCAGTCCACGTTGCTGTAGTGGGCACACAGGGGCAGTCTGAAGGCTCCAGGGTGTCCTGAAGGTGAGCCCCTGCCCTCCTGCCCTGAGCATTGCTCTGACCCTAGCATATCCCTCAGGGCTCCTCAGGTGTGCGAGACCCATCTGCTCCCAAAGATAGAGCCACCTGTTCCGAGGCTCCAGAAGGTTCTCTGTGGGTGCAGTGGCCATGACGGGGGCTTCTCACACTTAGCAGCCCAGGAGGGTGGGCGGGGGACCTCAGGCCCTGCACTCTCAGGGGGCAGAGAGGACTGGCCTGAGCAATAGGGCCTCACCCTCTTTCTCCCGCCCTCTTGGGAGGCTGTGAGGAGAGGTCTGGGTCACACACTCAGGACTTCTCTTCATTCTTATGCCCAAAGATTCAGAGCCCTCACAGCCCTTGGAGCTGACTCGCTCCCTAAATCCAGGTGGTCCTGGGGGACAGTCAGTATTAGACATGGCCTTGCTCTGGGGGAGCCATCAGGAAGGACACACAAGCACACACACACACACACACACACACGGACACACGGACACACACAGGTAGGTCCATACAGACACAGGTAAGAATACACATGGATACGTACAGGTGCACAGATACATGTGTATATAGACATACTCATGGACACACAATTGCACACACAGACACACAGAGATAAACATACATGTCTACACCTGCAAAGTTATACAGAGAGAGACACACAGACATGCAAACATAGATACATACATTTATCCCTCAGTGTCAGGGGAGGGGAGATTGCTTGCAGGGCAACCCCCCGATACCAACATCCCTGGATGCTCGAGTCCTTTATATAAAATAGCATAGTATTTGCATAGAACCCATGCAAACCCTCCTGTGCACTTTAAATCATCTCCAGATTACGTATAATACCTAGTACAATGTAAAGGCGGCATAAATAGTCATTACGCTGTATTGTTTGGGGGAAAAATGACAAGAAAATA
This sequence comes from Marmota monax, assembly GCF_021218885.2. Lineage (NCBI taxonomy): Eukaryota > Metazoa > Chordata > Mammalia > Rodentia > Sciuridae > Marmota > Marmota monax. The sequence goes on from NW_026693329.1 coordinate 1,224,836, forward strand.
AAGGCTGAGGGTGTACAGTACAAATGCAGCCATCACAGGCCTAATTACATGGTACCCAAATGAGACCCAAGGCTCACAATGTTCCAGCGACAGTGCTGGAGAGACAGAGACAGAGGATCGGTGGAGTGGCGGGAGGCTGGCGCGGGACCTGCCTGGGCGTCACTTTATCTGCACGGATTCAACGTGGTGCGTAAGGGGCCTGGCAAATTCAAGTTTTGTGGGTTTTTTTTTTTTTTTTGGAACTTCTGGAATTCCTCGCCCACCCCTGAATATTCTTGATCTGCATTTGTGGAAACCCATGGGTACAGAGGGCGGCCCGCACTTGCATAGTCACACACACACACACACAGCACACAACACCCCCATGAAGCCCAGGCTGTGACTAGGTGGGTGTGCGGTGCCACAGGGTCCCTGACTCAGCCTGGAGAGGCAGGCAGCCTGCAGGGAGTCCCTTTGCCCCACCAGGATTAGATATCCTCAAAAACACAGGGACAACAGCGAGAAGAGCCCAGAAGCCCTGCCCGTGACACGCTGTCACCTGGGTGCTAGCTTGGGTCTTTCCTCATGGCTGTCCTGCCCAGCCTCTGCTGTCCACTCCCAGTTCCTTCTGGGGCCTTTCCACACTGTCAGAGCCTTCTGTGTGGACAGCACGGTGGCAGCTGCTGGACAGTGGACTTTGGAGTCATTGTCACGGCTCAGCCGTGAGAGCAACTCTACTGTAGCCTTCCTGAGGTTGTGACTTCCGCATATCCTAAAATGACCTCCGTAAGGCTTTGGGCCTCCTTGGGAAACACCTGGGTCTGTGGGTTAGTTTTATTTTAAGGAACACTGTATACACTAGCTCCAAAAAATGGGGAGGTGTGCTAGTGCATAAAAACACACTCCTTCCTCCCACCCGTACCCCAAGCCTCTCAGTTCTCTCCAGAGATGACCACTGGATTTTGTGGGTCCTTCTTGAGATTTCCATGGGCCCATGTCACAGAAATATTTTCTGTGGCTCTTTGAATATAAAATGTCATGTGTGTGAACATTGTTCTACACTTTGTGTGTGTGTGTGTGTGTGTGTATAATGTGTCTTGGAAACGTCTCCAGTGGGGAGCAATTGAGTCACCTTGCTCTTTGTCACGGCTTTGCACCATCCTGCTGGGGCAGTGGTGACACCACACTGTATGCATCTGAGCTTTGTGGTGAGCACCCTGGTTGTGCAAACGAGTTCTGCTGGGTGTCCTTGACACCAGCCAGCACTGAACTAGGTGTCCACGTTCCTGGGCCTCCCTGGGATCCCTGACAATGTGATGGGGGACTGTGGCACCTGCAGGTAGATTGAAATTTGGTTTCCAATAGAGCAAAGTTGATTAGGGGTGGGGAGAGAAGTCCCCTCCACCCCGGCCAGGCAGCAAGTCATCAGTGGTGGGCTGGGCAAGGACCCCCACATGTCCCGGCCTGGCCTCGAGGGCAGGGAGAGCATCCCGAAAGGTCTACCTTACTGGGCCTGGAGGCGATGGAGGATATTCTCCCAGGAGAAGGAGAGGGAAGGTCAATCCGGGCAGAGGGGGACAGCTGGCAAAGGCAGGTAAGTGTGGAAGTTCAGGGAGCGGACAGGGTTGCCAGGTTGTCAGGATGGGGACAAGGACAGGCCATCTCGCCCAGAGCCTGGGTGTGTCCTCTGGGCGCTTGGGAGCCAAGTCTGCAGAAGGGGGAGAGAGGGAAGGCCAAGGGAGCAGGGTCTTCTCCATCCCGAGGAGGAGGGGGCGAGCAGAGGCGACCCTATCAAATGAGTCCTGTCCCCCTTAGCAAATAATGAACCCGGATCGGAGCGGAGGCCGATGTTTTATTCATGGTCGGCACAGAGCGATCAATTACGGGCTCCTGCCACCCAGCCTGGCACTGCCTCGATCATCCTGCCATCGCAGGCTATTTTGGGCTTGGTCTTGGGGCTTGGCCTCACCTCCCCCACCATCCCAGCCATTTTCCCGGCCCAAGGTGGGGGGCACTCCTCTCAGCGTGGGAGCAGGGAAGCCGTGGGTCTATTGCTACCGAGTGTCTGGGTCAACGGAGGCTCAGGGAAGTGCCCGGGCAGAGTCAGGCTCTCCCAGGAGTGGAGGACCAGGGCTCATCTCCTCTCATGCAGCCCCGAAAGGCAGGTGGGCAGGGACATTGTTATCTCTAGTCGCTCCCTGGCCTTGGCCTCCTGCCTGGGTGGCTTGGTAGGGCCCATCCTCTCTGGGCAGCCAGGAGCTGTTGAGAAAGCTGGGCATCCTCTGGAGAGGACATCCTCCTGCCCAGCCTGAAAGCCCCCCAGGTCCCGCACACGGGTGAGCAAATCCGCCCTGCTTCCTGAAAGGGAGCCACCCAGGAGGAAGCCAAGCGTGGGTTTCTGCAGAGTGGACCGGGAAGTGACAACCCGAGGTGGCTGGGGCCAGAGAGGCTGGGGTCTTGCTAAGAGGAGCTGTGAGGCTGGATGAGTGGCTCTCCTGTCACCCAGAACTTGAGTCTTCCCCCTGTGACAGAAGCACACGCTCAGAGCCGGACGGAGAGGAGCGGTCACCTGGTCCTGTGTCCTGCCTCATTTCCACCCCGGCTCTAGCTCGGCTACTGTGGAGCTGTCTGGTTTTTGAAGGATTCACTGCACATTGATTATGTGTCTTCCTCACTGGAGTGAGTGGGGTCTCCAAGGGGACAGGAATGTGGCCCCGCCCCCACCTCCCCACGCCCTGATCAGACACGACTTTGTGCTCAATGAACAGGGTTGAACGATTGAATTGGAGGAAGGAATGACTGTCTGTGGATGGTTTTAGGCCCTCACACCCACTGCCTGTCAATGTTTCCTAATCTACAACACTTATGGAGCACCCACTGTGTGCTAGGACCTGGGCAAGGGGCCAGGGACCCAGTGGTGACAGAACAATGTCCCTGCCCTTGTGGAGATAACATTCAAGCTGGAGGGCGATTGATAAATATTAGGTGGTGACTGGTGCCTTAGAAAAATGAGGCAGGGGAGGCATGAAATGTGACTCCTTTGGGGAACAGCATGCTAGAAAGAGGGAACGGCAATTGCAAAGACCTCAAGGTGGGTCATCCCTGGCAATTCCTTGCTTTCTTTCATCCCCACATCCATCCACTCTCCTGCCTCCGCTGCCACTCCTGATTCTGCCCACAACCAGCACCTGCTTGGACTAGTGCTGTAGCTACCTCTCTGGTCTTCTTGCCCATCTAACCCCCTGTTTTCAAGGTAACTGGAGGCAGTTTAAAGCATAAAGGAGACCATTTTGGTAGTTAAATACAGTTACCGTATGACCTAGAAACTCCATTTTTGGTTATTATACACCCAGGACAAATAGAATAGGCCTTAAGAGCAGTACAGGTGTACCCACATTTTATATAGCCCTCGTCACCATGGCCTCATGGTGAAGACGACCCTAGCGTCCATCAACAGATGGATGCACAAGGAAGATGGGGTCCATCCACACAAAGAACGTGATTAAACCCAAGAGGGAAGCCCAGAGGCATGCTGCCATATGGACGGACCTCAGAGATACCCCGCTAAGTGAAAGAAGCCAGACGAAAATGACCACGGGTATGATTCCACTTCCACAAAATGTCCAGAGTAGGAAAACCCACAGGGACAGAATGTGGATTCGTGGTTTCCAGGGGGGAGAGAAGAGGTGGGGGAGAGGGCTGGGCCTTCCTGATCCTCTTTCCTCCCAAGAGCCACGTGCTGGTGCCTGCTCCCTGAGCGTGCCTCCTCTCTCTGCCCCAGCTTCCCCCCCTCTCCATGAGGGCCTCTGTTGACCTCCCTGGAGAAAGTAGCCACTCAGGCTGCCGCCCGCCAGCCCGCTGCCTGGGGCCTCCCCAGCCCTTACCATGCGTGGCCTGAAACTCTCTCCTTTGAAGTCAGCTCTTCTCTACTTCTATGCTCTGACTCCTGTTTTAGAACATGCGCTGCAAAAGGCCAGGACTTTTTTCTCCCCCCCCTTCTTTTGGTCACTGTTGGTATCCCCAAAGCCCAGATCAGGGACCAGCACATCAAAGGTGCCTGACATAGGAATGAGTGAATGAACGTGCACACGTAGGAACGTCACTGTCACTTCTCACCTGGCCAGCCTGTCTCCAGCATCCCCGATGGCCTGCCCACTGCCTCCCGGGGTCCTCTTGTCCCAGAACCCCACCCCACCCCCACCCCTGGTGGAGCCCGGGGCACCTCTAGCTACATCTGGGGAGCCTTTGGCCATGTCTTGCCCTGCCTGCCATCGCAGGTCCCCACTGCCCACTGGTGAAGTCCACAGCATGTGACCTGGCATTTGCAGCCTTTCCCAGGGGGGCCACCCCTTCTTTGGAGCATGGATTATGGGATCCTGGCCCCCCCCTCTCTCTTTTTGCTTCCCAACCACCATGAGCTGAAGAGTCCTCCTCGGCCACATGCTCCCAAGGGGATGTTCTGTGCTGTCGCAGGCCCAAAGCAACAAGGCCAAGGGATCATGGACTGAAATCTCTGAAACCGCAAGCCAAAATAAACCTTTCGGGTGCTTATCTGAGGCATTTTGTCACAGTCACAGAAAGCTGTCTAATACACCAGTTCTCCTCAGCTCCAGCTCCTCCCCTGGACCCTGATGGATTGCGGGGAGCCAAGAAGTGTTGGGGGAGGGAACATGAAGATAACAATCATGGAAGATCTCCTGAGCACCTGGACATCCATTAACCATGATCCCCAGCCTTCTGGATTCTGGTTGAGTGATAACGAACCTTATTTTTTTTCAGGTGAAATAACTATGAGGCTCAGAGAGGTTAAAGAAGTTCTCCAAGGTCACAGAGCCAGGAAGGGGAGGATCAGCTGTGGTATTAAAGATGCATTTTGGTTTATGGTTGGTAGTTTTTTGTTACTGTTGGTATTGTTGCTGGGGGTCCCTGTCCCGGGAGTTTTTGCCCTCTGACCCTCGTACCCACTTCCTGTGGGCAGGGATCTAGAGGCTGAAGAAGAATCCACTTACTGAGCTGGGGTTGGTCACCCACCTTACCATATCCCCAAATGGGAATGGTGAGAGGCTGCAATGAGGGGCCTGGCACACAATCAAGGTCTGGGAAAATCAGAATACCTAGGGCTGTCACTTCTTGTTCCCAGGGCTCTCAATCCATGTGGAGAGATAACGGAGCCCAGGACCCACTGGGTGGCCACCAAAGCCCTCCAGGAGCCCAAATGTGGCCCTGAGCCAGTTTGGGAGAGCTTTCTGGAGGAGGAGAGGATGCAGGAATGGGAAACAGTCTAAGCCAAGGTCTGGAGGTGGGGAAATAGACACATCTTAGAGCTGAGCCATATTGGAGAGAGGAAGATGAGAAAAAAAATCCCCTAGCTGGTCACCAGAGGAGGGCTGCTGGGCCTTCCCCGGACACACATCATGACTCTAATCACCCAGAGAACTACTGCTTTCAAGAATCAATTATTCCTTGAAAAATACTAAAATTGTACTCTCTGACTGCATTGGTATAGAGATGAATATGATTTGTTGATCATCCACTTGTCTATTCATCTATGCATCCGTACCTTTGCTCACTGAGCCACCCATCTATTCATACAGTCACCAAAATATCCACCTACCTGCCTGCTCAGCCAGCCACCCACCCACCCACCAATCCACATATCCATCCATCCATCCATCCATCCATCCATCCATCCATCCATCAACTCATCCACCTGGCCATCTGTCCATCCCATCCACTCATCCACCTGTCTATCCATCCATCCTTCCATCCATCCATCCATTCATCCACCTGTCCATATGTCCATCCATCTATCTACTCATCTATCTGTCTATCCATCCATTCACCTGTCCCTCATTCATCCCCCCTCCCACCAAGCCACCCATTCATCTATCCATTCAGCCATCTCCACCCACCCATCCACCTGCCCATCAATCCCCCCCATCCATCCACCCACCCATCAATCCACTGGTCCATCTGTCCATCCATCCATCCATCCATCCATCCATCCAATCCACCCATTCATTCCCCCTTCCATCCATTCATTCATCCAACCACTCAGCCACTTCCCCCATCATCCACCCATCTACTCATCCACTCACCAATCTCTCTGCCCATCCATTCATCCACCCACCTGTCCACCTATCCACACATCCATCCACCCACCCATCTACCCACCAATCTACTGTTCTGTCCATCCATTCATCCATCCATCTGCCCATCCTCCTGTTCATCCATCCACCCATCCATCCATTCAAAAATCCATCTGTCTGTCCATCCATCCATCCATTATCCATTCATCTGTTCATCATTCATCCTTCCTCCCACCAGTCCACCAGTTTATCTATCCATTCAGCCATCTCCACCCACCCATCTACCTGTCCATCAATTCCCATCCATCCACCCACCCATCCACCCACTTGTCAATCCACCTGTCCATCCATTCATCCATTCATCCATCCATCCATCCATTCAAAATCCATCTGTCCGTCCATCCATCCATCCATCCATCCATCCATTCCACCCATTCATTCCCCCATCCACCCACCAATCCACCTTTCTACCTGCCCATCCATTCATTCATCCAACCATCTATCCACTTCCCCCATCATCCGCCCACAGGCCTCAGAGGCCCCCATCTGAGGTTAAGGCCTGGTCAGTCTGGGCAGGGCCAGGGCCATCCCTTGTAGATCTAGAGAGGAAGACAGTCAAGTTGTGAGCTATTAGCTGGACCCTCAAGGCTGGGCTTTACCAGTCTTTATCAGAGGCAGGTGGAGATGGTAGGTCCAGAGGTGTGGGCTGTGGGCCCAGCAAATCAGCAAGAGGATTCCTCTGTCATCTTTGCCAAAGACGGGTTATATGCCGGTCTCTTTCTCTCCCTTATCATATATGGATTGCTTTTTACACAGGCGGAGCTACACTGGATCCGTCAGTCAATCAACAAGCATTTGCGAGGTTAACAAAGCACTGGACATTGGCAGGAGGGCCAAGACCTTAGACTCCTAATGACAGGACTCATTCATTCATGAACAAATATTTATTGTGTGGCAGAGCCCTGGACAGCCGTGTTACTCCTTTGGGTGTTCAGAGCTTGAAGGACAGGACCTGGCTTTGGTCTGTAGAATCCTTTAACTGCGGGGGAGTGAGGCTGCTCTCTCTCTGCTACCCGTATCATGGCAAGAGAATTCGGGGGGCTCCAACCAGGCAGGGTGACGGACAGAAGGGAACAGACTCGGACCTGCTTGGGACCGAGGGGTCAGGAACTAGGATCCTCAGGAATCTTATAATTATGAGATTCTCTGAATCAGGAGTTAGAATGGAATCAGAAGACTCATGGAGGGTGGCTGTCAGCTCATGTCCCTCCACTGTGACAGGGACCTGAGCTGCCCTAGGCTAGCTGCCCTCCCTGCCTGACCAACCCCTTTCCCCGCCATAGATGTCTTTGGGGGCAGTAGAGGTCCTGGCTGCTGTCCCCAACAGCCCTGTGCTGAGCACGTCACTCGGGTCATTTCATCTGTTCCCTTGGCGCCCCCGAGGAGCCGGGTACCATGATCCTCCCTATTTTGTAGGAGAGGAAACAGGCCCAGAGAGGTGGGATCGCTTGTTCAGAGCGGGGCCTGGGTCCTGTCCTGGGAGGGGGCGGGGGGGATGACCTCGGGGCTTGGGGGGACAAAGAGCTGCAGAAAGAGCCAGGCCTGGCAAGTATTTTTAGCGGCTGTGCCCAGCGTGCTCGGGGAGGGGACTCAGAGACGCTCTTCCCAGGGAGGGAGAGCGTAAAGTGATGTCTTAATTGGGATCCTTGAGGAGAAAAACTGTTACAAGTGCTCAATTATTTCATAATGAGCCCGTCAGTGTGCGAAGAGCGCCACAAACATTTTCAGAGAGAGAGAGAGAAAGAGAGAGAGAGAGAGAGAGAGAGAGAGAGAGAGAGAGAGAGAGAGAGAGAGGGTGGGGTGAGTGCTGATGTGGGGGCGAGGGAGCGATGGAGGCTCTTTCTCCTGGGTGTGAGCTGGAGTCAGCCTCTCCTTGCCTGAGCTATACCCCTTGAGTCACTTCACTCCCCTAATGAGCCACTAATAATGGGGGAATTTCAGCCGTGGAGGGGAAGGAGGGGACACTTCTGGTGAAGATCCCAGAATCCAGGAGACCCTCTCTCGTTGCCCACAATGGAAGGAAAGGGGGAGACCTTCAGAGGGAGGGACCCACATTTCACTGTGTGAGTCACTACCCTCGTGGCTCCTCCTCGGTCCCTAGTGATCCCTTGTGACCTTCCTCGGCCCTGGCCAAGAAAGAGCAGGTCCTAAGACTGGGACCTACCATGTCACTACTCTGGGCGGAGGTTTTTACACAGGCGGAGCTACGTTGGATCAGTCAGTCAATCAACAAGCATTTGTTAGGCTAACAAAGCATTGGACACAGCTTTATTGTATTATTACTATTATTATTATTATTATTATTATTGAGATTGAACCACACTCTACTTATGAGCTACATCCCCAGCTCTTTTAATTTTTTTATTTAGAAGCAGGGTCTCACTAAGTTGCCAAGGCTGGCCTTGAACTTTCAATCCTCCTGCCTCAGCCTCCCGGGTCCCTAGGATTACTACTGGCTGGGCCACTATTCTAAAGCAGGCTAGCAACTTTCTTCCCCAGGCTCCTCCTGCTGCCTGGCCTTTGACATACCTGAAAAATCTTAATCTTTCATGGCCGAGTTACACTCTTTTCTTCAGTAAAAAACCCTCTTGTTTACCTCATCAGCCGGTAGGGGCTCCCTGGGCTGGGTAAAAATCAGCTCCCAGGAGGCCTTACTTAGTGCATCGATTCCATGGGGGGTGGGGAGGGCTAAAATCCTGGAATTCTGGGTGTTCTAGGAGAGCTGTGTCCCTAGAGCCTGACTTGGGCAGGGACAAGGTAAAACACTACATACTTGTTTCGATCTTGAAAAATTTAAAATTTCAAACTGATTTTTGAAAACAGGATTTAGGCTTCACAATGATGTCTGGGGCTGGGCCGGTGCCTGGGAAAGGGGAGCCAGATGGAGCTGGATGGAGGATTATTGGGCGGGGGTGGGGTGGGGGGCTCTGGAGCTGGCCTGAGCAGCTTCTCTTCCTCATCTGTGAAATAGAGGAGCTAATTGTCCCTGAGGTCCTGGGGCTGGGTGGAGGCCTCCGGGGAGGGCTGAACCATTATCACAGAGGCTTGGTGGACAGAGCGTGGCTCTTAATGGTCTCAGGGACGGGAGTGGGGGGTGGGGAGTGAGTAGCCCGTGACTCAGAGACTCCTTGAGCCTTCCCACCATCCCTCCCCAGCCTCAGGTGTCCTGGACCTGAGGAAGGAACTCCCTGGCCACTGTCACCAGAGGCTGTAAAAGCCAAGGGTTGCTGCTGGAGACTGAGAGAGAGAGTTCCCAAGGCCCCCTTGGTGGCGGGGGTCATTGTCCCACATATAGGTGAGAAGTGGGTCCCCAGAGGTCTGGACAGAGAAGAAAGAGCAGAGACCCCCCAGCCTCATTCTGTCCCTCCCTCTTTCTTCGATTCCCTCTTCACGTATTTTCAGTTCCCATCACCTGTCCCTCTCACCCTCCCTCTGTCTCCCAATAAGTCCTTCCCCGTCCCCTGACATACGCCAGATCCCATGCTGAATGCTGGGGACCAGCCACCTACAGGCTATCCGGTAGGCATCTCCAGTCACATTCCAGGAACTATGTAAGAGAATCCACCACCACCACCAGCCACCCTGAGGGTCTCGAGGGACTTTCAGGACACTGAAGTCCACGGCACTCCACAAGTTTCTCCTGTTGCCCTTTTGAAATCCATCTCAGCTCAGGTGTCCCCTCTGCTCAAAGCCTTCCAACGATGACTCCCCATTTTCCAGGCCAAAGTTCCTCAAGACTTCCCATGCCTGACCCTGGGTACCTCCCACCCCACTTGCCTTCATTCCCTCTGCCCAACCACACAGGCCTCTGCTGAAACTCACCAGGCAACTTCCACACCAGGACCTTTGCACATGCCGTCCCCTCTACCTGGATCCCTCTTTCCCCGGACGCTCCTGGGCTTCTTCCCTTATCTCCTTCAGCTCTGTCTCAGTGCAGTCTCTGGGTGACCCAACCTAAAATTGCAGTCCCTTCTCTGACCCTGCCTGTTTTGATTTTTCATCTGGACATTCTAATTCCCCACTCATATACACTCTATCGCCTGTACTAGAGCGTCAGTTTTGCAAGGACAGGAAATCTGTCTGTTCTGTTTACTGACCTGTCCCCAACAGCTGGCACAGTGCCTGGCACACGGGGAGTGCCTAATAAATATGGCTTCAATGATTGATTGATGGACAGATTGCCTGCAGGGCACCCTGCCTGCTCCCAGGGAGCCAGCCCTGGGTATGCTGGAGGGCAGGGTGAGCGGGAAGGTGGGTGGCTGCCTTTCCTGCTCCCTGGGGTGCCTGAGCCTGGAGGAGAAGATGAACACCCCACTAAGTCTGAAGTTCAGATTTGATTCTGTCAGCAGAAGTCAGAGGGGGGGTTTACGTAGGGAAAGTTGGGTCAGATGCTAACATTTTAAGTCTTTGGAGAGAGAGAATGGAAGGGTTCGAAAGCTCACGCTGTGATGAAGAAAGGAAAACAGGTGCATGGATGGATGGATAGGTGGATGGATGGACAGACGGAAGGATGGATGGATGGATGGATGGACAGAAGGATGGATGAATGGATGGGTGGCTGGATAAGTGAATGAATGGATAGAGGAGTGAATGGTTGGATGGAGGAATGGATGGATGTGTGGACAGATGGAGAGATGGACAGAAGGATGGATGGAGGGGTGGATCAACGGGTGAGAGGATGGATGGATGAGTGGAGGAATGAGTGAGTGGGTGGATGTGTACATAGATGGAGAGATGGACGGAAGGATGGATGGAGGGATGGATGGATGAGTGGATGGGTGAATGGATGAATGGATGGATGAGAAGATGGATAGACAGACGGACAAGTGGATAGGTGGATAAGTGAATGGATGGATGGGTGTGTGGGTGGATGGAAAGATGAGTGGAAGGGTAGATGGAGGGAGGAGGGGACAGAAGGCCCATAGATGGTGGATCCGTCATTGATGGATGGGTGGACAGATGGAGAGGGTGACCATAATGATGATGATGAATCATTTTCCGAGTGCTATCTGTGTGTCCTGCACTTTGTATCATCGCCCTCCTGCTACAACCTTAGGCTGGAACCATTTCAGTCTCCATTTTTTACAGATGGAAAACCAAAGGCTCAGAGACATGAAATGGCTCACCAAGATGTCACAGCTGAGGAGAAGTGGAGGTCACATTTGCTCTCAGGTAAAGCTGAGTCCCCCTTCTGCTACCCTGAAATTTTGGGGACATTGTCTCTGTCCTGTGAGAGGGTTTATCTTGGGAGCAGGCTTGCCCCCTGGCTGGCCTCTTGGGGAGGTCTGTGAGGTCTAATCTGATGTTGGCAGTCATGTATGGTCCCAGGAGAGTGAGACGGGGGAGACTAACCCACAATCCTCCACGGGACTCTCGGCACTGGTGGCCCCCAGTGGAGAAAGGGTGTGGGTGGGAGAGTGGCTGGCAGGATTCACTGAGGATGAAGACAGCCTGTTCCAGCAAGAATCCTTGGTGCCCAGGCCTCTGAGCACAGCACAGCCACAGTCAGTCCACAGACCCACGGTGTAGGGGGCATCCCACTCCTCAGCTGGCTCAGGGAACACTGTGAACAGATGTGCTTCTCCTACTGGGGACCATCCCACCGGCTCTGCCACATGACCCCCAGGCACAGCGATCCTTCCAGAGTAGTCTGATGTTCCCGCACTCTAAAATGGAGGCGTAGATACCTGACTTGCAGCTTCATTAAGATGATTCCAGTCTTGTTAGCAGAGATTTATTTCCCCAGATTTATTTTCTAGGAGTTAGGGACACAGCAGTCAATCAAACGGACAAATGAGACAGATACAGCAGTGCACACCTGTACCCCCGTGACTAGGGAGGCTGAGGTAGGAGGTTCACTTGAGCCCAAGAGCTCTAGGTCAGCCTGGGCCACATAATGAGACCCATCTCAAAAAAAAAAAAAAATGAAAACGAAACAAAAATCAAAACAGTCAAATATTCCTGCTTTAGGGGATCTGATAATGAACACAACAAATTAAGCAAATTATGCACATGTCATGTGGGGTAGGATAGAGAAAAATAAAACAGGGGAAGGAGGGTGAAGAAAAGGGTACAATTTTAAATAAAATATCTAGAACAGGTATATCCCTGAGAAGAGGCCTTTGAATAGAGACCCCAAATTGATGAAAAAGTGAGCCATACTGAAATCTGGAAGGGGAGAGTATCCATTGGTGGGTGTAGCAGGTGCAAAGGCCCTGGGGTCGGTATGGACCTGGTATGTTCAGGGATAGAAAGGAGGGGTGAGAGGGAGAAGGCTAGGAGCCTAAGACCTGAGAGGTGATGACAGCTTAGAGGTTGTAGCTGAGCTGGAAGGAGGGCTTACAGCCGAGATTCGAGATTCGAACAGGCTCCCCAGGGCTGTCATGTGCGGGGAAGGGGCTGTCTGTCCTCGGTGACGGAGCGTCCCTTCTCCTGGGAACTTGGTGGGGTTGAGCCCTGCCTCCCCCTTCCCCAGTGGAGGTTGCAGGGAGCTGGTCACTGTCTCCACTGGGGTCCAGGCAAAGGTTGACTTTAACTCATGGGGCCCCAACTTGGAGAAGCACCTGAGCCCCCAAACCTGGGCTCCTGACTGCCAAATGCAAGGAGGGTGCCGGGGGCACCCAGATGCGTGCCGGGGGTGGATGCCCTACCCTGTGGTGTGGAGCCTGCATCCCTTTCAGAGCTGCCTTCAGAAACTTGGGGTTTTTAATTTGGAAACAGTCTGTGGCCCGCTTTTCCCGCGGTGGGAACCCCCAAGGGTATGCATGGAACATAAACCCAAATTGTTCAAAAGCAAAAGGATGAAAATCCTTTCTCAAGCTCCCACTGGTGTCCCCAGCTGGTGCTGGGGGTGGGGGTGGGTGGGACTGGGGGGGTCTGATGGAGGGGTGGTGAGGGGTGGAGGGGGAGCCGCCTCACCCCGCAGGAGCTATGTGCTGACACAAAGCCCCAAATTCCGCATCTGGCTTCCCTTCATTGCACTCATTCTGTGCCTAAGCCCTGGCTCAGCGGAAGGCCCAGGGGGGATCCCAGGACAATGGTGTCCAGCCCTGGCTGCTGACCTCATGGTCGTGCCCGGATGGGCTTCATGGCAGTATCCCCCCCAGCCTCCCCCCGCCGACAGGGTGAGCAGAGTAGAGTCTCCCACTCAGGCCTGCCATTCGGGGACAGAGTGTCCCTGCTACTTGCATGCTTCTTGTGCTGTGGGGCTCACTACCTCCCAGGGCAGCCGTGCTTGGCTTTGAGCTGTTAGGATCACAGGAAAAAGCTGTTCTTTCTTCTGTGCCAGCGGTGGAAAGAGGCCGAGTTTGGGGCTTCCAAGGGCGCTAACCATGTGTCCCTCCGGGTTCCCACGGCCAGCCCTCTGTGCCCACTGATCTCCCTGCCCTGAATCCCTTCCCCGCCACCCTCTCCCCTGCTGCAATGTTGGGCCTCTAAGCAGCAGAGGACGGGGTGGGGGTGGGGCTTCAGACCTTGAATGACTTCTTCAGGCAGCGGGTGTGACGGGCCCTCTCTGTCCAAGGCTCCACAACCTTGGGCCCAGCCAATAGCAATTGAAGAATTAAAAAAAAAAAAAAATTGCACCTGTCAGTAGCAGCGGCAAGGCCTGGGATCCCAGTCACTCAGAAGGCGGAGGCAGGAGGACGGGAAGTTCAAGGCCAGCCTGGGCAACTTAGTGAGACCCTGTCTCAAAATTTAAAAAAAAAAAAGTAAAGGGTTGGGGTGCAGCTCAGGGGTGGAGGGCCGGTGGGTTCAATCCCCAGCTCCCCGCACATGCACAAAAGTGTAGCCCACACGGAACCTGTGCAGACGTTTCCCGCAACTGTGCAGCATGACTACCAGGTACACACAGCGTTCCTGTGGTCCTGGGTTTCCCTTCTTTGCAAAATGGCAACATGTTTCCCTTCTTTACAAAAATGGCAAAATGCTTTAGATGAGGGGGTGAGTGTGGCGATCTGGCTATCTGGAGAAATCAGCATGCTGGTGGCCCCGGATGAGCTGATAACCTGGGATTTGGGGACCTCTCTAAGAGGTGGGGGTACTGGGCCTCCTGTTCAGCTCAGCCCCCAGATCTGGGGGAGCAGGGAGGGGCTGCTTTCTCCATGCCACCCTCCTGCCTCATTCTGGAGCCTCTTGCTGTGGACACCCCAGTTCCCTCGCCTCCTTTACCCTGCCCTCAGAAGCCGGATCCTGCAGGGGCTCACCCCATCCTGAGGCTTCTCTTCTCACTCCTCCATTTCCGTAGTTTCTGCCTGGCTGTTCCAGAGGGCTGGAGACGGTGGCGGACTTGCAAGAGATTCTGGGAGGGAGGGAGAGGTGCAGCTGGAGGTGACAGGGCTCTCTGGGCAGACTTGGAAACTGGGGTTGTGGGGTTGAATGCCTGTTGTCTCCCCAGGGCACAAGGTGGGCAGAGGCACCCCAATCCCAGCACGCCTGCCCAGCTCCCCCTAACGCCTGTCAGGACTCAGATACCTGCTGAGCCCCCTGATGGTCACAGAGATGCCTGCTCAGATGGATTTGCAAGGTGCAGACAGAGGATGGGTTGGCTCAGGGTTCTGTGGCCAATGGTGTCAGGGCCAGGACCTGAGCCGTGGAGTGTTGGCTAACAGGGGACCAGCACCACCTGGGGGCCATTCCTCTGGAGGTGGTGCCTAACCTTCTCTGTGCTACAGACCCTTGCTCAGAACCCTGGTCTTAAAGCATCCACTGGTGCACAGAAAGCCAGGCATCAGAGTAGTCAAGAAGCACACTTGTGATCTGGGGAAATGTGCTCCTGCACGGAGATTGAATAGCAGATCAAAGCCTGATAATCATACCTTTGAATCAGAAATGAACTGTTAAAGGACATTTGGAGAAGTCTGTGAGCCTGGAGTGGGCTGTGACAAAGTCTCAGGCTGGGGCTTGTTGTCTCCATTCAGAGTAGAAGGAAAGGCTAAATTTCAGGTGGAGGTTGCTAGAAATAAGGATACTTATTTTTTTTTCTCTCATTCAAATTCATGTGCCCCTAAGTCCCATCCCTTACATGTCTCCTGTTCTAGAACTTCCTGCCAGGAATAGAGCCTCAGCAACATCAGTAAAGTCACATGCAAGAAATGACGGTGACAAAATAATAGCCACTAGTCTTCATTGAGGGCTTGCTCTGTGCCAGACACTAGGCACAGTGCTTCCCTCATCTGATCCTTACATAGATCTGTGAAGCAGCCACTAGTGTAGTCCCTATTGTGCAGAGGAAGAAACTGAGACACAGAGAGGCTAAGTAACTTGCCTAAGGTCACACAGCTCATGAGCAAGGATGTCAGGATTTGAACCCCAGGTTGTCTGACCCAGGGAGCTTGTGCTATTTGATCTCCCACTGCCCACAATAGAATAGTGGGCACACAAGTGGAGTTGAATAGATGTTTGGCCTGTTTCAAGGGTCATCGCCGAATCCTCTGTGTTCACAAAGGGACGTTTTCTGGGCTGGGCTGGGCTCTGTGGATCCACAGTGGTTCCTAAAGTCTTCAGGCCCATTCCTGGGCAGGTTAATGGGTTTTAAATGGAGTCGATATGAGTTGCCCTCATGCTGTGGATGAGGCAGCCTGGCGGGGGGTGGGGAGGGTTTCCTCCAGCTCTGGGACCAAATTTCTGAGCAGGGACCCTCACGGGGACCTACATCACCAATTTAAATAGGCCAGGATGCGAGCAGGGAGGATGCTGGGTAAAAGGGACAGCCTGGGCAAGGGTGCCCTGGTGGGATCTCCTGACCTACTACAGAAACCTCCAGAGTGTCCCTGGTATCAGTAAGCCCTCCTGCTGCAGGGGCATGGAACAAGGCTGTCCCCAAGAAGAGGATGTACCACTCCCTAGAGCTCCTGTGAGATCCAGGCCATCACTGTGTGTTCATTAATCACCTCAGACAGGATGGGGTCGGGCCTGCTGAGCAACTCCACGGGGCATCGGCCCTGGGAGGGAACCCCGTGAGCAAGGAGGCCTTGGGGGGAGGTGGGTTTTGGAGTTCAGCGCAGGAGAGCAGGGGCTGGGGCGTCGGGGCCAGCCTCCTCCCACGGAATGGGGCGGTCTCTCTCTTCTTTTGGCTTTAGCTGTTTTTAAAATTAATTAATTTGGGGGGAGACCACATGGAATCACGGAACATGGTCTAGAGATAAATGACTCGTCTCTCTCTTGTCCTCCCTTAACCTCCTATTTCCCCTCCCAGCAACCAGTTTCTGGTGTCTCCTTCTAGAATATTCTATTAAACACACCCTTGTATGTGTCTATCTTGCTTTTTTTTTTTAAAAAAAAAATCTCAAGGGTGGCACCCAAAGCCTGCTCTTTTGTACTGGTTTTTCCACCATGTCTTATGACACTTCTATGTGAGATGCATCCCACAGACGTTTATGGAGCACCTACTAAGTGCCAGGCAGTGCTGTCACGTGGTCAGGAGGGCAGCCCTGCCCTCAGAGTCCTGGCGGCTGGCTGTTCTGCTCTGCGGCACTGACGCTGTGCCCTGGTGGCCTTCGCCTGGGGGGACACTGTGCCGCTCTGTCCTATCACAGCGTGAGTAAATTTGGATGCACAACTTGCAAGATTATCAGAGGGATAAATTCCTAGGCCTGAATTTTCCAGGATTAAGGGGATGAGTCTGAATGTGGCCAGCTGTGACCAGATTTTGGTTGCAATGTCAGGTGTAGGTTGTGGACAGGGAGGTGTCCCAGGTTGGGGACCCAGGTGACCCTGCGGGAGATGGGGCTGATAGGGATTGAGAGGCACATGCGAGGACTGTGAAGGGATCGTGTGCTGGGGAGGGAGGAGCCCCCGGGGAGCCCTCAGGCTGAGGGAGAGCAGAAGTAGAGAGGGATAATGTCCCTGGAGAGCTGTGATAGAGGAGTCCGGGAGGCTGAGTGTGCCTGGAGGAGGCCTGAGACTCAGCCTGGGCCTCCCTGTGTGCTGTCTTGGGAGCTCTGGGTGGTCCCTCCACTCACCCAGTGAATACTCTGAGTACAGACCTGGCACTACTGCCACTAGTCAGTGCACAGAGCACTGGAGGGGAAGCAGTTCACCTTTGGGGGGAAACATCGTGCCCATTCTGCAGCTCAGGAAACTGAGGTTTGGAAGGAGAAGGCAAAAGCTTTGGTCCCCCACATCCCATCTCCATCCTTCCTGCTTCCCACCCCTGAGAATTGCCTGAGCTGAGGATGCTCCTATAAGTAGGCGCTTCCAGCCCCAGTTGATTCCTGGGATTGGGCTTCAGCTGGCCAGTCCATCCCTCCTGTCCTGCCTATGGCCCCAGATACTGGGGCTGGGCCCCCACAAAATCTGCTCTGGCCTGGCAAGATTTCCAACCCTGGGCTGGGACTGTGGCTCAGCGGTAGAGCGCTCGCCTAGCACAGGCGGGACCCGGGTTCGATCCTCAGCACCACCTAAAAATAAAGGCATTGAGTTGTGTCCATCTACACCTAAAAAATAAATATTAAAAAAATAAATAAATAAGGAAGATTTCCAGCCCTGTTCCCGTGGCTCCACAGCTTCTGAGACAAAGATGTGTGGTTTATCTTCAGCTCCTGCTGGGGTGGGAGGCCCAGCACCTCCTCACCTGACTCTCACAGAGTGATGACCCCTTGGAAGGTCAGACCCGAGCACATGGAGGCCCAGGGCCCAGAAGGCCTTAGCTGGCTGAGCTCTCTGAAGCACAAATTTGTTTTACCCCAGAGAGACCCACTCCCCAGACTCTGCTCAGCCTTAGAGCAGACAAGGATCAAGTCGGCAGTTAGGAAATCTCCCCTGCCCAACAGGACAGCAGATTCCTTTGGGAATCTCAGCCAGCCACCTGGGGCAGGCCCACTTAGATGGTGCTCAGGATGTTCTAGAGTCCAGCCTGACCACAGGGCAAGTGGGAGATCAGAGGCCTCAAAAGACCCAGGAATGGGTGGGTAGGGGCAGAGCTGAGTTCCAACCAGGCTGGATTCCTGTCCTGTTGACCACCATGAAGCCTTATCCCTCCCCATCTTCCAGTTATCCAGCTTATTCCATTCACAGAGTAACTGGACTTAAATTTTTTTTTTAAAAGTGCCTCACACACTCCTCATCACTGAGCAGAGGCCCCCCGGGGTGGGGGTGGGGGTGCTGGGCCTGGAGAGACCTGTCAGTGGCCAGAGAAGCAGTGGGATCCCCACCCTTCCAAATCAGCTGGAGTCTAGAGCCCTCAGAGTCAGGTCTCAGAAATGAATGAGCAGAAGTCCCCTCCTGGGAGGACAAATCACCAACAGTTTTTGGTCTCCAAACTCTCAGATTTCTCCATTTGCTGATGCAAATACATTTGTAGTTTTCTTTTTTTCTTAACATAAATAGGATCACATAGCAGTCCCGAATCTGCTTCTTGATTCCTGTGGGAGGGGGCAGTTTGGGACAATTCACGGACTCAGATGAAACACTGGAGGCCAAGGGCTTTGCCCGCAGCTGAGGAAGGAGGACGAGGGCCAGGGCGAGGAGGGCCAGTCCTGGCTTTGGGGCAGAGTCCCCCGGGGTCTGTGGAGTGATGGCCCCACGTGGGGACCACAGAGGGGGAGGCCGGGAGGGGGGCAGGCAGTGCCCACCAGGGTGGAGAGGGGCTGGGTAATTGGCCGGATTATCCCAGCGGGAAGGCCTCCTTGGGGGACAGCTATTTTTAACTCTGAGAGACTGAAGCCACTTCCCTCCCTCCCATTATTGCCCTTTATTCCTGTCCTCCTGGGGCCTGAAGGCCTGGCCCGCCTTCCTGGAAGCTGTGTCCCTTTAGGGGAGGAGACAGGATGAAGAGGGGGCAGGGAGAGGGGAAAACATCCCTCTGCATGGACCCACATCTCTGGTCCCCACGTGCTTCTGCCCGGGTGCCTCTTCAGCGCCCTGTTCTAGAGCAAGAAAGAGGTTTTGGGGAAGCTTAAGGGATGTTTTTTTGGAGGCCTCGGGCTTTTTACCCTCTGTGGCCTCCACCAGGAGCCCCTCGAGGGTACTGGAAATTTCTTAAATTAAAAACAGGAGGGGGCTGGGGATGTGGCTCAAGCGGTAGCGCGCTTGCCTGGCGTGCGCGGGTCCCTGGGTTCGAGCCTCAGCACCACATACAAATAAAATAATGATGTTGTGTCCACCGAAAACTAAAAAATAAATATTAAAAAAAACCCCAGGATTGTTGGGTTCATAACTAAAGGTCTAGGGGTAGATCTATGGGACTCAAAAGATGGGGCTAGAATCTTGCTTCTCTCAGTATCTCAGCTCTGCTTTCCTCTGAGTGGGTGTCATCGCAGGTGGGTTCACCCAACGTTGGGGTCCCCAGAGGCTCCGTTCCAACACTCTAGCAGCCCTGGGAAGTAAAACGCCTCCTTTTTCTGCAGATCCAACAAAAGTCCTACGGCTGAATCTTGCTGGTTGGCGAATGTATCATTCAACCAATCACTGTGATGCCTACTGTCAGGCCTCGGTCACTTCTTACCCCTGGGCCTGGGGATGGCCCCAAGCCCACAGGAGGTATGGGGTGGAGGGTATGGGGTCGGAGGAGTGGGTGAGATCCCCAAGAGTAAGGTTCTCAGAAGAGGGGGGCCTAAACAATGGCAGGACTTGGGACCCATGATACCTCTGAAAGTTGCCCAGCCTGGACAAAATCCTAAAAATCCAGACCCTCCTGATGCCCAGGAGATGCAGGATGTAGCCCAATGGAAAGTCTTGGCCTTCCACTTGGCCCCCTGCTGCCTGCCTGGCCACTGTGAGAGCATCCTCCTCAAAGCCAGAGCTCCAGGGGAGGAACCGGGGGAGGAGAGGTAGGCTGAGGGACTGTCAGAGCCCAGCACAAGGGAATCAGTCAGCGCCAGCTCCCAGAGCTGATCAATGCCTGCTTCCGGCAGGCGGGGAGGGGCGGGAGGGACTCAGTGTCCTGTTCCCCAGGCTGCCATCATTCCTGAAGTTCTGCACGCCTCAGATCAATGCTTCAGGGTCAGCCTGGGGCCTTCAGGCACCTGGGTGGGGGAGGGGTGGATGTGCATGCCTGTGTGACTGGCTGCAAGGTCCTAGCCACTCCCCACCCCCACCCCACCCCCACAGCATCTCTGGGGACAGGGCCCTTGTCTTCCCTAGGCAATCACTCCCACCTGTGTGTTGCCTAGCACATGCCAAGAGCACAGCTGGCATGGGCCATTGTCACCATCAGTTTTGGTCATTATCATCACAGACTGTCTTGGGACAAATGGTGCTAAGGAAAGAGACCAGGCTGTGGGTAAAGCTACGGGGCCTGGGTTCTGCTTTGTGGCTTCTTGTCCGAGAGAGCTGGGAACCTTTCTTTCCAGCTCAACTGGCCTTTGACACCACCCCCTGGGGTGGGTGGAGCTTAAGTGGAATGCAACCCTGCCCTTCTGGGCTTCCTGCCCTGGGCTCAGAACAGAAATGTGTATTCTGGAACCAGCCAGCACACAGGTCTCTCTGGCAGGGTAAAGCACTGAGAAAGAGGGTAAGGCTCCGACCCTGGCCACCTGCAAGTTTTGTGCTGACAGGTAGACTATGATTTCACACAGGGTCAAGTGCGGGTCTACAATAGTACAGGTGCAGGGAGGCATGGCTGTAAGAACTCAGCAGAGGAGATCCATTCATGCATTCTGCCATTCTCATTCTGTAGACACTTATCACACTTATCACACACCCATGTTGTGCTGAACCCTGGGCGGCACCCAGGGACCTGTCTCTGTCCTCAAAGAGCTGATCGGCCAAGGGGAGAGAGAAATATTAAACTTGACACCTCAGAGTAGTGAGGTGGAAGAGTCCCAGGGGTAGATCTCTTCCGGGGGAGCTGGCTGAACTAGCTGCTCTAAAGGAAGAATGATTCTAAGAAACACCATTCTTTTTTTTTTTTTTTTTTTAGATTTTTTTTTTTTTTGAGAGAGAGAGAGAGAGAGATAATTTTTTAATATTTATTTTTTAGTATTTGGCGGACACAACATCTTTGTTTGTATGTGGTGCTGAGGATCGAACCCGGGCCGCACGCATGCCAGGCGAGCGCGCTACCGCTTGAGCCACATCTCCAGCCCAGAAACACCATTCTTGACCCAGCACAGTCAGTGGGTGCTGAGACCCAGCTGGTAGCCGGCCTGCATGACCAGCCAGTGGGTCTGGAAGAGGGATTCCCAGGGCCCTGGGTGTCCTGAGAGTGGCAGGTCCCCAGCCTGGGAGATTTTGACTTTCAGACCCATTTCGCATTTTGATGGTCTTCTGCTGGCCAGGAGAGGCCCTGAGTGCTGAGTCCAGGCCATGGTCTAGGGCAGGCAGGAGAAATCCTGACATCTCTCTGCAGGAAGCATTCCTGGGGAGCACCAGGTAGGTGCAGCTGTCTGGCTGGCTGAGAAGAGATACCGGACAGGGGTCGTCTGGGTTCGGTATCTCAGTTGATAATAGCGAATGCTTGACTTATGCCTAAAACAAAAGCAGTGGCGTTTTATGAAGATGTGACGACCCTAAGAGCCGGCAGCTAGCCAGGTATGATGGCACATACCTGTAATCCCAGCAACTCGGGAGGCAGAGGCAGGAGGCCAGAGTTGGCAGTTTAATGAGACCCTGTCTCCAAAGAAAATTAAACAATAAAAAGCGCAGTATAGGGTGCTCCTGGGTCCAATCCCCAATATGAAAAAAAAAAAAAGGAAAATAGAAAGAAAGAAAAAGAAAAAGAGAACTGGCAATTGCAGCATAGAGAGCTGAGGCTCCGACCCTGCTGTGCACAGTGCACTCTCTGGGAGCCACTTGGTGAGCCTCACTGTCCTCAAAATGGAGAGATCAAAAATGAAACGAGGGGCTCCTCTGATCTCCCAGACTGTGGCTCTAGGGATGCTCCTCGCCTTGCATACCTTTGTTGCTCACGTACTGAGGACAGGGTTGGGAGGTACCTTGACAACATCCTTGTCCTGGGGCAGCTCCTTCCCTGGAGGGGAAGAATGGGAATTTCACGTTAAGGGACAGTTGGGTACAAGGCAGTGCCACAGGACACCCAGCATAGGCCCATCTCGCTGGCTTCTCCTCTGGTTGTGTCAGGGGGGAGGTTATTATTGTTATTGCTGGGGCTGTTACCACCCCAAGTTTATAGAGGGATGTATCCAAGGGCTGTCTCCTGGGAGTGGCAGTACTAGAGTGTGGGTCCACCTTGGGACACTCCCAAACACTTCTAGCTCAACAGGAAGCAGGCGGCATGCCTCTGCTCTTGCAGGGGGAGGGCATGAGCCCTTCTGCCCACAGGTGGAGCCCACCAGTGCAGGTGTGTGCACTGATTAGAGAGAGGCCTGCCTGTGTGTCTGTCCTCCTGGTCCTCAGTCTCTGCGTCTGGAACATGGGAATGTTCCTCAAAGGGAGGTTGGTGCCCTTATGCCTGGCAGAGGACCCACAATAGCTGTGGGTGATTAAGAATTGAAATCCAACCTTGCAAGTGGGTTGGGAGGAAAGGTGTGAAATCTAAAGGCAGTAGCCTGGACCATTTGGTTTGCTTCTCTCCTGGGGCATTCTCCACTGGCTGACCTTGGGCAAGACACTTGCTCTTTCTGTGAAATGAGTCTGAAAATGGGGCCCAGGAAGAAGACCCCCCACCTGCCTCCCATGGGCCATCTTGGAGAATAACTGATTGGGAGGGGTGTGTGTGTGTATGTGTGTGCGCTCCTGCACGCGGAGATGTGCGTTCATGCATATTGATTATCGAGGCTTGATGACATCCTAGACTCACCCCCTGTCCCAGGAGTTATCAGAATTAGACCCAGAGGAGCCCCTGTAGTGTGTCTGCTCATTTTCTTACCCCCGCCCCCAGCCAAGGGGATGCTATGGGATCCTTTGGGCACCCACAGTGGGACCCTCCCAGAGGGATGACTTAGGCCCCATTCTCCTGGGATAGTTGAGTAGTCTTCTAGAACGCAAATGAGGGACTTTGAGGGCTATTTCTTTTGGCCCCACCTTTGGCCCTCTTCTGGACACTGGGGCAGGGAAGGGTAGGAACTGAGTCATTTCCTTCCTTGGACACTTGGAAGGAGAAGGGAAAAATTGTCCTGAGAGCTTTTGGTCTCTTGAGAGTCTTGTTTCCCAGGAGGAGGAGGAGGAAACCAGGACATGGTGTGGTTGTCCAGGGCAGGTGTGGGGGTGTTGGGGTCAAGTCCCCCCGGATATCTCTTTTCTCTCCACTTGTAAGGCAGGGTCTCAGTTTCTTTGTAAAATGTGGCAATGAAGGTATCTACCCCAGAGGGTCAAAGGGATGGTGTAAAACTAGTCAGGTCCTTTGCACAGAGCTGAGCACCCAATGACCTCAGCCCATTTTACCCAGCCTATCACCATGCTGAGCACTTTATGTATACTGATCTCCATTAGCCCTCACTCCAGCTCCCTAAGACAGGGATTCCCCGTATCTTCACTTGACCATAGGGAAACTGAAGCCCTGAGTGGCAAGTGACTTGCCTCCAACTTGTCAGTGGAAGAAGTGGGATTTTCAAACGCAGCACAGCCTGAGGATGGTGAGTGCTCCAGATGACTGTGGAGCCTGGGTGAAGAGCCTGGGTCAGAGCCCTGGGCTGGGGGAGCCTGCAGACGGCTCTGCACTGAGCTGCCTGCCAGCAATCTGGGCGGAGGCCAGAGAGCCGTCCTCCTTGGTTAGAATCCTGCAGCCAGTCTCCCCGCTGTGCAGACACATAATTATATTTCACATTAAAGGGGAAGCTGGAGGCTGAGGGGGGCCTAGGAGCCCTTTTGAGGTTTGTGCTCTGGGCATAGGCCCTGCCTCCCCAGCCCAATTCTCTGGCCCCTGGGCTGAGCCTGGGGTCCAGGCCAGTGATAAAATGGGGTTTCCCTGGGTCAGGGCCCAGCCAGGCTGGTCTGTCTGCCAGGATGAAAGGCCTGGGCCCTGCAGGAGGCAGAGAGATGTGAGGCTCAGACAATAGGCCCCAGGAGGCTGAGAGGGCAGGGCGCCTGGGGACAGGCTGGGGAGGAAGCCTGAGCCTCCCAGACAGGGGTGGGCAAGAGGAGGGGGTCACACGACGGTCAAGTCAGCCAAGAGAGGGCAGGGGGGAGGAACACAGAGGAGAAAGCAGGAAATGGGAGAAGCCAAACTGAGCACAGGATGGGGAGGGGAGATATGGCATTAAGGGGAGGTGGTGGTATGTGTGTGAATGTGTGTGCTTGGTGTGCAAAGCGAAAGGATTATGTGAAGAGTGCACGAGTTTAGCTATGTGTATGGGTGCACATGTGTAGACACCACCATTTGTGTGCACGTGCAAGTGTGTATGCACCTGTGTACCTGCGACCATCACGCATGTCAGGACATATGTTTTGCGTGTGTGGACGCGATGCCTGGGCTTGTGTGTCTGGCTGTGTGCGCTCCTGTTCAAGATTCCCCTGCCTGTGTGTGCATGCCTGTGTGTGTATGCTCGCCATGCACCTGTGTGTGGTGCGCGTGTCCCCGGGAGGATGTGCCTGTGTGTGTGTGTGTGTGTGTGTGTGTGGTGTGTGTGTGTGCGCGCGCGCGCGCGTCCCAGTGCGCAAGTGGCTGGCGGAGTGTATGTGTGTGTGTGTGGGCAGCCTGGGGCTAGGAGGGGGCGCAGGGCCAGGCCAGGGCCGTGGTGGGCGGGGGCAGCAGCAGCAGCAGCAGCAGCAGCGCGGTGCAGGGCGGGCGTGCTCTCGGCGGAGAGTTAGACGAGTTGCCGAGCTGGGCAACGGTGGCAGCGGGGCGCGGAGCTGGGTGCGCGCCGAGCTTCTGCCTCCCGCCGCCTCCTCGCCTCCATTCCTCGCTCCCCGTCTTCCCCGGGCCACGCCGCCGCTGCCGCCGCTGCGGCCGCCTCCC
The DNA here is from genome assembly GCF_021218885.2 of Marmota monax. NCBI lineage: Eukaryota > Metazoa > Chordata > Mammalia > Rodentia > Sciuridae > Marmota > Marmota monax. The sequence goes on from NW_026693329.1 coordinate 1,249,760, forward strand.
TGGGAACGGTAGCCGGGGGAGGGGGGCCTGGCGCGGCTGAAGCCCGCGGGAGGTGCAGGACTCCCGGGGCGTAGGGGAGCGCGCCGGGCCCTGCCCGAGATCAGATAACAGCCGGCGGGGGAGGGGGTGGACCGGCCGCGCTCACAGCGGGACTGAGGGACCGACGCCAGCTGCGCTGGCCCGAGAGAGCGCCCCGCGGCCGGGGGCGCCGTCCAGGCGCGCGCCCCCGACCCGTGGCTAGACCCCGGCGATCCGCGTCAGGGACGGCCGCGCCCCTCGGCATGGAGCACCCCCGGGGGCTGCCCTGAGGAGGAGGCGGCGGCGGCGGCGGTGGCGGCGGCGGCGATGCAGCCAGCGCAGCGGCAGCCGGGGCCAGGAACGGCCGCCCGGAGCTCGGAGGACGCGGAGCGCGCCGCGCCCGGGCTACTGACTGAGGTAAGTGTGTGGCCGCGGGCGCACGGACCCCCCCCCCCCCAGGAACCCGGCCCCCAGCTCCCCGCAGGCCGCCTTCCCGGCCCGGTGTGCGCACGAGGCGGTGCAGCAACAGGGAAGGTGGGGCAGGAGGGTTCTTCCTCGCTCTCGTTTTTCATCTTTTTTTTTTTTTTTTTCCTCCCTTGGTGAACCATCGGAGGAAATGCTGACTGCGAGCTTTTCTTCCTCTGCCATGTCTCCGGGCTACTGCCACCAGGGAACTTTGCTCCGGGCTAACCTTCGTCCCGGGGGGCGCTCCGGAAAACTTTGAGGAGCCTCGGCCCCCCTCTGGCCGGTTTGCATGAGGGGGGGCTCAGAAGGGAGCTACTTTGGCGCGCGGCTTTGGTCTCTCCAGGCGTGACCTTCCTAGAGACCCCACCATCAAGGTGGGGCCACTGAGAGGGCGCGTGGGATTTAGGAGCTGGCCTCTGGGATGTTCCCAGCTGGATACCAGCTGGGTCCTTGAAGTCGTTTCTCTTTCCGTCTGTTGTGCTCTAATGGAGTAAAAACATTCTGGAAATGGTTCTCAGCCAGAGGTTCGTTCTGCTTTTGGAGAAGCCCGCAGGGCTTCAGGGCAGAGGGTCCCTCCTGGGTGTGCATGCTTGCTCTAAGTGCCCTGGGGTGGGGGAAAAGCTGGAAGGGGATTCAGCGGCTCAAGGCAAGTGACAACTGGGGTGGGAAGCGCCTTGGGGGGGGGGGCTTCCAATGCGATTGGAGGCCTTGGCAGTGTCTGTGCCTCTGTGCACTTGTCATGTGAGTGTCTTAAAAACCTGTGTTACGAATGGGGTCACAGGAAAGTGTTTCTTTGGTGGTGGCCTCCCCTTCTGGGAGGTTCTACCTCCCTGCAGCCCGGACTTGTGGAGACTTGGAGCCTTCCCCTTCCCGTTTCCCAGGGGGCGTACCCATCCTGGAATGTGGTGCTGTCTGGGGCCATTTCTAGTTTCTTCTTCACTCCCCTGTGCCCAGGTCTGAGCCTTGCTATAAAGCGCTGGGGGACCTCCTGCTCCCCTACATCCGCGTCTCCGAACCGGGGTTCCTAGGCTCTGTCTCCCGGGAGCGCCAAGGCGCCCACACGCCGCTGAAATCGGCAGCCGCCTCCTCGAAGGTGCGAACCCAGAAGGCGTTAGCCTCCGGCCTACCCTTGGCTCCCTCGCTGAGGTGCCAGCAAAGGCCAGCCCCTGGGTGCTGACCCCCCCACCCGGGACCGGACCCCAGCCTCACTTTGCGCTAGGTTGCACGTTGACAGCCCCCTTCTCACCCGAAGCTCCACCCTGGACCGCCGCCATGTGGCAGGAGAGAGACAGCTCAGCACCAGAGACTTGGGGTCTTTTGGACGAGTGCTCCCTCTTGTATTCTCAGAAGAGCCCCCTCCTTGTCTGCCAGGGACCTCCAAAGACACTTCTCATTATAGTCTATATCGCAGTTTTCTGGTGGCCCCTCCCACCAGCTAGGGGACCTCAGGTTGGCTGCCGGGCAGGGGGGGGGGGTACCCTGGAAGGGCTGGCATCAGGTGGGGCCAGGCCTCTTGAGAGAGAGCATGGTGTGAAGGGGGAGGAGCTTGAGCATCCTTGCCCACAAGGAGGTTGGGCTCCAGTGTGCTGGACCACAAGGAAGGGCTCTCTTCTCCTCTAGGGCACTGCTGTGCACATACAGTAGGCACTCTCTAAATGTTGAGAGTTGGCCCAGGCCTAGAAGAAGTGCAATCCAAGTTTCAGATCACCTCCTTGTTCCCCTCCCTGGTGGGAGCATAGTTGAGCTCCTTCCTCAGCTCTGAAGAGAATGAGTCTTCTCTTGGGGAAGGCCTGAGTTTGTCGGGCTATCTCTGGATGCTGGCTGTGCCCAAATGCCATGTCAGATCTCCACAGGGCCACCTCGTGACGGAGGCAGGGGTCCCTCCAGGCGTATACCTGGCGGAGGGATGTTCAGGGGGCTGAGCTGTGCTGGAGAGGCTGTTGCCCAAAAAGCCTTGCAGCAGGTTGGGCTGAAATAAACCTTTAGGTAGCTCTCTCCTGGCCTGGGGCTGCCCTGCCAGCCTTCCTGCCCGGGGGCTACCGTATCCCTTTCCCCAAGTCTGCTCCAAGAAGGACGGGGTGGCACTAGGTGGCCCTGAAGACAGTGAAATAATAACAACAGCAGTGATAATAGTAACCCCAGTATCTGGGGCAGCAGCACCCTGCAGCGCTGCATACAGCACTGGGCCAGCCGGCCTGTGTGCAATTTCCTCTTCTCTGGCCAGGCCTCTGGTGCCCTGGGCCACAGTTGGCAACACCATGCATGGTACCTGGAGGTCTTGGCACAAGGTAGGGGGGCGAAAGTGACTTTGTTGTCACTCCTAGTAACCCTTATGGTTACTTGCTAGGCCTGCAGGCAGGGGCTGCTGCGGCACCTCTATGCTCGCCCAGCGGTCCCCCTCAGCCCCCATGTGCCCAGGAACTCTGGGCTGGGCCCTCCCTTTGACAGGTGCACCTGGTGCCTGTGGCTGAGACTTGGCCAGGGCTTTCCTGTGAGTGACACATGGGCACACCTGCCTGTCCCCTGGGGCCTGCTGCTGGAGCCCTGCCACGGCTGGCACCAGGGAGAGGCTGGGAGGGGGTGCAGCTCGTGGCAGCAGGAGGGGTGGAGGCTGGGCCGGCCGTGCGGAAGGTGTGGTGGGCGTGGGCTCGGCCCCACAGAGGCTGCTGTGGGGGATTGGCAGTGTGGTAGGGAGCCTGCGGAGGGGAAGGCTGCAGATGAAAGCTAGCCGCCTGAAAACTGGGCCGCGGGCAGGGCGGCCGGAGGCTTCAAGAGGAGCCATGGGGTTGGGGGTGGGGGGACTGGGTGGGGGCAGGTGGGTTTTCTGGAGGAGCCGGGCCTCAGGCAGGACCAGAGCCCTTACTGGGCACACTGGCTGAGGGCCCAGCGCTCTGCTAGTTGATTTAATTTCCTAATGGCTTGCCAGTGCAGAGGGTGGCATTAGCTTCATTCTACAGATGGGATTGGAGGCTGAGGAGGCTCTGGAGGGGCCATAAGCTGTGAGCCTCTGACCCAGAGTCCTGGAACTTTCCTAGGCACTGACCTTACTCTTCCTTGCTCAGCAGACACCCCACCCAGGAGTATGTATGTACCAGGCTGGCTTTAGCTACCTGGCCCCCGAGAAAGGTCCCACACAGGCCCTGGGGGCCTGCCATTCCAGCCCCCAGAGAGCTTCATCGTCAGGACCTAATGAAGGCCTGGCATGTAGTAGGTGCTCAGTAAATGTCCAAAGATGCTTCAGTGACTCTGGCTTTGCTGGACTGGCATGAATTGTGGAGGCACGTGCTCTGGGGGTGAGGTGCCCCGTGGTCCCCCGTGCAGTGTGTCCAGCATACACAGAAGTGCTTCATACATGGCTGTTGAATGAATGGCTCTCACTATGTGGGAGGGAGACTCGAGGGAAGCAGTGCCAGGGAGGAGGTGGGGTGAGGGAGATGCACTTCTCTGGGCCTCGCTTCTCTTGGCCTTGGTTTCTTGACCGTGCAGTGGATCTGATGCCCCAGCCACAGGAAGGCCCCTGGGATTACCTGGGATGGGGAAGTAGAAATGTGAGCTTTGGTGTGTGTACCTCCGAGGGCCAGGGGTGGTGGTGTCGGCAGAAATGAGGGTGTGAGGACCTTGCAGACCCTGGCCCGGGCCCCTGCCCTCCCGTGTATAGTAGGTGCTCAGTAAACACATCGGGTGGAATGGGCAGCTTCAGACACGCATCATGCCTAACACCCAGCCAATGCTCAGTAGCCATAGTAGCTAGAATTGCTGCCCATTCTGCAGAGGAGAAGACTGAACCTCAGAAGGATGACATCACTGCTCCAGACTTGTCCAGGGCAGAGCTGAGATTCAGGCCTTTCCTCCGGGCCTTTGGCCTACCGTCTGTTCGGCTACGGGGAGAAGGAGTTGGGTTTATGTCAAGCTTCTCTTCTGGACTGAATTCTTTGTATCGGTGCCCTCACTGTCTGCAAGTTCTGAGCTTCGTCACGTCCCCGGCACCTGGCCTGCTTCCAGCTCATGATGTCCCTGCCCCAACCCTGCGAGAAGGGGCAGAAGCTGTTCCCATTGCAGATCTAAGTGCACTGAGGCCCAGGGAGACGGACCTCTCAACCTTCAGTGGATTTTTTTTTTTTTTTGAATTAGTGAATCTTAGCTTCCTTCCATACAAATCATAAAAATGTATGGAGGCCTCAGGAGGTGGGGTTGGAGGGGGAGGTCTCCATTCCTGGCCCAGTTTAGCATTTTCACACTTCTGGCTGTGTGTGTTTTGTGTCAGTGCACTTGACTTTTATTTTTCAGCCTCTTTTTGGACACACCACCCAGGTTTATATGCACACACACACGTATATGTATATTATAGATGTCTATTAATTTTTTAAAATTGGCACTGATCAACGTTAGCAGCTTCCTAGTTGTCAAGAGACCCAGATGCACACTGGTTAGTTCATATTTGGTGGCCTCTGAAAAGACAGGGCTTGTGTTTCCAACATGAGCCACTTAGTGGTGAGCCACTTAGCTCAGCCAGGTGTGCAGGGACAGGTCACCAGCTCCTGGAGTTCACCTGGACACAGAAGACGGACCAGGAAATGGGAGAACCGGAGCCATTTGCAGCTCTCCGAGTTCCCACCCCTGAATGGGTATCCTGGGGAGTGTATGTGTGACATGACACCTCCCTTGTGAAATGGAGCACCCTGAGGCCAGAGAGGGAGAGCCGCAGCCCAAGGTTGCACAGCTTGTGAGAAGCAAGGTAGGAACTTGACCCTGCTCGGCCTCCTTGCAGCTGTTTGGGGACTTGAAGTGGGGGAGCACATGGAGACAGGGAGGTGCTGGCTGGGCTGTGTGTGACGGGGAGTCACGGAGGCTGAAAGACTGGGGCAAGGGAGGTTGGTTGAGAAGGAGCTGTAGGTCCGGGGCGGGCCCCTCACCCCACCTCCTCCTCCTTCCAGCTGCAGCTTGGGCCCCCCTGAGCCGGCGGCTGCAGCCCTGCCATTCTCCAGCACTTAAAGCAAAAATAAATCGCTGCCGGCAGCTGGCGTTTTGGGTGACAGCAGCAGCGCCACCCCCTGCCCCGACCCTCTGCCTCTGGGCTCCTGGTTCCAGGCCAAGGCCAGACTCCCACTCAGGCTTGTATGGAGCTGTAGAGGGCTGGGGGGGGGGGCTTGGCATCGCCCAAGGAGCAGGGTGGGGGGACCTGATGGGTCACATGGAGGGCAGAGACAGGGTGGACACCTGGGGCTTCAGGGGGTGCTGGAGTCCTGAGGCAGGTGACGAATGCTCATTGGTGGGGCTTCCGAGAGGTCCTGGCTTCAGCCATATGGAAATAGGGCCTAGGTAGGGCTGGGGTGCGGCAAACTCAGGGAACACACCCCTCTTCTAGGCCATCCTCGGGCCCATCTCTGTTCTTTCCGGCCTCTCCCTTCCCTTCCCAGAGAATCCTAGGGATCTTGCCTTATCACATGTCTGTGCTGTGGGGCCCGAGGAGGTCACATCTTAGCATCATTCGTGTTTACAACAAATAGCTCTTGAGATCTTGCTCTGTGCTTCGTCCTTGGCCAGGAGTCACGATGTGGCAGTGCACAAGACGCCCCCCACCCCCAGCTCTCGTGGGGCTGGTATCTCGGTGGGTGAGGGAGGTTCCAATGGACAAGTAAACCAACTCAGGAAGAGTGCCCATATTCCTTTGTCACTTATTACAATTTGTAATTGCAAGAGGGTTGCATGCTCCTGGTTAAGTATCTAGCCATTGGCAGGGTGGAAAGTGAACCCCTCCTTCTCAAATGCTGTTTCTCACTCCCTCCCCCCCCCAAAAAAGCTTCGTGTTCTTGAGGGGACCATCATTAGAGAATGTTCTGGATTTTCTCAGTGGTTGTGCAAATGTTAGTATGCAAAGGAGGCATATAAGCATGCTGATTTCCCTCCTCCCTTCTTTCCTTCCTTCCCATCCATGCCACTGTGTCCCCTGACTGTGTGGTGTCCCAATGCCTGATGGACCCACGGCTCTCATCCCGTCTTCTTTGCATATGGGTTGCGGGCTGAGTCACCGAGTCTCCGGATCACAGAATCCTAGTTGTGGAGTCTTTGAATGCGCGCCGAGCCACTGAGGTTCACGCATCATGGATTCTTTTGTAGAGTTTTAGCAGCTTTGAAGAAACAGGCAACCTGAACTGCAGAATTGGAGCATCTTAGCACCAGGAGAGGTGCTGACTCTTTGCCTAGATACCTCCTTTCTCAGATCCCACTAGCAATTTCGAAGGTCCCCTGGCTCCATTCCTAGAATTCTGGGTTTGGAGGGGCGTCTGGGAGTTCACTTTCTAATTTTGCCCAGTAGCCATTCTTTGCTGCAGTCAAGCCCCCAGGCCCCCAGGGCAGGTCCCATTCCTTTGAGGCTGTGGAATTTATGGGGTGAGTCCAGCTTCCTCTTAGGGCAGAGTGAGCCCCCCACTTGGATTCCCAAGGGGGAGCACCCACTACTTCTCCAGATAGACTCTTTGCTTCTCTGGTGCCCTTGACCTCTCAGAGGGAGAATCGCTGGCTTCTTCACGGTCTTCAGATGAAGATCCTTTGTCCTGAGGAGGGTCACTCCCCGATCTTCTGGGAGACCCGCATCACTGTGCCTCTCTCCTGTTCGGCCACCCTGTCATCCCCGAAGGAATGATTTGAGAAGAATTGGGCTCCTACTTAGGAAGAATCCGATGCCCTGATTCTGGGGGGAGGTGATAATGACCCCCCCTAGTGTTCTTCCTCTTCAAGCTTCAGTTTCTCCATTTGTGAAATGGGCACCAGCCTCCCGCCTGAGTGCGTTGGCTCTGTGGGCAGGGCAGGACAGCGCAGGGCAGGGCGGCTTCCTCTGCTCCCTGCGCCTCTCTGCTGTGTGGCCGGAGGCTCAGCCACGCCATCCCTTTACCCTGCTGGGTCTCAAGCTGTCAAGAGCACCTGCCAGACAGAGCAGCCAGGTCCCTCCGTGGACCATGGGAGATTTGAGGATCATCTCAGGGAGCGTCCCCAGGAACTTGTGCCCAAGCCCCCCTCTGGGGATGCAGTGACAGAGGACTGACACCCTGATGCGTGCCCTCTTCCTTTCCTCTGCTGGGCGTGAGCTGGCCTGGGTCTGATGAGCAGAGCTTCGTCCATTTAGGGGTCTTGGCTCTGACCCCACAGCAGATGCCCTGGCCCGGTAGCACCAGGACCCGATGATGACCAGGCTCTGGGCTTATCCCGACCCTGTTGCCTCCTGGTGGCCTCAGAGCCAGCTGTAGTAGCTAGGTGAGGACACCCCAAGTGGAGCTAGGGTAGACAGGGAGGAAATTGGGAGGACAGGGCAGTGGTGGGGTGCGGGAGTCCTGGGAGCTGTGGCTTGAGGCTGTGCTTTAGTGTGTCACCTGTGAAATGGGAACACGAGAGGAAAATGGGTTGAACAAATTCATATGCCTGATGTTGTGTCTGGGAGAGGGTGGAAAGATCGAGGGGCAGGAGTCTGGAGGGACAGTCAGCCAGGTCCAGGCAGTGACTGCAGGAGCACTCTGGACCCTGTGTCAGTTTTCCTGTGGCTATGTCAGCCATGATGCCACCCTGGGGGCTCAAAACAGAACAAGTTGAGGGCTGGGGTTGTGGCTCAGCGGTAAAGCGCTCGCCTAGCACATGTGAGGCCCTGGGTTTGATCCTCAGCACCACATAAAAATAAATAAATAAAGGTATTGTGTCCAACTACAACTAAAAAAATTAAAAAAAAAGAACAAGTTGAACATCTCTTATCTGAAATGCTGGGATGAGAAGTATTTCAGTTTTTTTTTTTTTTAAAAATTGTAATATATTCATATACATAATGAGATGTCTTGGGGATGGGACCCAAATCTAAGCATGTATCGATGTGTTTCATATACGTCTTAGACTCATGACCTGAAAGTAGGTTTACATAATATCTTCACTAATTTTATTATTATTTAACAAAGTTTCATGGTATGGAATTTTCCACCTGCAGTGTCATGTCAGGGTTCAAAAATGTTGGAGGTTTGAGCATTTGAGATTTTGGATTTTGGGATGAAGGATGCTCAAAAACTGGTGCAAATGTGCCTTCCAGTTTTGGTGGCCCGAAGTTTAGGATCCTGGTGTGGACGTGTTGGTTCCTTCTGTCACCTCTGAGAGGCAGTTGTTCTGGGTCTCTCCTGGCTTTTAGTGTCTGCTGGCCGTCCGCAATGACCCTTGGTTTGTAGCTTCGTGGCTTTCTCCTTAGACTATCTTTCCTTCTCTTAGAAAGGTGCTTGGGTTGGATTTAAGAACCACCCTAATTCCGGGGAGTTCATCTCTGGACCTTTAAGTTATTTACATTTGCAAAAAAAATCCTGTACCTACATAAGGTCACGTTCACAGTTTCCAGGTGGACATATCTTTTGTCGACCCACAACACATGGTCTTACCTGGAAATACCACCCTGTATCTTGATATTTTCTTCTTCAAAGAAAAATAGAGTAGCCAGGTGTGGGTGGCCCGCTCCTGTAATCCCAACTGCTCGGGAGACTGAGGCAGGAGGATTCCAAGTTTGGAGGCCAGCCTGGGCAACTTAGCGAGACACTGTCTGTCTAAAAACAAAGATCATTGTATTGTCATGAGCAGCTAATAAAAAAAAAATTAAAAAAAAGAAAAATCAAAAGAAAGCAATTCACAAAAAGCATGACATTATTTAAATATCGGAAACAAAAATAAACAATGTACATGATCGTAAAAAAATAATAAAAAATAAAAATAAAAAGGGCTGGGGGCGTAGATCAGCGGTAGAGCACTTGCCTAGCTTGTGCAAGGTCCTGGGTTTCATCCCTAGCACTGGGGAAAACAAAGTCTTAAAAAAAAAAAAAAAGAAAAATGTTCTTTTCGGGCAATCTACCTTGGAGACACATACCATTGGGGTTCTGTTTGTTGGTCGGTGCCACTTACCATCTATCTGTATGTCCTTGGGCAGATGACCCAGCTGCTCTGTGTCATGGAGATAGTAATGGCCCTTTCCCTGTGGGGCTGCTAGGAGCAATCAGTTCTCAGGCAGCCCTGGGACAAGGGGAGGGTGTGGGAGACAACGCCTTTTATGATTACAGCAATCAGTAAAATGGCTTTAAAAATCGGACTGGTATTTCCGGAAGAGGCTGAATTTCCGTTTGGTTAACCTGCCTCACTTGTGATGTACTCACTTCTAGGTCTCTATCCAGCCTGGCGGGGAGGCTATTGTTAACATACTGCTGCTGCAATAATGTGACACTTAGGTCCTGGTGCCTGGGCAGTCCCAACAGAAAGTTCTGGAAAAGCGGTCTTGCCAGGTTGAAGGGGCTGTGCCTTTGTGACTTTGTGAGCTGTTACCACTGTGCCCTCCAATGGGGTCGTGCTGGTTTGGGGTTTGTGTGTATGCCTCTGCCACGGCCCACCTCCCAGTTTGCAGACAGGGAGGTCTAACAGGGGAGTGTATTTCTCTTGGTTCAGAGGTGGGACATCTTTCCATGTTAATGTATCTTCTTGAGGTTTCTTCTCTGGCAGGCAGGGTGGGGGGTATTTTCAGACTTCCATATCCACCCCCCCACCATAGGGAGTCAGGTGGGATGTCCCTGCCTCATGGCGCGGGGGGGGGGGGAGACTTCTCACCCTACAGGGGTCTTCGTGGCTGACTTCAGGGACAGGGAGCTGCTGCCCCACTTCACAGAGGACCTGGGCGTGGGCCAGGCTGGCATGGATCTAAGTGGGGGTCACCCACTTGCTGGGTGACCTCATGCTTATTTTCCAGCATCCCTGCCTGTGCCTAGAGTCTAAGGGGTCCAGGGACTTTTGAGTTTCTCCATTAGCTGCAGTCATGGGAGGTGAGGTTGGGTTTTACTCCTTCAGATCCCCTCCCTGGGCCACCAGCCAGGCATGTCCCCCTAGAGGTGGCCTGTGTTTTTTTTTTTTTTTTTTGATGGCTCACTGTGATGCGCTGGCCTGCCGCCTGCCTCTCCCTGGGCTCCTGGCCACCATCAGGATATTTTTGGGGGCTCCAGCACAGCACATGCCTGATGGTGGATTCAGTATGCCGCGGTGTCACTGGGCGCCCTTTACTTCTCAGGAAGTGGTGCGACGTCTCCCTGAGATTTGGCACCCAAATATAATAATGAAAATGACTGTTTACCCCACATCTGCTTGTGCCAGGCGCTGTGCTCAGTCCTTTCCCGAACATTATCTCATTTAATTCTCAAAAATGTCCTGGTTGGACGAGGAAAAGAGACTTGAGAGATGGGAGCTGCTCAGGGAGGCAGGTGGCCAAATCCGATTTCAGCTCAGATCTGGAAGCCCCACAGGAAGAGGCCCAGGGCCATGCTGGGTTCTCCCTTAGTAGGAGGGAGACCCCTGGCCCTAGGATCCTAGGAGATGTCTTGTCCCAGAGAGTGTCTCTGGCTTAGAGTGACCACACTGGGCGTGGGCCAGGCTGGCATGGATTGAAGTGGGGGGGGGGTCACCCACTTGCTGGGTGACCTGAGCAGCCTCTTATTTCCCTACTCTGAGAAACAGGCCTAAACAGGCTCTTATTGTATGGGATATGTTCCAGGGCTTAGGACTGTTTTGGAATTGTAGATGGCAGAGGGCTCTCTGGGTCCTTCCCATGAAGAACAAACCGAGGCCCGGAGAAGGGGAGGGATTGACAGAGCTAATGTCCACCCTGGGTGACCTGTGGCCTTCCATCCCCCTTGTGACCTCAGCCACCAAGTGCAGGCTGGTCCTGTTGACTGCTCTCTTGCCAAATGCCAGGCTAGAAGACAGGCCATTGTCTGAGCCCTTTGGACTCATGTAGGGAGAAGGTGGAGGCCAAAGTCCTTACAAAAACTCTTGGGGAGTGTGTTGCCCCCATAAATTTCTTAGATAGTGACAGGCCTGGCCTTTCCTTCTATTTCATGTCTCCGAGAACCCTCTGCTCACCAGAGCTGGGCTTCCAGGTTCTGTGGAGGTGAAGTGTGGGCCTGTCTGTCTTTCCAGAAATCTGTCTATAAGTAAGTATTACAGGATGCTCCAGGATGTGATGGGGCCGCTTTGTCACTTGGGGGGACAGTTGAGTTGTTGGTTGCTTATGAATTCATCCACGGTTTGACTTGGGGATCCCTAATCCTGTGGGTAAGCAGCTGTCCCCACAGATCCCTGGGTTGAGTAGAAGTCTCTGCAGAGGGCTGGGTATTGAGCAGAGAAGGCTTCCAGGGGAAGGGACTCTGGGTGCTTGCCTTCTGGGGGTTACTGTCACACCTGTGCCCTCCAGAAGAGGCGTGTCCAGCCCCGGGAACCCTCAGAGGGCTTTTCAGAGCCGTCCCTGGGGACTTAGGCCCAGAGGTCTTCAGCCATCTGCCTCTTGGGAGCCCCTAGATACTTGCAAGGGAGCACAAATTAAAAAAATACCAAGCCCTGAGCACGGTCACAGTCCTGGCAGCTAGGGTGGCCCTCTGTGTCACAGACCCCTCTGCTCACTGCCAGGAGGCCTGCTTCTGAGCTTGGGGTGTCATCCTGGACCCTGCCCTTCCCTCCTATTCCAGAACTTGAGCTCCCTTCTGGGGGAACCACCTTCCTGTCTCTTTAAGGTCCCAGACCCTCCGGACAGTGTGACTGTTCCTCTCACTGGGAAAATCAAAGAAGAGACTTTCTACTGGCCGCACCAGGACGGCTCACCTTCTGGGACCCGCCTTTCCCCTCCCTGAAGACGGCTTGTTACCCCGCTGTCTCTCGGGGGCCTGGCACCTCTCACATACCCAAGGCCATCGCTGTGTCCAGGCTCCCTCTTACCGCTGGACCCTTCCCTAGATGCTGGTCAGGAATGATTCCTTGCAGAGGTGACCACTGAGAGCCCACAGGGCCGGCAGGGGGGAGCTGGCATGGCTCCCACTGGCCTCAGGACACTCTAGGGGACAAAACAGAGTTCTGCCCCAGGGAGCTTATGTTCCAAGGGCAAGGACCATATAGACTCCATCTGAGCAGAGACCTGCAGGCAATCAGGGAGGGAGTGGGAGGGGGTCCGAAGGAAGAGGGGCCACGGGAACAGTATTTCTTGCATTCTCTTGTTCTTACAGCAGTGAGCATACCTCCCCCATGGCCTGGTCTAGGGGTTAGCCATGGCTCTGCTCTGCTGAGGACTGTTGGGTTTGGATTTGTCGGGCTGTGATTTTGTTCAACCTTTGTGTGTCTCTTCATCTCCCGTTTTTTTTTTTTGGTCGGGAGTTGAAGTTCATATCATATAAAAGGAACCCTATTAGGCTGGGCATGGTGGCGCACGCCTGTCACCCTAGTGATATAGGAGGCAGAGGCCGAAGGATCCCAAGTTCAAGGTCAGCCTCAGCAACGTATGGAGACCCTCGGCAATTTAGCAAGAGCCCGTCTCAGAATGAAAGCTAAAAAGGTCTGGGGATCTAGATGCGTGGTAAGGCTTCTGTGGGTTCCATCTCTGTTACCAAAAAGAAAGAAAGAAAGAAAGAAAAAAAAAAAGGTCAAATGAACCATTTTGAAGTGAACATTTCAGGAGCAGGGAGGGCACTCAAGATGTTGTGCATTGACCGCTTCTGTCTAGTCCCCCAAGACATTTCCTAACCCCAATAGTAAACCCCGTAGCCATCTGCAGTTCCTCTTCATTCCCTCCCTGCAATCACCAGGCTGCTTTCTGTATCTGGATTTTCCCAATCAGGACATTTCATGGAGCATGTGGCTCTTGGTGCCTGGCTTCTTTCATGTAGCGTCCTGGTTTCAAGGTTCACCCGTGTTGCAGTGTGTGTCCGAATGCTGGACAGCACACCACTGTGTGGACAGACCCCACAGAATTTTTGTCCGCGTGTCACTTGATGGACACCAGGGTTATTTCCACCTTTTGGCGGTTGGGACCGAGGCTGCGGTGCACAGTCGCGTGCATGGCTTTGTTTGAACACCTGTCTCGATTGTCTTGCTGTATACCCAGGAGTGGCATTGAAGGGGCAGGTGGTAGCTGTGATTCACTTTTGAGGATCAGTCTTTGAAAGCTGTCTCCCGGCTCGAGAGCCTGTGCTCTTGACCTTCCTCTGGCCTCTGCCTCGTCTCTGGGCTCCCTCTGCCCACAGAACTCCTCTCTGGGGTTCCTTTGCTTACCCCAACTTCTTTTCTTGACCTTCGCCACTTCGATGTCTCTGAAAATATTCACAACAGGGTCTTGGTGCTCTGGGGTGTCACCTGGGCCTGCCTTATTGTTCACCCCGTGGCTCTGTGAAAGCCTCCTGGCCTGGAAGCCTGGCTCTCTGACCCTCCATCCCCTTCTTCCCACTCCTTCCCCAGGGCTCAGGCCTCTTCTTATCCACACTCCTTCCCCTGCACCCCTTGGCCAGCCCTGGGCTCTGCACCCTGGGATCATCTCTAGCCCAGATTTTACTTGCCATAGTGACCCCTCCCCTGGAGGTCAGCACTGGCTCTGACCTCTGAACCTCCACCCTTCCCTGGAAGTTGGGGCTGCTGCGTGCTGAGCGACCTCAGTGGGATGCTTACAGTCACCGTCCAGGCCTGGCTTGCTCTGGTTAGTGGGTGGGGAGGGCTGAGCTTGGGGCCCATGGTTGGGGTTGGCTGGGCGGCTCCCAGCTGTGGCATTACTGTGGCTGTGGGGTCTGGGCACTCCTCACCTGAGAAACAGCACAGGGACTGTAGTCTCCCTACTAGGGTTGTGGTTACCGTGACCCAGGCTGACTTGTGCCCGGGGCTGTCTCTTCCTGAGTTGCTGTGACTTCTCCGGGTCATGCCACCAGCGCCCCCAGGTGTAAGCTGCCCATCCAAGTCCCAGTGTTATCGTGTGTCTGGGGGTTCCCCCAGGTCTGGCACGGAGTTGGCGATCCGTGTGTGTTTACTTGGGGTCACAGTCTGTTGGCTGGGACCCACCAGGGAAGGACCAGTCTAGTTGCTCGAAAGGGTCACCAAGCAGACAGATGCCCCCAACAGGAGCCCTCTCCCTTTGTGTTGCACCCCCAAGCTGCAGCTGCTCGAGGCGGGGGGCACAGTCGCAGCAGATCCCCCACCCCCTAATCAGCCTGTCAGCATTGAGGCCTGGCAGGAGCCCCCACTGGGGCTGTGCCCGAAGGCTATATTTGGAGGGGCTCCAAGCCAGCTGCTCCCCTCAGTCTGGGGTTCTTCTGCTGTGTGTAGTGGGGGTTTCGTGGGCCCCGACCCTTCTTGCGAGTGAAGGAGGCTTTCTCAGCCAGTGAAGCCCAGGCAAGTGGGTTCAGGAGATGGGGCCCAGGGTGGATCGTGTAGACCAGGTTTGGCTGTCTACACTGCAGATGGTATAGATGTTGGTCGCTACAGCACTGGGGCAGTGTGGGCAGATGTGGGTTGTGAAGATAGCTGGAAAGGCTGACGGTGTGAGCAGCACTGAAGTGCGGCCTTAGTTGTGTGGGCTCTGGGACCATGGGGAGGACCTGGGCAGCGTCCACCTGCCTGAACTTTGCAGGCACAGCGAGTGGCGTGCTGCGTAGACACCTGTGCGTGGACAGTCACAAGTAGGGAGGGCATTTGTGGACAACCTGGGGCCCCAGGTCCCACGGACCTATCGCTCCCTTGCACTCTGTGTTCTGAACCTTAGGAACTTCTGTCCCCTCCTGTGCAGCCCGCTGCCCCGGGAGGGGTCACTCCTCCCACTGCAGAGTTGAAATCTCAAACCCACACGTGTCTCCTGTGACGTCCCTGGCGAGGCTGCCTCTGTTGTACCCCCTGCCCGCCCACCTTGGCTGCTGGGGCTTGTAGAAGCACATGGGTCAGAGGCTCACGTAGCTTGAAAGTTTAACTGGTGTTGGAACCTCGATGTCACATAATAGCCTTGGAAAGTGTTAGGGTTCTTATTCTCCACTGTGTGGATGAGGACCCCGAGGGATTTGGGGAGGGGGTGCTCCTGATGCTTCCCTGAGCTATAATCAAAGGATCCAGCCCTCAGAAGCCCAGCTTCGGGACCCTCCCAAATGATCTGTACCCGTGGCTGGATGTGCCCCCCCCCAGCTGGCCCTGCTACCCCCCTGTTCCTCGGCTTCTGCAGCCCCTTGAGGGCCCCTCCACCATGTCCTTGAGCACCCACTCTCTCCAGCACGTGGTCTTGTTGCACTTAGACCCCCTAAGGTCCAGCTCCCTGCTTTCTGTTCCTGTATTAGGGATTGGACCCAGGGGCTCCCACAGGCTAGGCAGAGGCTCAATCACCAAGCTGCCTCCCCAGCCCTTTTTATTTTATTTTGAGACCGGGTCTTGATAAGTTTCTCAGGCTGACCTCGAGCTTGCGATCCTCCTGCCTCAGCCTCTCAGTGGCTGGGATTACAGGCGTGTGCCTCCATACCTGGCTCCCAAGGCCCGTATTAGACCCAGAGTGCACAATTGGATCTCGTAGATCAGCTGTCATACCCGTAATCCCCTGCCACCTAGCCCCCCACCCTGAGCATTGGGGCATACGCCTGGCCCATGGTCCGAGGCTGGGAACATCCTCCCCGGGCCACTTAGCTGTGCTTGTGCTCCTCAGAATGTGGCTTCTCCAAGCTCAGATTTATGAGGGTGCGACGGTGGGCACCGTCCCTCTGTAGGGCACTAGTGCTAGGTTTTTCCTTTCCCACCCACTGAGCTGGGTGAGGCCACAGAGGATGTGCTGGAACAGACGGGGTGCTGGGGTCTGAGCAGTGGTCCACTTGAGTCTCCAGTGTTTGCAGGTCCCCTCCCTGTGCCTCATCTGTAGAGTTAGACCATCTGACTCCCAGGTCTCCTACGAGGTTTCAACGAGAATCCAACTATAGTACCTGGGGTCGGCGTCTGACGCCCGGCAGATGCTCC
Source organism: Marmota monax (assembly GCF_021218885.2). Taxonomy (NCBI): domain Eukaryota; kingdom Metazoa; phylum Chordata; class Mammalia; order Rodentia; family Sciuridae; genus Marmota; species Marmota monax. The sequence continues at coordinate 1,266,026 of NW_026693329.1, forward strand.
CTAAGTGTAAGCTCCCACGATCGATTTTTGTTGTGCAAATGGACGTGGAGCCCCTTGCTCTGTGCCCACCCCGCCCTGGGGGGGGGAACGCAGTGATTTCAGAGAGGACTGGAGGCTCAGACTGAGGCTAAGGGGGTGGGGAGAGGGAGGACAGTGACTGCCGTGACAGAGCAACCCTGGTGCTGCGCATCCTGGGGAGAAGAACAGCTGGGGAAAGACCCGGAGGTGGGAACTCCTGGGAATTCAGCATTGAAGGACCCCCGAGGCTCTACCAAGCGTGGACACAACCGTAACTACCTGGTGTGGTCAATATGGGGGTGGATGGGCTACTTCCTGTTCGACCCCTGGTTTCTGGCACGGAAATGATGACCGCAGAGTTAATGATAGGAATACTTCTTGATGCTAGTCCTGACTCTACGGTCTTCGTGAGCTTGGTGATCCACACGAGAATCATGTTGTGTTGACCCATGTTACAGGTGGGAAGACGGAGGTGAAGCTGCCTGCCCAAGGGCTTTCAGTGACCGAGCTGCTGCTGATCTCCAGGGAAGGTTGTGCACTGGCCTGGGGCGAGGGGGAGGGTGTGTGTTTGGGGTTTAGGTGAGACCAGGGAGGAGCCTCTGTGCTTGGTGGGCAGGGCCATTTTCAGAGTGTGGTCTGGCCCGGCTTGCTGTGTGATCCAGGCCGTCTCTGGGCCCTGGGGCCTCTGTAGCCTGCCTGGGCTGTCCCCTGATTTCTCAGCTGGGCCACAGTCCTACTGTACCTGGGTCCCGGTGAGGTCTGGCACCGTGGCCACACTGGGCCCTCAGAGCGTGGGCAGGGGACAGGGGACACTCAGAAGTGCCAGCTGTCTTGGCTTGGAGTCAGAATGTAGGGGTGAAGGCCTCGATGACAATGGAGCTGAGGGCCGTACAAATCTGGAGTCTTGTCGTCCTGGAGTCCTGTGAGAAGTCTCCAGGTGACAGGCGGGAAAACTGAGGCCCGGAGGGGGTGGCAGGGTACCTGCTGGTACATAGACAGGGAGTCAGGGGGCCATCGCGCTGCTGGGCCTACCAGGTGCCCTGCCAGGTGCCCAGTCTGCAGACAGCATGTGGGATGGCCATAGCTACATCTGCTGGGTGTGACTTGGTGATGGCCTCGTGCTGGGGCCTGGTCCCCGATGCCCACCTCAGCCCTTGGAGGGGCTATTGGTGCCCACTGATGTGGACACTGAGGCCCGGGCAGAGCCTTGCTGGGCAGAGGCTGGCCTTCTTATAGCTCAGAGGAAGCAGTGGTTGTGGGATACCCTGGGGGGTAGACAGGGGTCCCCGGCCAGTGTTGACAGGATAGGCCTGTCCTAGCCGGGGTGCGGGGCTTCTCTGAGGGTGACAGGGAGAGGTTGGTGCTGGGATTCAAGGGCCGATTCAAGGGCCCATTCCACGTGTCATGTCCTGCAGTCACAGAGCTGGCCAGGCTGGGCCTCCATGTGGTGTCTGGAGGTGGGATGGGCATTGAGACAGATGTCCCCAGCAGGTGAGGGGACCCTGTTTGGCTGCATCTTCTTCTGCCCCAGACCATTCTCACTTCCTCCAGAGCTGCTCCCTGGGCCCAGGTGTTTGGGAGGCTGTGGCCAGGGGTCCGTCCAGGGGTCTCACCCAGAACCTGGACAGGAGCACATTGTCCGTCAAGGCCATGTCTGATTTCCATTCTTGGCTGTGTGACCCCAGGCAAGTCTCTAGCTCTCTGGGCCTCAGTTTCCTCGTCCGCGTGAAACAGGCATCATAATGTGCCTAACCGGTGAGGCTACTCTTGAGACTAAATCGGGGACGCCAAATGCTGTGGCATTAAAGGCACAGGCTCTGGATATGCCTGTCAGCGTGGGCCTGCCCAGCTCTGCCTCTTGCAGGCTGTGTGGCCTTGGGTGAATCACTTGACCTCTCTGAATGTCAGTTCCCTCATGTGTCAGATAGGATAATAGCTGAATCTGCCCTGTAGGGCTTTCTCAGGGCACTGCAGGGCAGTCCAGGTAGCTGTGACCAAAGTTCCTGCCATGGGCTCTGGAGTAAGGGCCATCTCAGAGAAAACAGGAAACCTTAGCTATTCAGGCTGGAGAGCAAGAGTCCACATCCTCGCCACCGCCCGAGTGGGGGTTGTAGGCTCCCGCTGCCTGCAGGGAGCGGATCACCGGCAGTTTCATCCCCGAGCACTCTTGTCTGATGAAATATAAATAGCATGCAATGTTTTCGAGCATGGATAGGAAAACGTCTGTGGGTCGGGCCCTTCCTCCCTGCCCTCCCTCCCTCCCTCCCTCCCCTCCCTGCCCAGCAAAGGTACCTGAGGCCGATGAGCTGGCCGCGGGGATGAGCAAGAGAAGGGAGCTCGTGAATTAATCATCACATGATCTGGGCTAATGCACTGGCCACGGGCAGTGTGTGCAATTAGTGCATTAATTGTCCAGAGAGGGCAACTTTTGTATGGGTGCGGCCCAGCATCCCCAGGTTTGCAGAGTGCCTGGTGTCTGGGGTGCCTGTTTCTGGGGCTCTGTATTTTTGGGAGTGGGCACCTCCAGGGTATTTCTCTCCTGCTGACTGTGCCTTGAGTGGGCTCCCCAAGACTCTGAAGGGACCCATTCCTGGAGTTCAGCCAAGTCAGCTTGATGTGGATCCTTGGACCAGCACCCCTGCTCTGGCAGCCCTCTGCTGGGGCAAAGACAAACAGGCCAGGGGGGATCAGGAGCTGCGAGCACAGCAGGGGACTTAGCCGTGCCCACTCCCAGCTCCTTTATTTCACCTAGTCTCTTTGTGTTCAGTGTTTGGGTTTTTTTTTTTTTTCTTCCCTGCTTTTGAACCAAGGCTGTCCCAGACTAGCCTCTTCCTGCCCTGTTGCCAAGGTGACCAAAGTGGCTCTGCCGCCCTGTGGCCATTGCCAGGGTTGGGCGAGGGACCATGGGGTGTGCACATGTGCGTAGCCATGGACATGGATGCGTGTGCGTGCTTGCCTGTGTGTACACGTGTGTGAGAGCAGATTCAGGGGGACGCCTCCAGGTGGGCAGCTGCATGTGGACACGCACAGATCCAGGGTCCGGGGAAGGACACAGGCCCCTGCGCATGCACAGGAGTGCACACGTAGGTGGGTTGCACACTCAACACGGTACCTGTGTGTGAGGCGGGAGCTGCTGGCTGACTGCTCCCTTCTCAGACCAGGGGCTTCCTTCAGCACCAGGCTCTGCCCAGCGCCTTCTCTGGCCGATCCAGTAGCCGGCACGAGTGGCCATAGGAGTGAATGTGCTGCTCTCAGCCCTTGGCAGCTAGGGTGCCTGACACCAGGCCACCTCACAGCCCTGCCACTCACAGCACCCTGGGGTGTCCTCCAGGGGCTTCCTTTCCCACCAGGGGGATAACCTAGGAGTGCCCAGGGCACTGATGTCTGGCTGTCCAAGTGGTCATCACTCACCAGTGCTGGCTGCCCGTCTTTCCTGTCTCATATCCCCTTAGGGTGCTTTCTGGGGTCACCTCCCAAAATAGACATCTTGTTCCCAAATCCTTGACTCAAGGTCTGTCTCTGGGGAAAGGCTAGGAAAGCACGAGTCCCTCCCCAGGCTGCGTGCCGGGCACACTCAGGGACACGCCACCAGTAAGGGTTCCGTGCAGCGCTCTCGTCACCTGCAGGCCGCCTGCCGTGTGCTGGGCCCTGTTCTGGGCGCCGAGCAGAGACTGATGCCATGAACCCTTCACAGCTGCCCCAGGGAGGGTCACAGACGAGGCCCACTTTATAGATGTGGAAACTGAGGCAAGGATCAACGATGGCAGCCCGGGCCTGGAGGGCGGAGGCGGAGGCTCGGTGTGGTGGTGGGAGCCTGCAGAGACCTGGGAGGCTAGGCAAGAGGTTGGTCCGTTGGAGAGCAGCCTGTGCAGCTTCGCGAGACTGTCTCAAAATAAAAAGTAAAAAGGGCTGGAGATGGAGCTCAGTGGTAGAGCACCCCTGGGCTCAGTTCCCAGTCCCACCATCGGGGGGGAGAAAGAAAAGGAGGAGGACAAGATAGAGCTGGCCGAGGCTGGGACCAGCTGTAGACAGAACTCGCCCGCCAGCTTGACACCTGCCCTGCGGCGGGGGGTGGAGCCAGCGCGGTGGGTGGAGCCAGAGGGGGTGGAGCCAGAGGGGGTGGAGCCAGAGGGTGGTGCCAGAGGGGGTGGATCCAGAAAGTGTATCCAGAGGGGTGGAGCCAGAGGGGGTGGAGCCAGCAGAGACCTGCTGGTTGTGCCCTAGCTCCCCCAAACTGACCTCGTCCTCCTAGGGCCAGCTTTGGTGAGAGGCACCAGCTCAAGGTCACAGAGCAGCAGGGCCCAACAGGAGGTAGATGTTAGGTCCCTGCCCCGCTAGCTCTAGGCTCTGCCATTACCGGCCTTCTCAGGCACTAGTTTGCCGCCACCCAAGCATTGGGGGCCACATAATCAGAGAAAGCTTCCTGGCAGGAAGGTGATTCTAACCCAGGTGTGTGGCTGTGAGTTCTATTGGAGACACTAGAGCCAACATCGTGGGTCTCTGCAAAGTCCTGAATTCTCACTTCTACCTGCCATGAACTTTGTGCTAGGGCTTTGTGGCCTTGGGCAGGAAACTTGCCCTCTCTGAGCCCCAGTTTTATACCTCTGTAAGAAGAAACAATAGCATGAAGGAAATGGTGTGTGTCATGGTGTGAGGTGTTCCTCACACACAGAAGGCATGCAGAACCAGTTTGTTGGGGTTGGAAAAGCATGAGTGGCATTAAGAGGTTGGTGCCAGGCGGCACTGGGGTCAGAATGGCCTTAAGGAACCTGTTCACCGCACTCTGGCTCTGGGGTGCCTCAGTCTCCTCATTGTGAGGTGGAGCTATTGAGAGCTGTACCTCACCCAGGACCAAGATGAGGTGATACCTGGGAGGCCAATGCTGTGGACACCTCCGTCCTGCCTTCTGGAAACTTCCTCAGTTTCATGCTCCTGGCTTGGGCCTCCAGCCCCCGTGACTGTGGGTTTGACCTGGGAGATGGGAGGTGGGACAACAAGAGGAAACTTGAGGGTGGGAGGGTCAAGTTCTGGGTTGGCCCTGCCCAGACCTCTGAGCTGCCCTTCCCACCCCCAAACTCTGTCCTATCTCACTTCCCTTCCTTGACTTGGCTCCTTATTCTGGCCTCAGGGCCTTTGCACTTGCTGTACCTCTCCTTGAAGCCCTGCTTCCTGTTTTAAGACCTGACTGTCTCGCAGTCAACCTCGAATCTCACCTCCCTGGGTGGCCAAACTGCACTTCCTGCAACCTTCTACATTATCATTTATTTTCTCCTGGCATGTCTGACTGTCTCTCTGTTAGGAGCACTGAGGGGCAGGGCGTACGCAATGGTACCTGGCCCTCTCATTTTATTTTGAGACAGGGTCTCACTAAATTACCTAGATTGGACTTGGGATCCTCCTGTCTCAGCTTTCAGAGTTGCGGGGATTAACAAGCGTGTACCACCATGCCTGGCTTCGGGATGACATTTTCTGCACGCATGAGAGAACCCACCTAGGACTACAAAGGAAACCAGAAATGTTGTGTTGCTTATCAAGACAGTATCTCTAAATGTGCGATGTAGTAATTAGCATGCAGCCGCCTGATGAGCGCCTACAACCATCCAGACCTGGTTGCAGCTGCACTGGAGGCGGGGGGGGGGGGGGGGGGGGTTGCAGGTGCAGCCACAGTGTCTGCAGCGCGGTCTGTGTCATGGCCGTGCCTAGGCGGAGGCCAGGCGCCGCAGGGAACTGTACAGCCTGCAGTTTGCAGAGAGGCTGGGGGAGACGAAATTGCCAAAATCGCCACTGGTTCCTCATCGAGTTCCCAGACCCGACTTGGAACCTTTGGAGCTCCATGAGGAAGACAGGGGACCTTGTAAGGGGCCAGTAGCACCTTTTCTGTGCTCCTCAAGGGGGTCTCAGTTTTCTATCATCAGCAATGTCATTGGAGTCCCTTTGTTAGACGCCAGATCCCGTCAAAGGGTCAAAATGACAAAATTTAGTTTAAATATCTTTGATGGCTTTATTTTTCGATTCTAGAATCAGGCAACACTTTATTCCGTAAAACAGAATAAAAGTGTTCCAATTGAACCCAGCAGAGGAGGTTGATGTTACAGGCAGAGAAAGGCTGCAGAAAGCAGAGCCCAAACAAAAACAGATTGGGAAGCGACTTGCCTTGTAGAGGGAAGGCGGGGTGGGCAGAGGAGACAGAACAATGAAAAAATAACTGGTTAGTTAACATCATATATATATATATATATATATATATATATATATTTTTTTTTTTTTTTTTTTTTTGTGTGTGTGTGTGAAAGGATTAAGGCCGAGAGAACTTCATCGTCATGCAGATTAAAACTGGGTGACTGGGGAAAAAAAAGTGGGAAGAATCTCTCATATTCCTGGTTTCTTGGAAGCTCAGATAAAAAGCTTGGTTTCAGATTGCGGACATTGAGCTTTGGCAGGAGTGACTCCATTTTGGTTTTTAGTCTGGTCTCGGAGGGTCAGTGCAGGAGCTGAGTCCCAAAACGATGGCCTCCTGTGATGTTTACCCAACACCTGGGTTCCATCCAGAGCCCTTCTGGACCATGCTGGGTTGTTACAAGGACCATAGAGCCTGCCCTTGCCCTTCATTGGGTCCTTGTCTCCTTGGGCAGGCTTCCTGTGGGTCTGGGGAGCAAGAGAGTATCCTGTGACCTGGGCTTTAGTTTCCTGGCCATGGTGGGAGAACAAGGGCCAGGGATCAGCTGCATCACCAGAACTACTCATGTGGCCATTAGAGATGCCCAAGCCAGGCCTCGGGAGAGTCCCGGCAGGGTCACAGGGACAGGAGGAACCCCCCTTCGCCTCACTTCTGGGCTTGGCTCGGAGCCCCCCTTGGCTGGCCTGGCAGAAAGCTGACATTTCCTGTCCTGAGGGACAAGCTCAGCTGGTGCCCTGAGGATGACAGCTCTGTGCCCTCCTGCTGAGGTGGCCCTGCTGGGACCGGTTAATAAGGGGTGTGTGTGTGTGTGTGTGTGTGTGTGTGTGTGTGACCGCCCCGCCTCCAGGTCTGAGGCTTCTCCCTGTGACAAGGTCAACAGCATTCTGAGGGGTATCTCAATTGGCCGTCAGGAAAACTGAGACCACAGGGTGGCAGTGTCAGAGAGGGTCCCTAGAGGGGGAGGTGTCTTGGGACTGGCTGCAGCTCTACCTGCTGTCTTTCCATGTAGGCCTCAGGGCACTTTGAGGGGCTCAGAAGCAGACTCCTCGGTCCTAATTCCCTTCTCTGCCTCTTCCAGGAACCTGACCCTGTGCTGAAGGGTCCCTCTGGGAACTCCAGACCCAGGTGGGGGGGTGGAACTCAGAGGGATAGGTAATGGGGAATTGAAAGTGGGCGTTGAAGGATGTGTAGGAGTTTGAGGGCAAATGGAGAAGAAAGATCTTCCCGTAGGGGATCTGTCCTGTGCAAGGGGAGGGTGCACAGGCCAGATCTGCCCAAGTTGTCTGTGTGTCCTCTGTGGAGCCTTCTCTGCCCGCCCTCCCCTCTCCCTGGTACGCTCAGCTCCAGTCCCCGGTCACCCGTCTGGCACCTGGAGTCCCAGCCCAGCCTCAGGGGCTTTATCTGCTGTTCCCATTTCCACTAATACTCGGTTCTCACATTTTTTTTTCTCATTAAGGTGTCCAGTCCAACACTTCCTCCTCAGAAGCCTCTGGAGTGGTCCCACTGGTCCCTGAAGTCACCCTGGTTCTGTCTTCTCAGTGCATTTTGCCAGTCTTGCGCCACCCCAGGTGTTGGCCCCAGCATTAGAATCTGCCCAGAGCAGGGACTCCCCCATGTGAAGGCCGAGTGGGACCCGCTGCAGCAGGTGGAGAGGTGGGGCATGCCTGGGCCCAGGCCTGGGCTGTACTCTCAGTTCCCTGCAGTAAAAGGGGGCGTGGTGATGGGCCCTCTGGGAGTCACCCTTTCTTCCTGGCCACCTCATCTCAAAACTCAGCCTCCTGTCCATGCCAGATGGACCCCAGGGCTCCCGGTCGTCTGTCAGGCCTTCCCAGGGGATATTCTACTCCGGAAATAAGGCCAGATTTTAAAATGGGGAGGAAGGGAGGGAGGAAAAAAAAAGAGAAGCTAAGAAAGCCACCATCTCTGTGTTCTGTCAGCAGAGTGGGTTGGATTTTGGAGGCTGTAGCCCTGATCCTGCAGGTTTTAGGTTGGTACAGCTCATTGGGGAATAAACTCAGCCCCCAAACTGGGGCCTACCTTGCTGAGAGCCAGGTGGGCCCCAGGGGATCTTGGTGAGTGGGGGCTGGAGCACAGAGGGGCCAGGGACAGATGGTAGGCCTTGCTCGGTGGCTCATAGATTGGTGACCTGGGACATGGCTCCTCTACGCAGCTAATTTCCTGCCGTCAAACATGCTGGTGCCATCCCTCTTGAACTCTCTCTGAGAAAATGAGCTGAAGCCAGGGATTCAGTTCCAGGGGCCCAGGAAGGTACTAAAGGAGGAACAACAGAGAAACCTTGACAGGCTTCACGGGAGGAGCATCCTTTGAGGTTTCTAAAGCGTACCTTGAGTTCTGAAAGGCAGAGAAACGCATTTCAGGGCGAGGGGGCTGGCTTGTCCTGAGGCCCTGAGGTGTGGATGTTCCTGAGATGTTGAGTGTCACGTCAAAGAAGAGTCCTTCTTTAGCTCTCTGCTCATCCCCACTGTCCTTTTCTTGTTGATTCATAAGAACTCTTTGCATATGCGTACATGAATCCTTTTTTTTTTTATCACAAAAGATTTATCATTTGCCTTTTATTTTATTTATGATGGGTTTTTGGTAAGCCACACCATAAACATTTTTATTTTGGCAAAATTTCCAGTCTTTTCTTCAGCAGTCTTTCTGGATCCAGGTTGCCGCTTGTCTCTTTGATCTCGAGTCCCCTGCTCTTCGGTGCACGTGCAGAAAATATCTGAGAACTTGAATTAAGTGGACATTGGAAAGATGACAGCTGTGTGAAAAACAGAAGCTCTGAGATCTTTGCCCACCTGGGTCACAGATCCCTTTGGGGTTCCTTCCCATCATGACTATCTGCTCACTCCTTCCTGCCGGAAGTGGGGGTCCAACTGAGGCCCCGATCTCTGGAGTGAGGCAGGGTCTCAGATGACAACAGGGGTAGGCTGGGAGACGGGAAGTTTCCGCAGGGGAATCACAATATACTGACTCATTGCAACCTCGTGAGATAGTATTAACTTGATTTAGTCTGATTTTTTACGGGTGAGAAAATCGGGGTCCAGAGAGGTAATGGGATTTACCCAAGGCCACGCAGAAAGGAGCACAGATAGGACTTGGATCCAGGACCTTCTGTGGCAGAACTCTCTTACGGCTCTCGAGCCCCTTGGGATCAAGTTCAAGCTTGCTAATAGGATACCCAGTGCTTTGGGGGACCTTGGTTTCTTTCTGCTGTCAGTGTGACACCTTGGGCCCCGTGCCTGCACACAGTAGGCATTCAGGAGTGTTCCCCTTCCCTGTTAGGATGACAGTGATGTACCCCTGCCTGTTTCTGTGCACCCTCACTCCAGGACCCAATCCCTTAGGGTGCTGGGGTGTTGCGATGGCCCCCCCCCCCGATTTGCAGACTAGAGCAGGGAAGCTCAGAGGTGGAGAGAGCCTTCCCCAGACGCAGCGTGTGAGGAGCTGAGCCAGAATCTGCTCCCAGATCTGAGGGACTCTGAGGGCCCTTCCGAGACCCAGGGTGACCTGAGTGGCTCTTGGCTCCTCCCCTGGGCTGCGGTGGGGCTCAGTCTGGGCTCTCTCTGTTCCTGCTCACTGCTCCTGGGGTCACTGACCTTCCTCCAGGAAGCCTTCCTGACGTCTCCCCACTGGGCTAGACACCTCCCCTGGGCTCCCGAGGGCTCTGACGTGGCTCTGACCAGCTGCGCCGTGACCGCTAATTTCCTTGCTGTCTGCCCTGCTAGGCAGGGAGTCCCGCGAAGGCGGGTGCCTGCTGGTTCCTCTTCAAGTCCCCAGTGCCCAGAGCTGAACTTGGCATTGAGCAGGCCTTCGGGAAGGGTTAGACAGAGAGAGGCCAGAGAGGGGCAGAGACATGTCCCAGATCACCCAACAAGATGGAGCCCCACGAAACCCCCCAAAAGCCTTTAGGTGCCCCCCGCTCCTAGGATTCAACAAAAGCCCAGGAAAGATGACTGCAGTAATCATCCCAGAGAGGGCACAGAGGGACCTCTGTCCTCTGTTGCTCCCAGGGGCCTGGGGCCAAGGACACCCTATCTCCCCTGCCCCCACCCTCTGCAAAGGATGTTCTCAAGATAAAAATACAACCAGAAACATTCTCTGGTGTCTGGTGATGTGACTGTCATCCACTTTGATGGGGCCAGAACCTCTTGCCCTGGCCTCACCTCAGGGCTCATGGGGTGGGTGTCCATCTCTCCTGGCCCCTTGGTGCAAGGCTGTCCAAGAGGTCAGTGGATCCAGCCCCTGTCTCCGGACTATAGATTGCAAAGATCCCTTGCCTTTTCTGCAACCAGCACTTACTGAGCCCCGTCTGTGAGCTGGGTATGTTCTGGGCACTGAGGAGGTTGGCAGCCTGGTTCCTGCCCCCATGAAACCTTGGGACGGGGTCCTCTGGGGGAGGGTCAGGCACATGTCAGCTGTCTGTCAGGTTGGGCCCTCTGTTTCTTCTCTCAGCTGTCACATCCCAGCATTCCCCACTTCTTAGGAACCTGCACTTATTGTGTGTTTGCTGTGTGCCAGACACCAGGGACATGTCTTGGTGGATCCCTGATGAGAGCCTCCTGAGGTGAATGGGGTCTTCCCATTTTTTTTTTTGTTTTGGCTGGTGAGCTGGAGGCTCAGGGAGGTGCCCCGGTAATCTGGGGGTGTCATGCCTCTCCAGGGTGACTTGTTGATGATGATGGTGGCTGCCTCCTGAGCCCTGCTGATGTCAGGTCCTGTCCCTGGCCTTGGGCCTCCCGACACCACATTCAATTTCGTGGGCATATCCTCTGGGAAACCAGGCAGGCGGCGGCCTCATCCCCATTTTGGGAGGAGGAAGCTGAGCCTCAGGAAGGGGAAGTGCCTTGCCCTGTCCCCTGGGTGGTTTCAGCTTTGGTCTCCGCTGCCAGGTTTGGCACAGAGGGAGGTTCGGGATCAGTCCCGCCCTGCCCTCGCTTGCTGGAAACCGCAGGCCAGGCCAGCCTGTCTGGCCCTCTGTCCAGTGGAAGCACTGCCCCCCACCCCCAGGTCTAGCCTCCCTCATCCGGGGTGGTGATCATGACCCAGGAAAGAATTTGGTGAACTTGGGAAGGTTCGCTCACTGTGTGGGTTGTGTGGCCACTGCACACTTTGTGTGGACAAAGAAAATCCCGGACGAGGTGTCTAGAGACCGGGGTTTTTAGGACACTACTTTGCTGGCTCTGCTCTGAGCCTCAGGGCTCCTCTGTGGAACTCACAAGATGAGGAGGTTAGGGCTGGAGTTTTAAGTCTGGAGGAAGCTCCTTCCAGGAAACAGAGGGAGTCAGGAATGAGGTCTTGAGAGCTGGAACTCTGTGGAGGTGGGCTGTTGCCACAGGGCAATAGGGAGCCAAAGAAGGTTCGGGAGGAAGGGCAGGGGTGAGAGGTAGGTCCTCTTCATTTGCTGTTCGTTATTTGGCCTGTCCTAGGCTCTCAGTGACCAGGGGCAAGTGACTTGCCTCTCTGGGCCTTTTTTTCCTCATGTGTTCAGTGGGCAGAATGATCCTCCCGTGAGGGTTTGAATAACTGGTGTCAGTGGCCGAGCACACAGCCCAGGCCGGGTGCAATGTGGGCTTACTCCCTGGAAGGGCGTGGGATCTCAGCCCTGGCCCAAGTCCCCACCATGGGTTCCCAGCTGTGTGACGTTGGTCTGTGGTACAGCCTCCATGAGCCTCATCAGTTTTGAGGGTGAAAGGGCCGGGAGTAATGGGGGGTGGGGGTGTGGGGAATCAGGAAGCCGAGGGCTGTGGGAGGCTTCAGGGGGGTGAAATGACTCACTTGGAGTCACGCAGCGTGTGAGGGGCAGAACTGGGATTTGAACGCATGCCTGGGCACCTCTAAAACCTACCACCGTCACACCTGCCTAGAGGCTTATATGATATGGAGGTGAGTCACCAACCGTTCCCTTAATCCCTAGCCAGAAAAGCCAGTGTGGGACAGTGTGACAAACAAGACATGACTGTTCCCTTGGATGGGGCAGGGCATATGGACCCAGTGCCTGGGAGGAGGGGAAGATTGGAAGTAGCTCAAGGAAGCTGACCTCTTCAAAGTCACAGGGTCCCTTCCCACCATCTACCCTTGATCCTCACAGCATGCTGGAGGAGCGGGGGAAGGCAAGGGGCCCCTTTGACCAAGGGCCACGTTGATTCTAGGGGATTGCTGACACCACGTGGTAGGTGTGCATGCCCAACGGAAGTCCCTGGAAAGTGTCCGTCCGTTCGTATAGCTGTTCACGCTCTGATGTCACCTGAGCACCACCTCATCCATCCATTCCTCTGTCAATCCAGCCCCCCCCACCCCCCATTAATTCATCCATTCACATGCCCACCCTTCCAGCTGTCCACAGCTGGCCCCAGGATGGCATGGGGAAGGCTCAGCAGGTGATGGCCAGGAGCACAGGCTGGGGACCTTTGGAATACTAGGAGAATCGCCCCATTACCTGCCTCTCTAGAATGGGAACAGAGACAGTGCCAACCTTGTGGGGTCGTGAGGATTCCGTGTGTAAAATATCTATGCCCGTGTCTCGCCTGCAGGGGGCGCTGATATTGGCAGCTGTTACTTTTCTCTGAAGACCCATCTCGTTCTGCCCTTGTCTGGCTCTTCGTGCAGGGGGTTGTGGACAGTGCCTGAAGGCTGTGAAAGTGTGGGGGCATCAGAGGCCCAGGCTGGGGGGGCTCCTCCACCTCTCCTGGGGGTCTTGAGTGAAGTGAAGAGTAGTGTAGGTTTGTGTGAAAAGTTCTGACTCTCCCTTTGGGGAGAGCATTGGCCCGAGCAGTAACTTGGGTTTTCCTTGTTCACTTTAGGGTCTTCTAGTGACCGGCTCCTCTCCAGCTGGTGCCTGGGAAATGGCAGCTGCTGCTCATCCAGCCCTGAAGAGTGTCACTTGTCCGCTTAGCACCATTACTTAGAAGATAGAGTTCAAGAGGTAAGATGAGGGTTACTGAGGCAAACCTGTCCGGCTCATCATCCGTCCACCAAAGGCTGATTGGTGGTCCCCTCACCCACTTCTCTGTCTCTTCTTCTGCCCATCCACCCACCTCTCTGACCTCTCATTTACCCTTTATCCATCCAGTAGTTCGACTGATGCACCCACCTCGCTATCCGTCCACACATCCATCCATCATCTATTCATCCATTCACTGACCTGCCCATTTATCCGTCCACTCACTAATCCATCCATACACCCGCCCATCCTATCATTTTCTTACTCATTTTCCCCCACCCATTCCTCTGCTTGACTATCCATCCACCCACTTCTCCACCCACCTAACCCATACGTGTATCTGGTCACCCTATCCGTCCACCTACCCATCTGTCAGCCCGATTTATCCGTCCATCTGCTTGACCACCCACCTGTGCATATGTCTGTCTCTCATTCATGGCTCTGTCACCTCCTCATCCCTCCCTCTATTCTCTGCTTTATACCTTCAGTCTTTCCTCTGGGCAGGGACCATTTCTTGGGTGCCTCCTCTGTGCCGGGCAGGCCCTGGCGCCACCCCTCTGGGCCTCTGGGGTGGTGTCAGAGATGGGGTCTGGGCAAGATGAACCCTCACACAAGGTAGAAAGTAGCTTTGGGCCCTAACAGGGCTAGAGAACCCTAAAAAAGGCTTAATAGAGGAGGGGAGAGGAAGAGGCGGGGCAAGGGCAAGAGTCTGAGAAGCAGACTGGCCTCGGTATGGACAGCCAAGAGGGGAAGAGTCTTTGCCACCTGAGGCCCTGTGAGCAGGAACCCGGGAGAGGGAAGTTCCAGTGTAAGTCATGGGGAGGTGAATTCAGGAAGAGAAGGGACCACGAAAGGGTGTGTTGTTGTCATGGTTACCGCTTGGGAAGTTGGAATTCAGTCCGGCTGGGGACTCCAGGGGAGGCACCCTGGAACACACCCTCAGAGTGATCCATCCAAGGGGCAGGGAGCAGGGGGTCTTCAGCCATCTGATCCTGGCCCCCACTGGCTGTGCACAGGCCAGAGAAAGTGGCCGGAGAAAGCTTTTGAGCAAAAAGACACCGGTGTTGGCTGTTGGAATGGGTAGGTCGACCTTGAAGTGGTGACTCTGGTACTGACCCCCCGGTCCGCAGCACTGGCACACACTGTCCTATCATGGCTGATTCTCTCCTCAGGCCCTGCGTGGGCTTGGTGCAGAGAGCCTCCACTGCATAGATCCCAGATGTCTGCAGGCCATGGGCCAGCACCAAGGGCAGAGGCTGCTGGAGTACCTGTAGAGGAGTCTGTCTGGAAAGGTGATTGGGCACAAGAGAGATCCCTTTCTTTAGATTGGGAGGAAAAAAAAAATGGCAGGTCCCTCCCAATTCTCCATCCCCCTCCACACCCATGCACTGCTCTTACCCGCCAGCCCCCAGCCTCTTCTCTGGCCCCTGGCTCCTAGCTCTGGCCATGCCCCCACAGGGATGTGGAACCCTTGCTATTCCATTCTTTGAGCAAGACCTGGCACAAGAGAGAACTCTGCAGCCCCCAGCCTCTCAGGTCCTGTGGAACTGACCAAGGAACTCCTCTCAGAGCTTCTCATGCTAAGCCTGATGGATAGTGACTGGATTAGAAAGATTTTGCGGCAGCCCAGCACTTGGTGGACCAAAGTTCTGTGATTGATTGGTGATGACCGTGGGTGCTAGCTATCGGGAGAGGTATACAGCAAGCCATCACTGGCCTTCCCTGCATGGACTTGGGGGCTTCCTCATGAGGTTGTGAGTACTTTGTCCCTGGACTTTCAAAGAGAGGGCAAATGGCCACGGGTCCGTGCTGGTGAGGATGTGTAAAAATCTCCACTTTACGGTGTAGGTTCGGGCAGTTTGTCTGTCTTAATCGTCAAACAGATTTTGCAGGGGATTGGGTGACTTGAGACTGGACTGCAGCATTGCCATCATCAGGACTTACAACCTTGGGTGTTGGTCTCACCTGTGTTCCCCAGATTGGAAGTACCACTCCTTAAAGGCTGTGTGACCCTCAATGAGTGACTCGATCTCTCGGAACTTTAGTTTCATCCCGGGAAATTGGGGGGCTAATAGCCATAGTGTTATTAGAGGGATGAAATGAGTGAGGTTATTAGAACTTTTATTTTTTTAAAGTTTTTTTATTGGTACATTATAATTATACAGAATAGTGGGAGTCATTGTGACATGGTCATACACGCACATGACATAATTGAATTAATCTTAACTTTTAGAAGACTGTCTAGCAGATGAATGGTGAATATTTGATAAATTTTGACCATTTACTCCTAACTCTGAAGGGGTCCCTCCCCAACTAGGGTTCTCTGAAGGAGGAATTCTGCTGGTGTTCTCTTTCTGGGACCCCATGTCTTTGCGTGGGCCATGTGGGTCCTTCTACCATCCCCCTCCAGTCTGTGCTTCTCTGTCACCTGGGAATGTGGGCCCGGGCCTTGTCCTGGTTCCTCCCGGATGTTACCGAAACCTGAGGTGCCCAGAGCCTCAGGGACTGGGCATGGGGTGTCCTACTCCATCCGGAGACACCTCCCGGTGACTCTGAGGCCCCACCCTTGGGTCGGGTAGCAGCTGCTGTCTGGTGTCCTCTCTAAAAGCTCCAGCCTGGGTCCTGAGAGGCTGCATCTACAGGAGCCTAGCTGGCAGGAAGCAGGTTGCATGGCTGCGGGTCCTGGGGCAGCTTCACCACCTCTCGCATGGTCTGTGCCCCCTGTCCTCTGCCTGCTGAATTTGCTTCGAACGCCGCCTGTCTGGTTTGAATCGCCTTGTCTGGCTCAGGTAGCAACCCCAGCGCCTCTCCCCGTGGCCCCCATCATTGAGGCCTGGAACTCGTCTGCTGTGTCTGGAGCACCTCCTCCTGGCTCAAGCATTCCTCTGTAACCTCTTTTTTCTCCTTTGGCCTTTGTTTTCCTCCGTATGACACACGGAGCGAGCCTCGTTGCTTGCTGAGGTCTCTTCCAGAAAAAAAAAAAAAAAGAAACAAATTCTCTGGCTTTCTTTGCTTATTTGTTTTTACCATATGCACCCCATTCAACGAGAGTCAGACAGGCCTGCCTACCTCGGGCTGAGGGTTCTGTCCTACATTTCTTAAATTGAGTCCTTAAAGGCTGCAGAGTTTTGTAACCTTGCCGCCACGCCTGTGTTTGTGTGGGGAGTGTTCCATTGGGCATTTGGCAAGTGTGCGGTACCAGGTTCCTACTCCTGAGCCTCTTCTGGGTCTTTCTTGTGATTCTGTGTTCACTAAATACTCAGCCAGGGGACTCTCCACATCTCTAGGAGTCTGTCTCTGATACACAGGCGTGTGCAAGTGCACGCACGCACACACAGACACACAGACAGACGCACACACACACACACACACACACACACAGAGTAAAACAAGATCCCAAGAAGCTAAGGGCTGACACCCTGGGGGTTCCAACTCTTTCTCTACTTGGTTTTGGGGTGTTTCTTTTTGGACAAGAGACTTTGTTCCAAGTCAGTTTCTGGCTCTGAGAAATGGGGAAGCCGTTGTGAACTTGACCTTGCGGATTTTTCTCTGTGTGGTTTTTTTAGGAGGAACATCAACTGAAGTGGGAGTTCCCAGGCCTGTATGACACTGTCTAGGTGGGTCTCAGGTGCCCAGCCCTGGCAGAAATGCCAGGAGCCATTTGTAGCACCCTTGCCTGCCCGGTAGCTGGCCAGAGGCAAAGCCGCTGGCCACTGGGAGCAGGGGCCAGGCTGTGTCTGCCTGGCCTTTGATTCTCTGCGATTCTGTTTCCTGCAGGCCTCCATCTGCTCAGGGCACTAGCTGGAGCAGCCATGACTCGATGGACATCCCTCCAGGCCTCCAGGCCACTCAAACCTGCCCCCTGTGATCTGGCGGCCCCCCGCCGGCGTCTGAGTGCCCCGACCCTGGCCACCTCCCCCTGGAGGGTCCGGGAATCTGGGGCTGAATCATCTCTCCAGAACAGCCCCGGGGCTCCCCACCCCTGCCAACTCCCCTCCTCCTGGCCCAGGCAGAAGGAGCATCTACCAGTATGGCCTCAGGCCTCAGCTCCTCAGACCCAGGGTGAGGTGGTCAGCTGGAGCAGCTGTGGGGGAAGGACAGAGGAGGACAGGTGTTCTCCCGCAGAGCCTTGTTCCGTGGTGGAGCACTTTGCATTAGACGCGAGGGGTTTGAATCTCAGCTCTGCTGCTTGCTGGCTTGGTGGCTTGAGGGCAATCACTTAACCTCTCTGAACCTCCATTCAGGGAGTAGATGTGACAATGGTAGTTACCTCCGTAGGTTGTCAGAAGATGATCTGAGGGCATTAGCTGTGTCTGGTCTCAAGGTACCAAGCTGTTCAGCTCTTGCTGAGGTTTTTCAAGCCTCTATAGCTCTGAGCATCTTATACCCAACAGGCCACAGGGCTCAGCAGCACCGGTCCAGCACAGACCCTGAGGGTGCTTTCTGATGTACCTAGTAGTGTGGCCTTCCTCCTTACCTGAGGTTGGAGGCTGTACCTGGCTCCTGTGGTCTTGGTCGGGAGCTGCGTGGCACAGATGGGCTGAATCCTGGCATTACCACCTTGGGCCTGGTGTCCATAGTGGGTGCTCAGCCATCTGGGACCTTCTGGACACCTCAGTGCCTTTCTGGTTCTGTGGAGGCAGGTATTAGAGGCTCTGTCTGGCTCTGACCTTGTGGCATGACCAGGTGAGGATTGGGGTACACAGGGCCTCCATAGTAGGCCCAGCAGGTCCCAGCTCTCTCCTTTGTCCAGCTCAGCCTAGCAAGACAGACGACTGTACTCCAGATGACATCAGCGGCCATAGGACTAGGCAATGCTTTGACTCCTAGAATGACACCAATTGGCCTGTGTGGCACTGTGGGGCGAGGGGCAAGGGTGGCCCAGCCTGTGCATCCCGGGCCTGAGAGCAGGTTGTTCTGCTGTCCAGGTACCATGAGGTGCCGCAGGGCCTGCTCTGGGAGGGCCTCTATTGTATGCATGATGGCATGTGGCAGGTGGCTCAGAGCTAGGGTCCCCTTCCGAGTGGGCCAAGGGTGGTGAAAGGAGCAGGTGACACTTGTAAGCACTCCCACAGCGCAGGGTAAGGGCCCCGTGGTCCTCATTTCGGAAAGCAGGGCATGGAGAGGCTCCTGGGCTGAGGTCCGGGATAACCCTAAGTTATTCCTGTCTGGATGGCTACCCCTCAGTGCTGCCCATGAGGAGATCCCAGGTGTGGCCTGTGGGGGCCTGAGTGGGCGCCATAGGCAAGGTACACAGGTGTCCGAGGAGTGCTTAAGGTGTCTGAAGTGAGGGGTGCAGACAGTGGGACTGGCAGGTGCTGTGCTAGGCCCTGGGGTGGGTGAGAGAGCAGTAAACAAGGTAGAAAGGGGCCTTGCTGTCAGGGAGCAGGCGGTCTTTGGTGGGGACACTGGGTCAGCACAACCCCGTCTGCAACATTTTGCTATTATTGCCTTTGTTGTCCCATCAGAGGGTCCATTCTGTGGAGTGACAGCTGGGATGGGGGCATCCAGTCCTCCTGGGGTGTGCGGAGGCCTCTGGAGATGAGGGGGGCGTGTAGCAGGGGGACGTCTGGTGGGAGGGCACCCAGCCAGGCAGGTGAAGCGGGGGTTCGAGTGAGGTCGGCCAGGTCAAGGGATGCAGAGCATTCAACAGCATCCTCAGACTCCCCACGGCCACCACAGGGTTTGAGGGATTTGGGCAGCGACCAGGAGGCAGCCCCTGCACGGTCCAGGAGGGTGATGATGGGGACTGAGGCCGTGAAGGTGGGAGGAAGCTTTGGATCTTAAACATATTTTGAAAGCAGGTCTCTCAGTGTCGGGGTCAGAGGAGTTAAGATGAGTCCAAGAGTTTGGGGGGAGGTCAAGGGAGGCCAAGGGAGTGGGCTTAGGATAGGAGGGCAGAGGGGGCTCAGTTGGAGGGGAAGTGGGGAAGCCCTGGTGGGGACAGTGGAGGGGACAGGGCCAGCCACACACCCAACTGTCCTTTTCGTTGCAGGAGCTCTCCCACCTGGAGGCAGCCGGGGGGCGGGTCAGGGCCCCCCCAACCCCGGAATGACCGCGGCCAGCCGGGCCAACCCCTACAGCATCGTGTCGTCGGAGGAGGACGGTCTGCACCTGGTCACCATGTCGGGCGCCAATGGCTTCGGCAACGGCAAGGTCCACACGCGGCGCCGGTGCCGCAACCGCTTTGTCAAGAAGAACGGCCAGTGCAACATTGAGTTCGCCAACATGGACGAGAAGTCGCAGCGCTACCTGGCGGACATGTTCACCACCTGCGTGGACATCCGCTGGCGCTACATGCTCCTCATCTTCTCGCTGGCCTTCCTGGCTTCCTGGCTGCTCTTTGGCGTCATCTTCTGGGTCATCGCCGTGGCCCACGGCGACCTGGAGCCGGCCGAGGGCCGTGGGCGCACCCCGTGCGTGCTGCAGGTGCACGGCTTCATGGCGGCCTTCCTCTTCTCCATCGAGACGCAGACCACCATCGGCTATGGGCTGCGCTGTGTGACTGAGGAGTGCCCCGTGGCCGTCTTCATGGTGGTGGCCCAGTCCATCGTGGGCTGCATCATCGACTCCTTCATGATCGGCGCCATCATGGCCAAGATGGCACGTCCCAAGAAGCGGGCGCAGACGCTGCTGTTCAGCCACAATGCCGTGGTGGCTCTGCGCGACGGCAAGCTCTGCCTCATGTGGCGGGTGGGCAACCTGCGCAAGAGTCACATCGTGGAGGCCCACGTGCGGGCGCAGCTCATTAAGCCCAGGGTCACAGAGGAGGGTGAGTACATCCCGCTGGATCAGATTGACATCGATGTGGGCTTCGACAAGGGCCTGGACCGTATCTTCCTGGTGTCACCCATCACCATCCTGCACGAGATCGACGAGGCCAGCCCGCTGTTCGGCATCAGCCGGCAGGACTTGGAGACCGACGACTTTGAGATCGTGGTCATTCTGGAGGGCATGGTGGAGGCCACGGCCATGACCACGCAGGCCCGCAGCTCCTACCTGGCCAACGAGATCCTGTGGGGCCACCGCTTTGAGCCAGTGCTCTTTGAGGAGAAGAATCAGTATAAGATTGACTACTCCCACTTCCATAAGACCTACGAGGTGCCCTCCACACCCCGCTGTAGTGCCAAGGAGCTGGTGGAGAACAAGTTCCTCTTGCCCAGCGCCAACTCCTTCTGCTATGAGAATGAGCTGGCCTTCCTGAGCCGGGATGAGGAGGACGAGGCGGACGGAGACCAGGATGGCCGCAGTCGAGATGGCCTCAGCCCCCAGCCCCGGCATGACTTTGACAGGCTCCAGCCCGGCGGTGGTGGTGCCCTTGAACAGCGGCCGTACAGAAGGGAGTCAGAGATCTGAGCCACTTTGGGCCTAGGTGCAGCACCCACCCACCCCGCCAGGGAGAGGCCTGGCGTCCTTGGAGGGCTCTGGGTTTTGAGCAGAATGGGCCAGGTGCCCCGGGTTGCAGACTCAGTAGTGTTTTAGTTGTTTTATGTTTCTTCGCAATAGTCTTGGAAGGTTGGCGGGAGAGTGGGCGGCCAGATTGGGCAGCCCCCAGCCTCAGAGGCTGACCAGGCACAGACAGGGCAGGGAGGTGGTCTCCTGCGGTGGGGGGTGGGGAGGGCCCGGCCATAAGAGCCAGGTCCTCTGCCTGAAGATGGAGCTGGGTAGCCTGCCTAGAAGTGGCTCAGCAGTGGGCCCCGCCTCTGTGGTCAAAGGCCGGCAGGCTGCAGTGCACCTTGCTGGTTTTTAACTTGGGGAGAAACACCGGATTTTGGCTTTCTCGATCTTAGCTTGAGTAAGACTGTTTACAAAACAAAAACAAAAAGAAAAACCATCAACATGCAATTGAAACAAAATTCTTTTTTTTTTTTTTTTAAATTTGTGGGGAGGGGAAGAGGACAATTGGAATCCCATTGGCCTGCCAGGATGCAGGTGGTTGGATGGAAGCTCTAGAAGGTTCCCCAAGGTTGGACTGGCCTCTCCCTGTGTTTGGTGGTGGTGGTGGGGGGAGGCCCAAGCAAGCACAGTACTCCAGGCTCAGTCTATAGTGCTTAGGGGTGAATTCAGGTCATGTTTGTGATAGAAGAACCATGTTAATCATCACAATAAAAGCTTTCAAATGTCACTGGTGTGGGGTGGGGGGGGGGAGGCTGGCAGGAAGCCGGTTTGATCTTTCTGAGCTTGACTTTGTACCTCGGAGGTGCGTTTCAGGGCTGGGTACAGGATGGGCCCTTGAGGGTTCACAGCCCCCACCTATTCATTTCTGCTGGCGGTGGGGGGGGAGCGTCCACCCCTGGCACAGGGGAGGGGCAATTGGGAAACGCCAGAGTGGACGGGCTTCTTGTTGGGAAGCCAGATTCCCCACCCTGAGAAGGAAGCAGATCTGTCCCCATCCCCCCCCCCCCCCCCCCCCCCCGGGGCCCACAGTGTGAGTCGTGCCTTAGAGACTTCGGGTTGTCCCACTCGAGTTGTTTCTGTTTTTATTGGACTTGCCTGTCCTCCTCTGCGGTCCCTGTCTCCCCTTCTGAAGTCCCCCACCAGCCCCTCTTGTCCGCCCTGGGAAGGTGGTGGCAGAGGCTGTGCCCACCAGGCCCATGGCTACAATCCTGCCTGCCCTTTCCTCCCCGCGACCTGGGGCTGGACAGGGGAACCCAGGAAGGGTCCCCCCACCCCACCACCAGGCTGTGGTAGGCTGCTTCATGCGAGTTTAGGAAAGGATAGGAGTGGTCATCCTCCTCTTATCCGCTGAGATGGCTAAAGCCAGGTTGAGACATTGGCCGTGAAACAAAGAAATCCTTCTCTGGCTTCAGAGCCTCCACCCTCTTCATCCTCCCCGAGGACAGAGCAATGAAGGGGGTCTAACTGGCTTGGTGCCTGGGGTCGGGGGGTGCTCAGGGACACCCCAGCTCCCGTGCCCTGACATAGGCCTGCCACCATGCGTCCTTATCCTTCATCAGGAAGAGGCTTGAGGCCCCTGGTCACTGGCATTGGTGCTGCCAGCCCTGTCTGGTTCCTACCGCTGGCAGGAAGAAGCGCCCTCCTTCTTGAGCTTCCCCAGGACGGCGGAGGAAGGCCATCCTCCCCGGGCCTCGTCCCTCAGGGAGGCGATCATTAGAAAGCGGGTGTCTCCCCTGCCCTGACTGCCCAGATTGCTCCAACCCCCTGTGCCCCACAAGACCAGCTGGGAGCCAGAAAGCACCGGGAACTCTCTGGCCCAAGTGGGGAAACTGAGGCAGAGAGTGGCAAGGGTGGTGTGCAGTGGGTGGGGGGGTAGGAGGCCGGGGGAAGGCCAAGGCCCTGTGGTAGGGGCTCCTGCCTCTTCTCTCCACTTTCGAGCCACCGAGGGTTGGAACACTGGCTACCACTTCTCTGCAAGGTGCCTGGGGCAGGAGGCAGAGACACCCAGCGCCTCACCCCTCCACCACCTGGAGGTAAGCCTGACTCCAGGCACTCCCCCCGAGCCTCTGACCTTACCCTAACTTCTGGCCTGGAAGCTTCAGCCCCAGACTGTTTTTTTAATATATTTTTTTCCCTCTCAGGATCTGCTGGAGCAACCTCAGCTCTTTCTGGACTCCTGGGCTTGGCCCCTGTCTCCAAAGCCTGGCTTTTCTAAGCCTTGGCTTTGGGGGGGTCTTGAGGGTGGAGTTGGCATGAGAGTGCTTGGTTCTCACCACTCCTGCTCAGATTGCCAGGCTGAGAGATGAGAGGGACAAGGGTGGCCCCTGGGCACTGGGTGCCTGCCTAGAGTCTGTGCCCTGCTTTGTCCTTCTGGGCCAGGAACGGGGGCTCCTACTCCCCGCCTCCAGACCGGAACCCAAGGTCTCTGCGTCCCCCCAGGGTCTGTTCTCCAGCCATCCCTGAGGTGTGGTCATCTGCCTCTTAGGCCCGTCCTCCCAGGTCCACCACACTGGGCCTGAATGGTCAGCCTCCAGCCCCTGCAGGAGAGCAGCCCAGTGCTGTCTTTCATCTCTCACCAAAGGCAAGGCAGATCCATGTTTTTCAAATGCTTCTGCCCTCTTCCCGGTCCCTGTATTTATTTATTTATTTATTTATTTATTGCTTGTGCTAAAGACCAAAATAGTCCCCTCTTTAGTGCACTGGATGCGGGAGGCAGGATGTGGGGAGCCTTGTACGTGTGTGGGGTCCGGGAGACTGGCCTCCCGGGGAGTGTGTGGGGAAAGGAGGTGTGTGTGTGTGTGTGTGTGTGTGTGTGCAGTGCACATGTGGGCGTGTGTGCGCATGTGCATGACTGTCTCCACATGTGTCTCTGGAGTGACAACATGGATCTGTTAGTGTGTGCGTGTGTCTACCCACCGGTTGGTGTGCATGCTGGTATCATGTTGAGGCTGGGAGCCCACTGGTCAGATTGGACCCTGACCTCAGATTGTTGGTACAATCCAACCTGATGGTTCCCGATTCTCTGATACAGTCTGTGGACGGGCGTGTGTGCCACCGTGGGGCATTGCAGGAGAGCATCTGTGTCTGGATTATGTGTTGGAGGCTGTGGGTGTGTGTGTCCATGCGAACACATGTCCATGCATGTGTGTGTGAGTGTGTGGGTCCTGGAGGCGTGTGAGTGTGTGCGGGTCCTGGAGGTGTGTGTTTGTGTCAGTGGGGTGGTGAATCCTTGTGCAGCCTGTGTGGTTGCTGCTCAGAACACAGGCAGCCACCCCCCGAAACCCTGCTGGTGCTGTGCCGCCCCGGTCCCCGCCCAACCAAGGGTTCTGGGGCGGCGGGCGGGAAGGAGCCACCGTCAGGAGGCCCCTGTACGGGGTGTCTGCCCTGCGTGAGGTCAATAGAATGTCAAATCTATTTTAAATGGTGAAACCGGAGAATTTTCATGTTATTTTCAATACATAGCGGTATCTAAAGATGTAGGCAACGAGACTAGATCACATTAAATGCATTTTGATCTCTTTGAGTGCCACTGTGTCGAGATGTGTGTCTGACTGTCCCCTGCCTGGCTGCACTGAGTGCTGGGCGTTTGCTGCCTCCTCAATGCCCGAGGAGGGGCCACAGGGGCTCCCAGAGCCTATTTTCAGGGCTGGATTTGGGACATAGCAGCACCAGGGTGAAGGGACAGAACGCGGCCTCCCTGAACTCTCTCCCACGGACATCACACCTCCCTGCCCATCTTCCTTCCTTCTGCAGACATGTGCTGTGCCCAGCAGACCCTCCCAGGGCTCCCTCAGAAGGGGGCAGCTGCCCCTGATATGGGCAACACTGTTCCCATGGAAAGAAAGGAGAGGAGGGTCTTGGGGTCTCAAGTGGGACTGGGGGTGCCATGGTACACCTGCTCAGATGATGCAAAGAGGAGGGCGTGGGGCTGGGGGTGGAGGACTGACCCTTGCAGACAAGTGTTGCCAGCAGGGGACATGCATGGCACATTTTCGGGAAACCAGACTCCTGTGTGCCAAGGGGCTGGAACTCTAGAATCTCCATATTCTATAGGAGAATCCTTTCCTTTGTCCAATCTATTTCCACCTGTCAGTTCTCTACTCCTCTGCCTCAGTGAGGGA
The DNA here is from genome assembly GCF_021218885.2 of Marmota monax. NCBI lineage: Eukaryota > Metazoa > Chordata > Mammalia > Rodentia > Sciuridae > Marmota > Marmota monax. The sequence continues at coordinate 1,290,693 of NW_026693329.1, forward strand.
CCTCAGGGGATCCTCATTCTGTAAGATTTAGATATTGATCCCAGGTGACCCAATAAAAGGCCCCTGGTCATTCCTAGGTCATGAGGACATGTTCTAGGGTCCACGGGGTGGGGTTTTTGTGGGGCTGGGGCAGTTCTGGTCATAGAGGCTTCTTGGAGGAACTTCCCTCGGATGAGACCTTAGAGCTTGTGGCTTGGTCTGGTGAGGGATCCCTTCCCTTGGCTCTGAAGCTCCTCTGGGACCCCAAATTGCACAATCTAAGCCGATCGGAGTCAGAGCATTGTGGCCTTGTTCTGTCCTCTCATCCCAAAGATATTCCCACAGTACTGACCATTAGGCACGGGTCCCCAGGAGCATAAAAATATGGCCCCTGTTAGTACCACATATTATTTAAATTTGTGCCATCTGAACTCACAGCCTCTTGTCCCCTGTCTCCTGGCTATGCTGAAACCCCAGGGGACCCCTGGGTCAGATTCCAAGCCACTGGCTTGCTGGGATACCCAGAGGGATTCCTTTCCCCTTAGCCCTGTCAATGTCCCTATCAATAAAAAGCCTATTTGTAACAATTGCTCACAGATTTGGTGACAGTGGGTAGGGCCAGCTCAAGGTCACAGCCAGGAAGATAGTGCCCAGGCCTATCCCAGCCCTGCATGGGGCCGGAGCCAGCCCTCTTCCCTCGCTGTCCTGCCTCCCTAGAGATGAAATGAACCTACCTCACACCTTGCTTTCCGACAGGCAGAACCGGGATGCGGTTGGGGGGTGAGGGGATGAGGTTAATTGAGCACCTGCTGGCTCGAGCCCTGAATCCTAAAAGCACTTCTGTTGATCCTGGACTTACTCCTGCCAGGCAGGTCCCGGAGATACTGTTACTGCGTTTTGGAGGCAATTGGTTGTGGGGCATTAGAACCTGGCCCAAGGTTACCAAGAGGGTCGTTGTCTGTGCTGGGCTCTGAGCCAGACCTCAAGCCCCACCTGTCCTGTGGCTCTCTTGTTGGGTCAAGTGACCCAGCTGTCCCAGTGGCATATTTACTCATATAAATATGGTAGGCAGAGGGGCCTCTGCCTACCAGGGACAGGGCTAGAGCTAGAGTCTAAGCCAGCAGAGGGAGGGGCCAGGTCCCGACTCTGGACTGGACCCACCCTGTTTGTCTGCAGCGGAGGCCCCTACAACTTAGTTGGGGGCGGGGGAAGCACCCATGGGTGTCGCCTTGCCACCAAGGGACCAGATCTGCCTATTTGCTTCCTGGCCATGTGGGGACCTCCAAGGACACTCCCCCCCATCTTCCTCTAGTCCACCGCCACTCCAGCACCAGAGAAGTCTCAAAATCCAAATTAAGCCTTGTAACACCCCTGCCTGAAACCTTCTCTCGCTTCCTGTCACACTGAAAATAAGATCCCAACCCTGCCTTGGCCCTGGGGTCTCCGGGCTAAATGGGGGACATTATGTGCTCCTGGTGTACTTGGGGGATGGAGTGCAGTGCCTGTGGGTTTCCACCTCCCAACAGGGTTCCAGGGTCCTGCAATCCTCATCAACCTGGAGATCCCCTTTCCCTGACCCAGTCTGGACAGCATCTGGTCATCAGCCACACGAAGGAGATACCAGCCCCGCCTGAGGTCAAAGGCTACAGAAACTGGGAACTCGGAGCAGAGGAGGGTGGAGGGCCCTAGGCTGGAGGGGACTTGGTTCCTAGGAAGGCTCTGGGTCCCCCACCTACTTTCTTTCTCTGCGCTGCCAAGAAAGTACAGAAGGGGGCCCTCTTCACCCAAGGTTGGGCTGAGACCTGGAAGGCCTGAATCCTGGATTCCTTCCCCTCCTGAAGTCATGTTATAAGTGCTCCCATCTGGGCCTGTTTGGGGAAATGAGAGCTCCATCCATCCCTTGATATGTGATGAGCTGCCACTTTGTGTGGAAGGTGGCTGGGCGTTGGGGGCATAGTGAGAAGCCAGACCAGCTTGGCTTCTGCTCTCAGGGGCTTTCAGTCGGCAGGCCAGAGGCCAGATGACAGGGACTTGCTCTGAGTCCCCTACAAGTGGGGATTCTGGTGCACAGGACTGGCCAAGGGAGCATATTCCAGGGAAGCAGGGAGGGAGACAGCATGGGTAGGAAGGGTGGAGAGTGATGTGTGTCTACCTGGAATCCAGTGAGACGAGCACGGAGGGGCCATCCCGCATTAAGGCAAGGGGGCTTGGATTTGTACCCTTCACCAGTCAGTTCTTGGCGGAGGCCACCCTGAGAATGGGGGGAGGTGCTATGCCATTTCTGAACAAGATGGCTCCTATCCACCCAGGAGATTCTTCCAAGAAAACTAACCGGGGATGGGTGCTTCTCCCAGTGACAGGGTCCCTGCTTGGCACCACAGAGCTATAACAGTAAGTAACAGTGAGATCCCCAGGTTAGAATGGGACACATCCAGGGTGCTGTGGGGGCAGGCAGAGGGAGGCCTGGATGGCTGGAGGGACCGGTGGGCTTTTCTGGGAAGCATGCTTCCTCGGAGGTCTGAGTGCTAAGCTGGGTATATGCCAGGTGCAGGGGGAGATGCTGCCCAGGAAGAGGGATCAGCACAAGCAAAGGCCCTGAGGTGGGAGAGAGTAAAAGGAGGTGGCGTGACTGGGCCCAGGTGGGGCAGATCACAAAGAGCCCGATGGACTGTGCACAGAGGTCATGGACGCCAGGCAGGGCCAGCCTTCATTTCCTAGGCCTCTGCTGCAGCATCGTCCTCTCCTGAATGTCATCCTCAAGATGACATTTTTTTTTTTTCGTGGCTGTGTCCCAATACTCAGAAGAGCAAACACCTGGTGCCCAGTAGGTGCTCAATAAATCCTTGTCTGCTCCAACCAGATAGAAAAGAACCAGAGGAGGTAAAAGGTCTGCACTGTTTCTTGTCCTTGGGAGGAACCTGGGCTCTGCTGCAGGGTTGGGGAGGGCAGTGTCCACTGGTGACTTGGAACAAAAACGGGTAAGACCCACAGAGGTCCAACAAGCCTCTTTTGTGAAGCCAGCAGCTCCTAGCTGCCTTGGATGATCAGGGAATCCACTACCGGGTTTTTTTTTTTTTTTTTAAAAATGCCCTGTGCCGTGTGTGATCTTCTTTCAGGATAACATTTTGAAAAGATAGAACATAGAAGAAAATACATAGGGCTTCAAAGGAAATGCATTCTATTGAAATGCAGTTATTCCAATATGAATAAATACATTTGTGATATATGAATAGCTGTGTTTCTTCACTGGCCGGCAGGGCCCATCTACCCTGACCCTTGCTGCTCTTCCAAGGGGTCCCTACAGGGTACAGTGGGGCACACCTGTAATCCCAGCAACGCTAAAGGTTGAGTCAAGAGGACAGCAAGACTGAGGCCATTTGGGAAACTTAAGTAAGACCCTGTCTCAAAATATAAAAAAATAATAAAAAAGGACTGGGTAGGTAGACCATTGATAAAGCATCCCCCAGTTCAATTTCTAGTACTTAAAAAAAATTGTGTCCTGACAAGGTGCAGATATACCTCCTGCTCAGAGAGGGACAGAACTGTAGTCACCATGGCTGCCACGGATTGCTTTCGTCCATGAGGGCAGGAAAGAAACTTCCCTGAGTTTTATCCCTGGACTCTGAGGCCATTTCAGAGTACAGGGACTGGACTAGGCTGAGGTCATTTCTGGAACCCTCCATTGAACTTCAGAGGCAGAGTGGCCCCTATGTCTCTGTCCCACCAGATAGAGATGGCTTCATGGAACTATGAGAAAGTCCAAGTGCCCCCCCCCTCCCCCCCAAACTCACTCCAGCACTTGTTCCGAGGCAGGGAAAGTGCTGCCAGGGTTTTGTTCAATGGTATTCAGAGGACTCCTCTTCCATGTGCTGCCCAGAAGATGGTGGAGAACAAGGGCAGTGTAGATGGGGTGGGGGTGGGGAGAGAGGGCTCAGGAGAGGGAGTCTTCATGCCAGCCTGGAAGCCACCCAGAGACGGTGCCTGAGGTCTCTGGATCCAGGAGTGACTCTGGCTCCTCCTCTCCCCAACTTTGTGCCCTTGCCCGGTGAGCTCATTTCTATGAGCCTCAGTTTTCTCCTCTGTGAAATGGGAGGGGAGGAAATCACATAGCAGCATGTGAGGATTAAATGAGAAAGAATCAGAGAAACTTTTAGTAACAGAGCCTGGCACACAGAGAGGCCACCTAAGTATAAACTCTAACCCTATAGATTAGATGATCTGGAGGCAAGCACCCCAGGCAGTGTGCCTCTGGGTAACTTAAGATGCCAAAAAAAAAAAAAAAAAGAAAAGACCCAGCTACCTTGAAAACCAGGTTGGCAGTGTTTTTATTATTTTTTATTTTTTTTGATACTGGATATTGAACCCAGGGACTTGCTCATGCTAAGCACATGCTCTACCACTGAGCTACACCCTCAGTCTGCAGTTTATTAGTAAAGTCACACACACTTTGCAGGCGATCCAGCCATTCCGTAACCAGGTGCAAAACTTATGCGAAATGACAACTTTTATGTTCGCACAAAAACTTGTAAGTGGGTGTTTAGAGCAGCTTTATCTGTAATCACCAAGACCAAGAAGCAATGCCAATGCCTCTCACCTGGTGAATGGACGTCGCAGGGGATGCTCATAGTGAGCCATCACTGGTCTAAAGTGGGGTTATTGGATGAGTCTAAGAATCAAATGAGCACACGACTGTTGAACACAGAGAAAAGCATCCGAGTTATTTTATTTTTGTTTCATTTTTTTTTTTTTTGTGGTGCTGGGGATGGAACCCATAATCCTGCACATGCTAGGCAGGGGCTCTACCACTGAGCCACATCTCCAGCCCAAGCATCCAAGTTTTATTAATTCTACATGTACAGAGACCCTCACAAGAGAGGGAAAGACACTGTTGGAACAAGATACTTTCACACTTTGTAGACAATGAACAATGACAGAACAAAGAGATTTCAGATCTAGAGGAAACAGATTTCAGGGGAGTGACTAAGATATATGGAGGTATGAAGCTATGGAGGATAAGGGTTATAGCAGCAAATTTATGTATTAAGATCCACTGCAGCCCCAATTCCCAGTCTCTAGTGAAAATGATTCTTCTCTCATTCTAGTGTGAGGTAAGCAGCCCTCTTTAAAAAAGGGATCCTTACAGCCCGTGCATGTAGGGAAAGGATGACTCTCTCTGCAACTATAGTGTCTCCAATGTTTTCAGCTCAAAAGAATCAGTATACCAAGTCAGGATAGTTTACACTAGCAGGTCCTTAACGCCTTCATGGGTAACCAAATGGTGGTCCCATGATGGAATCCCACTGAGCGATGAGAAGGAATGGGTACAATAAGAAAGCTCTCAAAGGCATCAAGCTGAATGGGAGAAGCCAGACCCAATAGGCTTCCTGCTGGGGGAATCCAATAACGTGACCTTCATAGAACATTCTGGAAACGGCAGTGCCATAGGCAAAGGAGAACTCATCCAAGGGTATGGGGTAGAGGACTGTTGGACCACAGGAGGCAAGAGGGAATTCAGGAGTGGATAACAGTTACTGCATCTTGATTGGAAGGATGGTTAGTTACGTGGATGTATGTGCGTTGGGTTAGAACTGGCAGGACTGCGTACAATAAGGGATGGATATAAGTAAATTATACCTTATTTTATGAAATGGGGAAAGAAAAAGAAGTTGCTGATAAAGTTCACATGCCAAGACAGTGGTGTGTATGGATTTCAGAGAAGAGATCAGGTCTGAGGCTGGGGGCTGGGAAGTCAAAGATGTGGATGGGACTGATTGATCAGGAGATGTTAAAGACCTCATTAAGATGTCCAGCCGGACAAGCAACAAGGAGTGGGAGGGTCTAGGCATTGGGGACCAGCAGCACAGCAGCTGGAGTTGGGGGTGGTCCAGATGAGGTATCTGGGGGCAGAGCTGAGTTCAGGGTCAATGCATCTGCCTCTGGATTCCTCACTCACAACTGTGGCTCCCCCTCTCCCAACTACGCTTCTTGCCTACACCTAGACACACACACACCCAGACCATGAAAACCACAGCCCTTGTAATCTTGGTCCTTCCAATGGCTTTTGGCAGAGTCAAGTTCTGTAATTGTTGAGCCAAGCCCTAAGCCCTGCCCCTGGGTTTCTGTCACCACCACCTTGAGACCATATCCTGCCCCCCCCCAACCCCATCTGCCTTCCAGCTGGGTCTGGCTGGGGGTGAGTGGAGTGGGATGTTTCAGGGGGTGGAGTGAAGTTGTGGCTGCGGTGGAGGTGCAGCCTGGTGCCCTGGGAGAGTGAAAGAGAAAGGTCACGACTCCAGAGAAGCTAGGCCTCTGATATGTGAGGCTTTTAGACCCTGGGGAGCAAATTCTAGGGACTCCTGCTGAACACACGAGGTGCCTGGGGGAACAGCATCTCTGGGTCACCCCAAGGTCGGGAAAGCTGGTGCCACAGGGGCTATATCTCCCAGCCCCAAGATGTTGCTTCAGGGCAAAGGGGGTCAATTCTGTTGGAGGGACTGCAGAGTGGAGGGGATGGGGCCCAGGGATCTCAGTCAGGGTCAGAATCATCCAGAGCTCCTGGAAAAAGTCCAAAGATCAGAGACTAGGCTCTGGCCACCTCCCCTAGCATCCCTTGGAGACACTTTGAAGGAGACTGAAAGATGAGGGTGGTCAAATCAGTCACTGTTCCAGCCAGGGCCCTTTGCACATGAAAGAATGCATGACTGATAATGTTGACATGGGACTACCCAGGCAGACCAACTGTGTATCACCCAGGCTGCTCAGGCAGTGTGGGGGCCTTCCCAACCGGGCTCCTTCTCCTGCTACACCCCATCTCTGCAGACAGCACACAAGCCACTGAGTAGTGTCCCATAGGTTAGGATTTGGATATGAGGTGTCCCCCCCCCCCAAAGCTCCTGTTCATACAGAAATATTCAGAGATAAAATGATTAGATTCTGAGAGCTGTAACCTAGTTGGTCCATCCTAGTTTGAATGGACTGGCTGCCTGGTATCTCTAGGAAGGTGGGGTGTGTCTGGAGGAGGTGGATCACTGGGAGTGTGCCTGGAAGTGTGTATCTTCCCTTCAGCTCCCCCCAACCCTTGCTGCTTTCCTGTCTACCATGAGATGAGCTGCTTTCTTCTTCTGGGCCTTTAGGCCGTGATAGTCCTGCCTCATCTTGGACCCAGAATAATGGAATTGGCTGTCTAAGGACTGAGGCTTCTGAAATGGTGAGCTTCAAATAAACTTTTCCTCCTAAAGTTGTTCTTGTTGGTCATAACAACGAAAAAGCTAACTAAAACACACTCCAACATCGCTAAACAGAGCCCTGCAAACATAGAACAGAGAGAGAGAGAGAGACAGTTGGACACATATCTAGACAGAAGACTAACAAATGGATTATATGAAAACAGACAGCGGAACGATGGAGAGATAGACAAACAGATGGAAAGGTGGACAGACAGGCAGACATAAAGACAGAAATGAGTGCAGAGAAGTGGACAGAAGGACGGCAAGACCAACAGCTTGTGAGACAGGTGCACAGACACAGACAGAAGACAGACTGGCAGGCAGACAGATAGATGGACAGGTGTCTGCTTAAAAGGCACATCCTGATTTTTTTTTTTTCCCCTCCAGTGCTTTTGGATCTATGTTGCCTGGCGTTGACTGAACCTAGACTCTGCTTGATTAAGTTACAGCCAAACCTGTCCTGGGGGGGGGGTGGGACCCGGGAGAGCAGGGTGGGCTGGCATCACCTGTGTACCCTCCCTGAGCTGGACACAGGGCCCTCTCCAGGTGGGCGTGTGTACATATAAAATCAGTAGAGGGGTTCTGAAGTCCAGCTGTCGTGTGGTGTGGGGAACGTGAACAGGCGTGTGGAGCAGGGCTGACAGCAAGCCGCTCTTTAAACCTTATGTGATGAAGGAAAAACCTTCATGGGTTATGGATTAAGGGTTCGTGTTCACTGTATTTTCATTAAAATGCACAAAACGAATAGTAGAAAAAAAATTTAACTGATGTTAAATTTAAAGACTCTGTTGACTTTTAAAACTACCTTGATTTAGGTAAAGCAGAAAGAAGTAGCTGTCCACCCCCAGCCCCCTCCAGTCCCTAAAAGCCACTGACTGGCCCTTGGTTGAAAAAGACCCAGATAATGAACCCTCCTATCTTTTACTAATAGCGTGAGGAGATTGAACAGTGAAGGTCTGGGTATTTTTATTTTATTTTTTCAGTACTAGGGACTGAACTCAGGAACACTCTACCACTGAACTCAGTCAACTACCACTGAGCTACCTTGCCATCCCTTTAAAAAAATTACTCTTTTGAGACAGAGAGTTGCATTCAGTTGCCTAGGCTGGCCTCAGATTGGCCATCCTTCTGCCTCAGCCTCCTGGGAAGCTGGGATTACAGGTGTGCGCCACCTCATCTGGAAAGGGCCGAGTATCTTCTTAGGGACAAGAAGTAGAAATGTGCACATAAAATAGAAAACCTCTGAGCCCGAGTCCCAGACCTGGTCAGTTTCATCAGCTGTTTGTCCAACTCATTCTGCAAGTTACCATCCCCATCCCTCCTTTGGGGAGGCTGGACCGTGCAGAGGGAGGCATGCTGTGTGGAGCCTGATTAGCAGGCGTGGTCATCAGCACATCTGTCCACAGCTGCAGATACCCTAAGAAGGAATGCACTCGGGGTAGCAGATCAACCACAGAGAGAAGGGTCTGGAGAAAGGAACTCGAAGTCCCAGGCCACAGATAACTCTGAGCCCTGAGTCAGTACTGAGTGAGTCTGGGGTAGGTGGTCCTGAAGCTGTTCTGTGTCATGTGTGTGTGTGTGTTTGTGTTTGTTTTACCAGTTTATGAACTAACAAAAGCTCCCTGATGTCAGCAGGGAAAATCCTGGTGCTTACACGTACAAAAATCAAATAAAAAGCGTTTGAAAGATGAAGACATCGTCAGGCTTATGTTTGGATGTGTGGCATATTTACATTTTTTTCCGTGTTAGCAAAGGGCGCATTTTTTTTTCCGCCTTAGCAAAGGGTTTCTCTGTGAGGGCTTGCAGATGTGGCTCTGTTCAGAAACTGGCACGGAGGACGTCATTCCTCAGAGTAGTCATTATCCAACTCTACTTTTAACCATGAATTTAAGGTTCTGGGCAAAACATTGCAGTTTTTGACGACTTTCAAATGATCTAAAGGGCCAGAATACTTTCTGCCCCTTGACTGTTTTACTAAGAGTACACATCAAGCTTTTCATTCTTTCATTTATTTTATTTTTATTGGTTTTGTATTTAAGGGGAAAACTCTCATCAAAATTCTACCCTGAAGCCATTGTCCTGGCTTGTCCTAAACAAGGGATTCTAGTTGGAGCCAGTAGGGGGCAGAAAAACATCAGTCACTGGAAAATGTTGCTCAGCCTGTGGACAGTAATAAACTCTGGGCATTCTGATGTCCTTGATTCTGCTACGTTTGCTTATTAACGTAACTCTGGGACCTGTAGCGGGTCCATACATTCTTAACCAGCACAGCTAACTCTTTTGATTTTCATCAGCACTAGACATCCGAATATCTCTTTTTCACCAATAAGACGGCAGAGGACACAGGGTAGAAAAATAACAAAAATCCCCTTGAAATTATTTCCGTGGAAGGTACCAGGGATCAGATGAGATTGTCAATATCAATGAAGAATGAATATTTTTCTGGGTTTAGCAATTTTAAGCTTGTCTTTTTTTTTGCCTTTGTATTGTATTCTTTACTAATTCTACAGTCACGGGAATATTTTGCCGATCAAAGAGAATGGCATTTGGAAAATAAGTGATCAAAACTGGGTCTCCATTATTTTCCGTCGTGATAATGTTAGCAGTGATGTGGCTCTTTCCTTCAGCTGCTGGCAAAAATCAAATCTCTGTTCATCAGTATCTAACATGCAAGAATAAAACTGTCACCTCAGATGATATACTTATATATAGGTAAATATTTCAAGATGCATCCTTAATTTTTAAGACTCCAAATTAAGTAGGAATATACCAATATGTATGAATCAGATAAAGAACCGTTGTTTTGGAACAAAGGAACTTAAATTATCAGAAGCATTCCCACTGAAATGAGTGAGGAGGCAAGGCCTGAATTCATAAGGTGCTGGAGCACTAATGAAAATAAAAGCTTAAGGCACAAACAGAAGGAATCAAAGCATTTGTGATGAGCAGATAACACAGTTCTTTGGGGGGTAAAAGGAAGCTTCCCTTTTGTATTCTTAATGAAGCATAATATTCATGATGCATGAAAATGATACAAATCCCAAATGTCAGTGTCCCTTGGAACACAACCACAGTTATCCTTTTATGGATTTTCAGTGGCTGCTTTTGTACAATTATGGCAGGATTTAGTATTTGTGATAGAAACCACATGACCTGCACAGCTTAAAATATTTAATATCTTACCATTTATAGCAAAAGTTTTAGTAACTCTGATGTAAGCTCTGAAAAGCAGCCAGCTTTGTCTATTTTGTACACGGGTGCGTTCTAACTCACAAGGAAGGCACTCGCTGAATTTATACGTAATGAATGGACGGAGGGATGGATTTACGGATGGATGGGTGGATGGATGTAGGGATGGATGAGTGAGTGGGTGTAGGTATGGATGAGCATATCGATGAATGGGTGGGGGTGGTTGGATGAGTGGATGGTTGCATGCATGGATAGATGGATGGAGAAAAATACTATTTGTAAGTCAAGGAAATGCCTGATATGGCAGTAGGTCCGTGGCAGATGGATTGCATTATATCACTTCCAGGGTGGACGGGCAAGATGTTCTCACTGGAGAGAGACATCTGGATACAGATTTATTTCCCTTGCTCATACTTCTTCCAATGAGTTACCACCTCTGACTCATAGATGACTTGTTCGTCCTTTTGGCAGTCCACCCAACACTGCTCTGATCAAGGGAGCCACCTTGTGTGAAAGGAAGCATGGCAGTGGCTAAAGCTCGTGAAGTTCACGGGTGTCCCCAGGTTCTCTGTCTTCCAAAATGTTGGAAGGGAGAGTTTGCTTTCTGAGGCCAAGGGAAAAAAATGCTACCTTTACTGGACTGTGAGTTTTTCTCAGTAGACACATTGTCGTGGCGACTACTTCAGTCACTGATACAGACGTACGATAAACCAACTGTCCTTGCCAACACCGCCAAGTAAGATCAGAGGAAGGCACATTGTGGTCAGCTCCAGAAATAGCCAGATCCTCTTTCTTGGGACCTGTGAGTTATGCAGATGGACCTCAGTGTGATCACAGCTGTCTTTCTAAGAGGGAGTTAGAGGGAGATTTTACTGTGAACAGAGAAAGAGAAGGCAAAGTGACGAGGGAGGGGGTCAGTTGAGTTGATGTGGCCACAAGCTAAGCTAAACCAGCAACCACCAGAAGTTGGAAGAGGCAAGAATTGAACCCTCCACTAGACCCTCCCCAGGGAAATACAGCCCTGCCCAATGCCTTGATTTCAGCCAGGGGAACTGATTTAGGACTTTTGGCTTCCAGGACCATGAGAGAATAAATTTGTATTGTTTTCAGCCACCACATTTGAGGTAATTTTCTATAGCAATTACAGGAATCTAATATGCACATGTCAAAATTAATGAATTATTTTCTATATTCTTTTCCAATATTAAAATAAAACTAAGTGCTTCTCTTCTTCATGTGTTCAGTAACTGTTAAAAGGGATAATAAGTAGCTCAATGGTAGAGTTCTTGCCTGACATACAAGAAATAACTTGCACCAAATGGGAAAACTGGTATTTTTAAATACATTTTCTTCAAATGATACCCTTTTTGGGGTATGGAAGAAATGAGAATTCAAAAAAGAATACAAATATGTTTTTATTCCTCCCTTTATTGCCAAAATTTAGGCACAAAAATGAACATCCAAAAGTACATTAAGGTAGTTTTGGAGGAGGACAAATAGAAGCCATAGTGTGACAGGCAGAATTCTACGAGGACATTCAACAGTCCTTGCCCTACTTCAATCTCCTCACTGTGGTGGAGCCTCGGATAGAAAGCAATATCAGGGGCTGGGGTTGTGGCTCAGTGGTGGAGTGCTTGCCTAGCACATGTGAGGAACTGGGTTTGATCCTCAGCACCACATAAAAACAAATAAATAAAAATAAATGTATTAAAAATTAAATAAAGGGCTGGGATCATGGCTCAGCGGTAGAGCGCATGCCTAGCACATGCGAAGCCCTGGGTTCGATCCTCAGCACCACATAAAAATAAATAAATAAAATAAAGATATTGTGTCCAACTACAACTAAAAAATAAATATTAAAAAAAATTAAATAGAAGCAACGTCACTCCCAAGATTATGCTATAGGACATGGCAAAAGCAATCTCTGTAGATACAGTTAATGTTATTAATCTGCTGACTTTGGGTTAACCAACAGGCAGTGAATTGGATGGCCTAAATAGCAAAATAAAAAGGGCTGGGGTTGTAGTCTGGCGGTAAAGTGTCCCTGGGTTCAATCCCCATTCCAAAAAGAAAAGAAAATAGTAGCTATCCCAGTAGGTGCAAAGTGCTATCTCACTGTGCTTTTGATTTGCATTTCTCCAAAAAATGACTAATAATTTTGAGCATCTGGTGACCCTGAGGGGTGGGGGGGGGGCCTGCTGGGCTCAGGTGGCTGAGAAGGGGCCTTGGGTTTATCTGTCTCCTTTGTCCCTGCCTGGATGCTCAAGACCCCTTTGTGATTGTCCTATAATCTATGATTCGGGCCTGGAACTCTAGTCTGGTGAGCACATCTTTGCTTCATTGCATGAGACAGGTGTGTTTTTCAGATGATGGAAAACTTAGGTTGGATTTGTCTGCACTTGAGTGAGCCCTGAGCTTGTAGTCCCATCTCGTTTTAGTTGTGTGGACCTAGGAAGCATCTTTCTGACATGTCACAGCACTCAGTGGTGTTCATATTTCCCAATTTTTTTTTTTGGAAAAATGTGGACACAAATCAGGTAATAGAACCCAAGATAGAATAATAGAAGTGGCCCACCTGGAGAAGTCTAATAAAGAAAAAGACTCTTGTCTTCCTTTTCCAATTTCCCCTCCTTTTAAACCTATTGGAATGGAGAAACCTCAGGGATGGGAATTCTCTGGGGACTTGGACATCATCGATTTAGAACAGGTTTGGTAGAACAAAAAAGAGGCAGGAAGGATGAGGGTTTTTATTCAAGAATCACAGCCCTTTTACCCATGCGAGGTGAAAAGTTTCAGGGAAGGATCCTAAACAACCTGGCTCAGGCCTGTGGGTTGACCTCTTAAGAAAGCTCCGGACTTCTGAGGGAGGGGACGGACCCCAACCACTTTCCCTTCACAGGTCTCACTGGGCTAACCTGCCCCCTTTGTTGGAGAACAACTTAGAGAAGGAAAAGTTTATTTGGCTCACAGTTTCAGAGGTTCAGTCCGTGGAAGGCTGACTCCATTACTCTGGGCAAGAGATAAGGCATGGAGGAAGGGCATGATGGGGGAGGGGGCGGGAAACTGCTCAGCTCATGCCAGATGGGAAGCAGAGAGGGTGAAAGGAGGGGTCCCAGGACAGATATAGTCCAAGGGTACGTCTCCAAAGATCTACTTCCTCCAGCCATGTCCCACCTGCCTACAGTTATCACCCAGAAGTCTAACTATTAATGAATGAATCCAGCAAATGGATTAATCCACTGATGAAGTCAGAGCCCTCATTATTGCCTAAAAGCTCTCTACCTCTGAACCTTGCTGCATTGAGGATCATGCCTTCAGAACATGCACTTTTGGGAGGACATTCCAGATCCGTACCCTAAAAGTACATGTTAAGCACTGATGCAATTTTTTCCCCCCAGAATATATATTTTTTTGATCTGTAGCTGGTTGAATTCTTTGATGTGGAACACAAGTATTCAGAGCACCGAGTATAACTGTTAATCACGAATCTAGCAATGAGTTAAGAAGGCAAATGCTTGAGTGAAGAAAGCAAGACTCAGGTCCCACGCTCCCTAATTTTTCTTGTCTCTCATTAGCAACACAGAGCCAGGAAAGAGAACCACAAAATAGGAGCTTGGTAGATAAGACCCTGCTGTTCCACTTCCACGTTAGTCCCAACCCCTTTCAAGAAGTCCCTATTCTGGGACCCAGTGACATCAGTTCAGAATAGATCTCAGAAAACAGTCCTCAGAAGAGAGACAAGGAGCTGGGCCCTGAGCTCTGATCCCTCCTTCCTTCTTAGCCCCCTCATGGAATTGAACACTGAGGGGGCTGGGCTTGGGCCTCACCCACTGAATGATAATGTGCAATATAGCAGAAGAACTAGTGGGGTTTGGGGAGGCTCAAGTTGTCGACTCCCCTGACACTCCTTTACAGAGCACTGGGCTTCTTGCTGGTTGTATTCTGCGTGTTTGTGTTTCCCCACCCAACAAGATTCATGTTGAAGTCCTAACCTCCCACACGATGACAGTAGCAGGTAAGGTCTTTGGAAAGTGATTAGGTCTTGAGGGGAATGCGCTCACAAATGAATTAGTGCTCTTCTAAGTGCCACACTTTTTCTTTTTTATCCATTCATCCACTGAAGGACATCTAGGTTGGTTCCACAGTTTAGCTATTATGAATTGTGCTGCTATAAACACTGATGTGGCTGTGTCCCTGTAGTAGGCTGTTTTTAGGTCCTTTGGGTATAGTCCGAGGAGAGGGATAGCTGGGTCAAATGGTAGTTCCATTCCCAGCTTTCCAAGGAATCTCCATACTGCTTTCCATATTGGCTGCACCAATTTGCAGTCCCACCAGCAATGTATGAGTGTACCTTTTCCCCTCGAATCCTTGCCAGAACTTGTTGTTGTTTGTCTTCATAATGGCTACAGTCTTACTGGAGTGAGATGGTATCTTAAAGAAGTTTTAATTTGCATTTCTCTGATTGCTAGAGATGATGAGCATTTTTCATATATTTGTTTATTGATTGTATATCCTCTTCTGAGAAGTGTCTGTTCAGGTCCTTGACCTCATTTATTGATTGGATTATTTGATTTTTTGGTGCTTGTCTTGTTGAGCTCTTTATACACCCTAGAGATTAGAGCTCTATCTGATGTATGAGGGGTAAAAATTTGTTCCCAGGATGTAGGCTCCTTATTCACCTCTTTTTTTTTTTGATGAAAAAAAACTTTTTAGTTTGATTCCATCCCATTTGTTGATTCTTGGTTTTAATTCTTTTGCTATTAGGCGTGTTATTAAGGAAGTTGGGTCCTAACCCCACGTGATGGAGATTAGGGCCTATTCTTTCTTCTATTAGACGCAGAGTCTCTGGTTTAATCCCTAGATTCTTGATCCATTTTGAGTTAACTTTTGTGCATGGTGAGAGATTAGTGGTCTTCTAAAAGACACCCCAGAAGGTTAGCTAGCTCCTTCCATCAGTGAGAAGGTGCTGTCCATGATCTAGGAAATGGTCCCTCACCAGATACCAGATCTGCTGGCACCTTGATTATGGACATCAAGCCTCCATAATTATAAAAAATAAATGCCTATTATTTATAAGCCCCAATCCTTGGGATTCTGTCATAGCAGTTTGAAAGAACTAGACGGTCGTTCAAACCCCAGCTGTCCTGTATCCACATACACTCTCTACAGACCATTCCTGAGTGTTGTCTTCTTTTTTCCAATGAGTGAAATGAGAGATGCAGAATCCCAGCATGTGCCTGGCTGCTCACCACCGAGTGAGTTGGTGTTGTGGTGATCACGGGTGGATCTGTCGCTCTGCCCTAAGGTCCTGTCTCTGGGTTTTCAGGCAGAGACCCTGTTGCCCCAGGAGGCAGCTATACCTCCTGTGTGGTTCCTGAAGTCCATTTAGCATGTAGTTAGAACATTCAGGACAATAGAATTCTAGTTCCTGAGCAAACGTTTTCTTCAGGCACAATCCCCTAGGTAGGTAGCCACTGCATACAATGGTCCACTTACCGACTTTGATATTACAGATACAAAGAAATAAGAAGAAGGGTGAATACAAATTAAGTACAGTCTTCAAACACTGTGCTCTAAGAGGTTTTCAGATGGACAGCACATAAACCCTTTAAATATCACATTGATTACAAAGCACATGGGAACATTCTTTGGCCATTATCCAATGAGAAGTCCAAGGCATACATAAGACTCCAGGCAGTGCCAATAAAACCTTGCATGGCAGGCAGAGAGCCACAGGGACATGAGGGGCCCCAAAGCAAATATGAAAAATGAAGTTGGTTCCTTCTACTGCAACTAGGAAAACTCTGAAAAACAAGAGCAATGGGGGACAAGAGCCCCCAAACTGATATTTTTATGCCATCTGTAAAACGTGCCACGAACTATTTCTAATAAAGACATGCTATACAGACGCAGCATTAGGCCAACAGATCCATGCAGAAGAACAAAACGTCAGCCAATATTCCCGACTAGGTCTGCAAGTTTAGTATATGGTCAAGGTATTGTCTCAAATCACTGGGGGAAAGACGACCTTTGAAGTGTCTGGTGCTGGGAAAACTAGAAGACCATCCTGGATGACATGGGTCCAGAGATCACATTCTATGCAAAAATAGATCTGAGATTTAAAGGTGGAAACGGAAACCATGTAAGAACTAAAAGCAAATGTATGTAATTCTGTGAAAATCTGGGTATAGAGAAGGTTTTTCTAATTATGATTCAAATATCGGATGCATTTAAAGATCAAGCCGACAATTTAAATGTAAATGTTATGGGCTGGGATTGTGGCTCAGCAGTAGGGTGCTTGGCTAGCACGGGCCGGACCGGGTTCGATCCTCAGCACCACATAAAAATAAAGGCATTGTGTAGTGTTCATCTACCAAAAAAATAAAAAAGAATGTAAATGTTAAGCAAAAATTTTTACATAGTCAAAAAAACCCCACCATAAATGAAGTAAAAGTTTAAGTAAAAAATTGAGAGACAAGAGGCTGAGGTTGTGGCTCAGCGGTAGAGCGCTTGCCTTGCATGTGTGAGGCACTGGGTTCAATGTCAGCACCACATAAATAAAAAAATAAAGATCTATTTAAAAAAACAAAGAATTTGAGAGACAACAATTGTAACACATAGGTGGAAGTTTAATGTGCCTGATATTTAAAAAGGGCTCTTAAACCAGAAACTGCAATTGCTAGATGAAAACCAGAGGAAACACTTCAACCTATAGGCACACGCAGCGACTCTCTAAATAGGACTTCTATTGCTCAGAAAATAATAATGTGACCCAATAAATGGGATGGCATCCAATTGAAAAGCTCTTCACAACAAAAGAAACAATGGTACAAAGCGAGAATCTACAGAATGAGAAAAATCTTTGCCAGCTACTCTTCCAACAGATGATAAATATCCAGAACATATAAAGAACTCCCAAAACTCAACACCAAAAACAAACAAGCAAACAAACAACCCAATCAATAAATGGGCAAATGAGCCAAACACACTTCTCAAGAAGTACAAATGACCAACAATTATATGAAAAAAATGTTCAACATCTTTAACCATCAGGGAAATAAATACAAATCAAACTGCACTGAGATTCTCTCTCACTCTAATCAGAATGACAGTCGCCAAGAATACAAATAACAATACATGCTGGTAAGGATGCGAGGCACACAGAACTTGAACACATGGGTGGGAATGAAAACTAGTACAACCACCGTGGAAATCAGCATGGAGTTTCCTCAGAACACCAGAGATAAAACTATCATATGATCTAGCTATACCACTCTTTGGTATTTCCCCCAAAGATTTAGAAAGCATACTTTGGAGATACATGCATACCCATGTTTATGGCAGTGCAATCAGAATAACAAAGTTATGGAATCAATCATCAAAAGATGAATGGACAAAGAAAATGTGACACATACACACACACACACACACACACACACAATGGAGTTTTATTCAGCCATTCAGCCATAAGGGAATATTAAATTATGGCATTTGCAAAGATGGACGGAACTGGTGAGCATCATGTTAAGCAAAATAAAACCAGACTTGGAAGACAGTATTTTCTGCATTAAATGTAAAAGGGAGACTATTAGTGTTGAGAAAGGGGATTAGGAGAAGGAGGGAGAGAGGGTAAGAGGAGGTAATCAAAGGCTTTGACCAAAACATGCTAAAAAGCATGTATATACCACAGTGAAGCCCACAATTCTATATAATTAATAAAAATCAATTGTAGGAAAATTAAAAAAAAAATAAAAAGCCAGGCACAGTGGCTGTGATCCCAGCAGCTCAGGAGGCTGAGGCAGGAGGATTGCAAGTTCAAAGCCAGCCTCAGCAAAAGTGAGGTGCTAAGCAACTCAGTGAGACCCTGTCTCTAAATAAAATACAAAATAGGGCTGGGGATGTGGCTCAGTGTTAGAGTGTCCCTCAGTTCAATCCCTGGTACCCCTTCCCCCCAAAAAAGAAACAAAATTTAGAATAGACTACTTCTATTTGTACTTACACTTTTCATGTTTAATTCCATGAGGAAACACTTTGTACTCTACCCTCCATCTTCTCTAAATCAAAATCATTAAAATAAATCCTGGTCAGGCGCAGTGGTGCACACCTGTAATCCCAATGTTTTGGGAGGCTGCGGTAGGAGGCTTGGAAGTTTGAGGTTAGGCTCTGCAACTTAGTGAGACCCTGTCTCAAAAATAAAAAGTAACAATGATTGGGGATAGAGCTTAGTGGTAAAGTGCCCCTGGGTTCAATCCCTAATACAACCCCCTAAATCCTGCAATAGTCTAGGTATTTTTTAAAAAAACCTCTTAAAATTAACAGAAAAATAAAATAGAGGGCTGAGGTTGTGGCTCAGTGATAGAGCATTTGCCTGGCATGTGTGAGGCACTCACTGGGTTTGATTCAACAACTTAAAAAATATTTTAAAAAATTAAAAAATAAAATAGAAAAGTTAGTAAGAATGATCTTTTACAGCTCAGATGCAGGGTGTGGCAGGGGAGAGAAGGACACTGGAAATCTGACTTTGGTAGCCAGTGGGTGCCTTGGCTGACTAGTGAGACTCAGGATGAATTGAGGCCTCACTTATTGTTCTGCTGAGAGGTAGGGTCGTGGCTCCACAGTGTCAGCTGTGCCTTATAGATAAGGGTGAAAGACTCACCTTGCTCAATTCTTGCCCAAGACGGAAGACACTAGCCCCTGGTCATGGCTGTCTCTTGGAGCTCTCTCTTTGGGATCCCTGAGACACCATGTAAGAAGCCCCGTCACCCCAAGGCCAGCAAGCTGGGCAGGCCAGGAGTAGGTGCTCTGGTGACAGCTCTTCAAGGCAGGAGTCAGCCGTCTAATCTTATGAAACCAACCAGACATCCCCAGAGACCATAAAGCATCTCCAACTGGGATCATGTGGGCAGAAAAATCTTGTTGGCAAGACATGAGATTCCTAGAAGCATTCTTGGTGTGACAATTTATCCAGGTCTCCAGAAAGGCATGCAAGTATTGCAACGGCTGAATTTGTCCCTTGGAGAGAATAGTATTATGTATGATCTTATTAAAGGCCATGGGAGAGATTTGAAGGCCAAATTCTCCTATATATCAATTATAAACATATAGATCTTCCATTTATTTAGAACTTTTCAGGAAATTTGCAGGAGAAACTGCCACTGGTCACATCTTGGAATGAGAGCTGGGTGTGTGAATGCAATTTTTTTTTTAAATCAACACATTTATTTGCAGGGTTAAGCCTGTCAAAGAATTCAAAGGGGGGAGGAGGTATGACCATATAGAATCGAAGGTTTTCATGATGATCTCCATTGATACTGAGAATCTATCAAGCTGCCTTATGTCTACTCAGTGGGTTGGAGTCTAGCCCCCACCCTGTTTTTTTTTTAATTTTTTAGTTGTAAATGGACACAATACCTTTATGTATTTATTTTTTATGTGGTGCTGAGGATCGAACCCAGTGCCTCACGCGTGCTAGGTGAGCGCTCTGCCTCTGAGCCACAACCCCAGCACGCCCCCACCCACCCTGTTTTTGATCAGGAAACTTGGACTTTGTGCTTGCTTATTGTTAGTTGGCACCTGCAGTATAAACAGAGAAAAGAAATGAACACTTACTTGTGTTCTTCAGGGAGAGATGAAGGGAGGTGAGGCTGGGAGATACGAAATAACACAATCATGACCCCAAGATAGACATTTATTTTTCTGTGGAGTCCCCTTGGCACCAAAAATTTGGCTCTACTTTGGTCGTACGTTTTTCTAAGCTCCCTGTGAGAGTCACAGGTCAAAGAGAATACATTTTTGATCTTTCTCTCTTCCCTTCCCCCATCTCCCTTCTTTGACCCCTGGCAGCAAACCCAGGGCTTTGAGCCTGCTGGGCAAGTGCTACCACCGAACACCATGCCCAAACCCTATTTTTATTCTTTTAACTACTAGTATTAATCATGGTAAGCTTTTGGTTGGGTAGGATGACACACATCTGCAATCCCAGTGATTGGGGAAGCTAGAGCAGGTTCTAGGCCAACCTAGGAAATTTAGTGAGACCCTGTCTCAATAAAAAAATAAAAACAGGGGCTGGGGCTGTAGCTCAGTGGTAGAGCGCTTGCCTAGCATGTTGTGAGGCCCTGGGTTCGAACCTCAGCACCACATACAAATAAATAAATAAAATAAAGGTATTGCATCCATCTACAACTAAAATTATTAAAAATAAATAAAAATAAAAAGGACTGGGGATGTAGCTCTGTGGTAAGGCACTCCTGGGTTCAGTGCCCAGTACAAAACAAGCAAACAAACAAAAGATGGTAATTTTTTATTTTACTGACTTTTTTTTAAAAAAAAATTATGGTTGCATCACTTAATGATGCTTCTGTCAACGACTGATCCCATAAGATTATCTCACTTAGTGACACTGGAGCTGTGGTAGGTGGTGTGAGCACACTCTATGATGTTCATGCAACAACCTGTTTCTCATGCTGTGTCCCTGTGGTGAAGCAATGTGTGACCGTATTTAATTTTGTCTCCGTTCACGGCAGCAAAGTTTTGAACAGATGCCTTGCCTGTATCGAATTTTATCTTGTTCTATATCTTCCTCTTGCATGAATCTAGTTATGCTGTATTAAGTTTTGCCCTGTATTGATTACGTTATGGAGCATACCTTCAATGAAATCACAGCGTTTGTGCGTGTTGAAGGAAGAATGGGTTTTCCACGGGCGAAGGAGATGGAAAATGTTAAGAGAAGTCAGAATGTTGTTAAATAAAGCTTGAAACAGAAAAACAGCACTTTAATTTTTTTCTTTAGTGCTGGGGATTAAACCCAGGGGTGCTTTACCATTGAGCTGCATCCCCAGCAATTTTCATTTTTTATTTTTGAGACAGGGTATTGCTAAGTTGCCCAGGTGGGCCTTGAACTTGTGATCCTCCTGCCTCGGTCTCCTACATTGCTAGGATTACAGGCATATGTCCTTGCACCCAGCTATTAGCACATATTAATACAGAATGTTAGGGCTATCTTTCTAGAAGGCATCTTTAGGGCTGGGGATACAGCTTAGTGGTAAAGGGCTTGCTTAGCATGCCTGAGGACCTGGGTTTGATACCCAGCAACACAAAAATAAAACAAAAAGATAACAACACATCTTTAATAATAAAGCTTTGATTTTGCCCCTTCTCTGAGTGTTTAAAAAAACACTCTGGTAGCTTGGACTTTCTTGGTTCTTTTCCTGAAGGTCTGTTATGGTTTAGATATTAGGTGTCCCCCAAAAGCTCAAGGAGAAATGCTTGGGTTATGAGAGCCTTAACATAACCTGCGAATTAATTCCCTGATGGCATTGACTGAGAGGGGCACTGAAGGTGAGTAGGGTGTGGCTGGAGGAGGTGGGTCCCTGGGGCATGCCTTTGGGTATATGTTTTGTATCCGGCTAGTGAAGTCTCTCTCTCTCTGTTGCCTGGTCATGATGTGAGCGGATTCCCTCTGCTACACTCTTCCGCCATGATGTTCCGCCTCACCTTAAGCCCTGAGGAATGGAACCAGCTGTCTAGGGACTGAGACTTCTGAAACTGTGAGCCCCCCCCCCCCAAATAAACTTTTCTTCATCTACGATTGTCCTGGTCAGATCTTTTAGTCACAGCTGTGAAAAAGCTGATTAAATCAGGGTCACACTTACACGTTCCCCAATGGGGCAACTCTTTGCTCCTGCTTGTGCCCAAGTCCATTCCTGGGGGACTCCTAGGGAAGCCCCTTTCCTCTGTTTGTCCCGTTAATTGGGTCATTTGTTTTCTTGATTTTGGTTTTCTTCATCGATTCTCATTTTGCCTCATCTTCTCCCTGCGTTTGTAATTTACACTTAGGAACATTTGTCAATGAGATAAAATATTCCCTAAGGTGTATTTTTTATTTTCATCTACATTTTAAAAATACTTAATTTTCTCCTCATTAACAGCAGCACATTTGGGAGATTTTCACTATTCAAAGGCATTGAATACATTTTCTTAATCGAGTACTTATTTCTAACTGCCTGTATGTATCAGTGCCTTATGTTTTCTTTACTTACCAATTTTGTGTGATTCTTGCGGGATGAAAGGGCTCTTCTTGGAGACCAAGGGCTGTCTGAACAGGAAGTAGGGTGGACGTTCTTCAGTTGTGGGAGTGGAGGTGGGACGCTGTCAGAATCAAAATGGAGTCACTGGTGCCAAGCTCTAACCAAAAAATAAATAAATAAATAAATAAATTAAAAATAAATAAATTAAAACAAGACAAAATAAAACAAAACCAGGAGGTTACAAAGGAGTGGATCTCACACACGTATGCTTGATACCAAGAACTATTCTGCCAGAACCAGCACCTTGCAGAGAGGACACCACAACCTTACACAGAGATACTCTCTAGGACACCTGCCCAGAGCCATCTGTTCAACTGGCGCCACCCTCGTTATTAATCCTTGTGGCCGAGGATTATTGTTCCAAAATATCTGATCTCATCCTCCTCATTTTTGCCTTTGAAAACTTCCCCTTGCCTCTTTGAAAATGTCCATGGTTGACTAAAGCATGTGTACTCCTGGGGCGGCGCTCTGCTGTCCCCAAATAAATGTCATTATTCTTAGGAGAATCGGATGGTTGTTTAGGTGGACGTACCCATGTGTGGGTCTCCTAAGCTCATTCTTCTGAATGACGATGATGGATTACTGGAATGCTTCCATTAAAAATAAAACACACATCAGCGAATAACTGAATTAAAGTGGAATGAGAACAGATGTGGGAGCCAAGAGGAACCCAGGCTCCCACGTATGATACCATTCATCCATTCATGTCCCTCTAAGACCAGACTCTCTTACCTGAAGCTGCTACCTTTGGAGTTCTCTAAAGTCCGCTCAGTGTCTGATCATGCAGAGATTCTTGATTACTCTAACAACTTACACGTTCCTAGAAATTTCTCTAGGATGGAGAAACTTATTCCTCACAGGGAGGCCCAGGCTTTCTCTGAGTAGATTTCCTGATCCTATTCATTCAACAGTCAGGCTTATGTTTGTGTGATTAAAAAATAAATTTGTTTTGCATATGTACTTCCTTTTGAAATATGTATCTCATTTTGTACTCCAGTGTGTAATTAAATGCAGGATATAGATAACAAATATAGATTTCGAGATAAGTTTTACATTCAAAACATGAACCATTATAGCTGGGCCTGGTGGCACATGGCTGGAATCCCAAGGCTTTGGGAGGCTGAGGTAGGAAAATCCCAAGTTCAAGGCTAGCATAGGCAAACTAGTGAGCCCTAAGCAACTTAGTAAGACTCTTTCTCAAAATAAAAAGTTAATTTAAAAAAAGGTCTGGGATGTAGCTTGGTGTTAAAGCACTCCTGGGTTCAACTCAGTATCAAGAAACAAAACAAAAAACTCCCCAACCAAACACAAAAATAACCCTAAAGGTCTGGGGATGTGGCTCAAGCGGTAGCGCGCTCGTTTGGCATGCGTGCGGCCCGGGTTGGATTCTCAGCACCACATACAAACAAAGATGTTGTGTCCGCCGTAAAACTAAAAAATAAATATTAAAATCCTCTCTCCTTCTCTCTTAAAAAAATAACCCTAAAAACCAAAAACACAAACAACCCTCCCTCCACCCCAAATAACAATCTTTCTAATGGCTAATGTTCCATCAATGAAAACAAGAACTTGTCAATTAACCCTTCTAGTGGTCTTTAGTTGTTTTAAAAGAAACCATTAACAATTAAACATGGATTGCTTTACAATTCATTTATGATTGACAAAAATAAGAGTTTGGGCTGGGTGTGAAATTACACCTGTAATTTCAGCTACTCTGGAGGCTGAGGCAGGAAGATTGCAAGTTCAAGGCCAGTCTCAGCAACCTAATGAGACCCCGTCTCAAAAAATAAAAGGGACTGGGGATGTAGCTCAGTGATAGAGTGCCCTGGGTTCAATTCCTGGTACAAAAAAAAAAAAGAAAAAAGAAAGCGGGGGGAGTTTGGTAAGTCATTGAATATGGAAGTTTGCAATTCGGGAAATTCTACTTTGTCATATTTATTTGCAGCAAATTGTGATGCTGTGCTCAATAATGACCAGGTGGCATCCTATAGGGGCTTGCACAGGAATAATACATTTCTTTCTAGATTCGAGTTAACATAATTGACACCTCATTTACTCATTATCAAAGTCACCATCTGCAAAAACAGGTTACAAATTAATACAAAGTCAGAGATGTATGTGATTCGATCTCTCTGTGGGCCTGACCTCTATGTAGAGTCCCAAAACCTTTTGAAGCAAGATATGGCTCTATAAAATTCCATCTAAGCATACTTTAAAGCAATATTGTTCCGTTTATCACCTTTTCCCCTCTGAAAACTCTTATTACAGAGGGAGAGAGAGGTGGTGATAAGGTAGATGAGAGAGAGAGAGAGAATATTTGTGATTTTTCTGGGATGCATCGATCAATATGAGAAGACCTGGTTCCTGGCCTGGTTCTATAGCACACTTACTATTGGAGCCTGGACATTTTGCTGCACTTATCAATACATTTGTTTCTTCTATTAACAAGGAAAGATAAAGATGAGATCATTGGTTTAAACTTTCTGTAAAAAGAAAGTAGTTTCAGGTCTTGCGGGGACGTATATAAATCATGATTTTTGAGTCAGAGCTGTAGAGCTAGAGTGTCCTGCTTTCCTCACAGAGTGGCAATTCTCAGATGGATTCTCTTATCTGTCTTCCTCAGGTGCGCTCTAAACCTGGTGTGGTGGCACATGCCTGTAAGTCCAGCACACAATATGACTGGGAGACTTAGGTAGGAGGATTGCAATTTAGGAAGACCTTGTCTCAAAACATAAGGACTGGGGTGTGGCTCAGTAGAAAAAGCACCCCTGAATCCCAAGTATCAAGACAAAGCAAAACAACGTGCCCCCCCAAAGAAAACAACTCTAGAAACTAAAAGCTGCCCTTTGCTATATTTTGGATATGATTTGTCTCCCCAAAGTTCATGGAACTTGGTCCCCAGTATAATGGTATATTGAAGTGGTGAGCCTTTAAGTGATGGTTAAATCATGGAGCATCACTCTTGGAAGGGATTAATGCCTGTCTCCTGGGGTAGGTTAGTGCCCTCAAGAGCTGGTTGTTATCAAAGAGTGAGCTGGCCCTCCTGGCCTCTTGCTTATGCACGTACCTACCCATTCTGCATGCAGCCAATTGGTTGCTTTCTGTTTCTTGCTGTGTTGTGAGGTAGCAGGGCTGCTCCCAAGATGTGGTTGCCCGATCTACCCTTCAGAATTGTGAACCCGGGTAAACTCATTTTGAAATAAAGTATTTCATAAAGGTGTTTTGTTATAGCATCAAAAAATGGGCTAAGATACCCTACATCCACATGTGTCCTCAGCTTGAGGGTTGACTGTCTCTTTGTAGAACAACTTTTGCTCATAGCTCACTGCTGGGAACAATCATGTGAAAAACTAAATCAATTCATATTGTGTGCAAAGTACAAACACCGAGGTATTTTAAAGTAAAACATTTTCTAGTGTTGTCAGGTGTTGTTTTTAGATAATTTTAGAAAGTGGTTGCTTATGTGCTAGCAATAAACCCAAGACCTTCTCACAGAGTTCATTACTCTGAATTTGCATGACATACCTTCTCTCAGGTGTCTCAGTGTGTAATTCTGGAAGATTGTGACTGTAGGATGTGGAAGCCACCCTTCGTGCTGAGGTTTCACACCAATCCCAACTCAAGATGGCCAACCGAGCAGATTGGAGAGTACCAAAGTGGTGCCACTCAGGGTTTCAAGTTGAGGGGAGATTTGTGTTCTCCTGGACCCTGTAGTTTCCCTTTAGCATCACAATAAAGGTTTGGGATGTGTCTCAGTCCATTTTTGTATTGCTATAACAAAGTAACAGAGACAGGGTGACTTATAAATAAAAGAGGTTTATTTGATTCATGATTCTGGTAGCTGGAAAGTTTAACATCAAGGCACCATGTGTGATTGGACCCCGCCCAGCTGCATTGCAACATGCAGAGAAGCAGAAGTGTAAGTGGGCGTGTGCAAAAAGACCAAGTAGATGGGGTTGCCTGGCTTTATAACAACTCACTCTCAGGGTAAATAATCTAGTCCCAAGTGACATCATCCATTCCTGCAGAAGGGCATTGATGTCTTCAGAGAGTGGTGGCCCCCATGACCCCAAACATCTCTTTAGGGCCATCACCTCTCAACACCATTACATTGGGGACCAAATCTTGGCATAAGTTTTGGTGGAGAAAAACTCTACTCAAAACCATAACATGGAGGTGGAAGTTTTTGAGTCACCCTGAACACAGCAGCTAAGCTTCATCTACCTGCCCTCCTGTGCACCTTATTACATATAACAACAAGAGGATTTCTCTAGCTATTCTAAGCAGATGCAGCATTCTTGTTGTGTGATACTTTTTATAATAGTGTCTATGAGCAGCATGCCCATCACCGAGCTCTGTGATGATGCACGGGAATAAAACCCCTCTCATTTTAGCAGTTACACCGAGACAACACCTCTCAAATGGGAAGGGATCTAATTCCTTGGTAAATTTCCTCTCCAAGGCTCATGTGAACACTAGAATTTCCTGAAGATGAAATACATAAAGGTATTAATATATAGAATTATCCCCCAAACAGGTTTTAGTGTATCCAACTCAGAGAAAACTGTATGTGTGCATGAGTCTCTGTCATCCTCTGTTCAGGGACCCCCCCCCCCAATTACAGGGACCAGTGTCCTCTTGGCCTAGGAGCTATGATCCTGACCTTTCTCCTGCAAGGAGAGGAAAAGTCAGTCTATTAACAACAAGCTTTCGAATTCAGAAGATTAAAAACAATCCTACATTCTCTATCCAAAAGAATCTCTTGATCCGTTTTTCATTTCTGAAGACAAATTATTCAGCTTTCCTTTGGAACACAGTAGCCCAGAGAAAGGTCCCCAAGAGTCCCAAAGCACTGTTGAATTGTGACGTTTTGCCTTGGACGCATGATAGAATTTCTTCCTAGATCACATTGAGTTTGATTGCTCTGGAGACTGAAATGTGAAGCACACAATGTCACCATCACTTGACATACTTTCATCCTAACTGATGCTTTCTATTTTTTCCCTGCTTGGAAACTTCTTGATAGAGTCTTCACCTAAACAGACTTCCCAGGATAATTTGGAGCTGACCCTCCTCACCCCATCCTGCAATATATATCCGGCAATAAAATATATCACATGAGAGTCAGTGACTTCTGCCTATGACTTGGACTACTAATGTGCCAGAAGCAGCCCCAGTAAATCCATGTCCAGGACAAAGCCTGAAGGCATCCAGACCCGTGACCTCCCCAAAAGTTGCTCTCAGCACTTTGTGCGTTGACACCTTTCTATCCTGTCTGCAAAAAAAAAGTCTTTCTCCACATTTTTACTTATCCCTCTTTTTGACTGAGTAGGACATCATTTTGTGAATTTTCATACAAAATAATTTTCATACCCTGTCTCAAAATAAAAAAAAGAAGGGCTGGGGTGTAGCTTCATGGCAAAGTGTCCCTGGGTTCAATTCCCAGTACCACCCCTCCAAAAAAAAAAAAAAGGTGAAGGAAAAAAAATGACAAAATTAACAAAAAGGGAAATATTTTATATTTGATGCTCAATCAATTAGATGGACTATGAACTTTATATAAACTTTTTAAAAATTTTTAGTTGTAGATGCACACAATACCTTCATTTTATTTATTTATTTTTCTGTGGTGCTGAGGATTGAACCCAGTGCCTCATGCATGCTAGGCAAGCACTCTACTGCTGAGCTACAGCCCCAGCACCCTCTTTATATAAACTTTTAATTGATAGAATATTTAAGAAACTGCAAGTTTTAAAAAGGCAGGTTTTGTGAGATGAAAATGACCGAAAATTATTAATAAGCAAGATATCGTAGGGTTCTGTAAAAAAATGGTATTATACTCTACATATTTAATTTGTATAAATGTTTCCTTTTGCATTTAAAATATAACGCAGACATTCTTGGGTCTGGCTGCATTGAATTGAAGAAAAAGCTTTGTGTATCTTGCCACCTGCTGGCTGCATTTGTTCTGCTCAAAGACTTTGGTTTGGAAAAATGACTAGAAAATAACTTTAAATACATTCCCCCCATCCTCCCCCTCCCTCCCTCCCTCTCTCCCTCCCTCCCTCTCTCCCTCTCTCTCTCTCTCTCCCTCTTTCTCCCTTTCTCTCCCTCTCTCTCTCAGTACTGGGAATTGAGCCCAGGGGTCTTCTACTACTGAGCTACATCCCCAAGCCCTTTTTATTTTTGACACAGTCTCACTAAGTTGCCCAGGCTGGCCTTGAACTTGCCACCCAAGTCTCTGGGGTTGCAGGCATAAACCACCCCATCCGGCAATACATTTTCTTTCTTGTGTTTTTATTTAGGAAACCTTAATACACTGCCTTTATTTCATGTATCTAAATTTTTGGGTCTGTTGTTATGCTTTTTAATGTTGGTATTATTGGTAAAAATCCCTCGTGCGCTTGCTTTGGGGAACAGGAGCAAAGGGAGACACCAGATAATTCCTCTGGAGCAGGCGGTGAAGTGCTTGCTTGCTGTGGTGTTGATGAGGACCAAAGTAGTAAGATGCATGAAATTAACAGTAAAGGAAATTGGAAGGTTGAGTACCGATAGGTGGGTACTGGTTGCTTGTGTTTGGTGTTCTAGGTTTTTGTCTAAGGTTAGATTCTCACAGTCTCACACAGCGCCCTGCTACCACCCTGCCACAGTGCTCCCCAGCAGCACCCAGCCGTGATGGTGTAACTGGAGTTCTCTGGAGTAATGTTTCTGGTGACAGTGACTATGAGCACGTGGGCCTGTCCTGAGAAGCATTCCTGAGTTGAATGAGAAGAAATGCACTTATTCTGTACCTTATTTATTTAGAGGAATAAATATTTTTAGAGATTTTTACATTTAAAAAATTCTTTTTTCTTCCAGAGGCTAAGGCGGATGGATCTCTTGAGCCCAGGAGTTGGAGACCAGCCAGGGAACCCAGCAAGGCCCATTCTCAAAAACAAGCAAAAAAAAGCAAACCAACCCCCCAAAAAACTTCTTTTAATTAAGACATTTGAAATAAAACATAATTGAGGTTAAAAACCCAAGTACATTTCTTCCAGTAGTGGCCAGAGGAGGAGAGTTTTGAGATTTCAGAGCAGAGGATTTGATAATAGGTCAATTATGATCAGGTCCAGAATTCAAAAGAAGAACCAGTGAGTACAGATCTTGATGGGATTAGCAGGTGCTGAACATGTGCTGTTAACAGAGGCGTAATCGTAAATGATAATGTGCAATTATAATGCAAATGGTAGAGTAACTAACAAAACCATTAATGCTAGATCATTTATGTGTATGTGAAAATTAACCAATTAAAATTTTATTGACATTTTTTATAGTATCTGTGCTGGTTTATTAATATGTGGCTCAAGCGGTAGCGCGCTCACCTGGCATGCGTGCAGCCCGGGTTCAATCCTCAGCACCACAAACAAACAAAGATGTTGTGTCCTCTGAGAACTGAAAAATAAATATTAAAAAATTCTCTCTCTCTCTCTCTCTCTCTTTTTTAAAAAAATATAAATTAGGAATCATTAATGACACAAATAGAACTTTAAATTTTTATGAAAATAATATTATATAATTACTGATATATCAGAGTTTGACCAATTGCTAAACTTAAATAACATTGTAATGAAGTCCTTCCTAAGTTTCCTGGTAATATATATATATATATATATATATATATATATATATATATATATATATATATATATAATATAATATAAAAAATATATATATATGAAGTTACGTGAGGCATGGGTTGGCTATCGAAAAGTGATATTCCTTAAAATATCAGCTTCATCTGATTAGTTCGGACTTAGAAAGAATAAAAAAGAATGGGTTATTTCAAGTTATGCTTTAATGTGCTTTCATTTTCACCTTATAAAATCATTATTATTCATTTGATATTTTTGAAGAAATTCTCAAAATTGGTTAATATTTTCATTGAAAATTTAAGTGGTTCTCACAATGGCACATCATACATTATATTATTTACAGGTTAAAAGGGACTTTGAAAAAATAAAAAATAAAAAATAAAAGGGACTTTGAATATTTAGTAATTGCTAACTAGGCTACTGCAACGTAAAGCTGGTGGTTGTATCATATTTGTTGTGTTAATATGACTGACTTTTAATTTCATAGAAACCACATGCACTTCAGTGTGCACATTTCATTTTATGTAATTTTGCATTCCAATCGTCTGCCCAAGTTTCCTCTGAACACTCATCGTTCTGTAGTGTGTGGCAGAGCATGGCTTGCAGTATTGCCAGATAACAACCCCCAAGTTGAAGTTTAAAGTACACATGATTTCCTTCTTTGTATGCCTACAATGTGAACCGGTGACCTATGTCATTCAGAAATTAAGAAAATTAAGAAACAAACCAGGGTGTGTTTTTTTTTCATATATACCCTGGTTCTCTATAAAATGAACTATAGTAAATTTTCCACATTTAAAAAATCATTTTAGAACAGCACTGTGTTTCACACTAGGTTGGAGGGATCTTTCACAAACATTTAGTAATGACTAACATCTTTCCTTGTTATTTTTCTTTTCAGGCAAATTAAAAAGCTAGATAAGAAAGTCTGGGAAATAGGGATAAGTTGTGACCTTTTGTAGGAGCCAAATGCTTTCAGAGCCCCCAAACACAGAAGTCCTATTGCCAAGAGAAACTGGGGGGGGGGTGTCTCTTTTGAAGAGTCGGTCCATTGGGCACCAGTGCGAGGGATGTGCAGGCTTAACCTAGTCCTAGGTGTATGAGTGAATGGTGTCTGTAGGCACACAATTCACTCCTGTGGGACCTGGTGTGAGAGTGCAGGGAGCCATTCACTGTTGCATCCTGCACACCTTACACATTCAAGTGTTGCTGACAGAGAGAGGAACTCTGTCTCTCTTGCCCTTCCACCCTCTGCCATAGGTAAACACAGCCTTTCTCCCCTTTGGAGGATGCAACCCTTGCAGGACAACCAAACCGGCCAGTGCCTTGATCACGGTACTTCACACTCTAGTACTGTGAGAAAACAAATTCCTGTTGTTCATAAATGACTCAAGCTCAGATATTTTGTCATAGCTGCACAAACTGACGGAGATGCACATTTATTTTCAGTGTTAAAGCCAGTTATTCTGCTTCTATTTTGATCACTGTTTTGGTGGTGGGAGTGTTTCATGCAAAATGCTTTGGATGGTAGAAATGTCCACTTCATGTCAGTGTCACTTATTATTTGGACTGTTCTCGAATGTGCCATGGGGTAGCTACTGTGGCATGTGGACATGGGGTCCCTGTTCAGCCTCTCCTACTTCCTTACCTTCTCCATGGTGACATCTGGCAGTGAAGGAGGCTCTGCACTTCCCCACCTGAGCCTCTGGGACTTCTAAGTGGTCTGGGGACTGGTAGTCCATATAGCAGAGGGAGAGGGCGAGGCCAACAGCTGATGCTTCTAATGCAGTCTTATCAAGCCCTCTCTTGTTCCTTGGTGCACCATCTCTCATGCACTTCAGAATGATAAATATGTTCAGCTACACGTGTTTTCCTGGTGATCTTTGGTTGCAACTTACCGACCTGTATAAATAAAATCTGAATGTATGCATGAATATGAAGATGTTCTTTGTGTGTGTGTGGTGCTAGGGATTGAACCCAGGGTCTGTGCATGAGAGGCCAGCCCTCTCCCAACTGAGCTATATACCCAGCCCCTAAGAAGATATTCTTTCTCCTCTATAAACTGGGGTCTGTGTTCTTGAAATTTTAACCAGATTTTTTTTAATATTTCTTTTATTGGTGTCTTGTAATTATACATAATAGTGGGATTCATTATTACATATTCATACATGCACACAACAAAACAATATAACGTGGTCAGTTTTATGCCCCAGTATCTCCGCTTGATCCTCTTTCTCCATTATATTGGTCTCCCTTCTATTTTCACGAGACACCCCCCTTGTTCCTTTTTTCTCTTTAGCTTCCATATATGAGAGAAAACACATGACCCTTTGCTTTCTTAGTTTGGCTTATTTTACTTAACACAATGCTCTCAAGTTCCATCCATTTTCCTACAAATGACATAACTTCATTCTTCTTCATGGCTGAATAAAACTCCATTGTGTGTATATACCACATTTTCTTCATCCTTTTATCCATTGACAGGGTCTATAATTTGGTTATTGTGAATTGTGCTGTTATAAACAGAGGTATGCATGTATCACTAGAGCGTGTTGACTGTAGTTCTTTAGGATAAATACCAAGGAGTGGTGTAGCTGGTCATACTGTGGTTCTATTCCTTGTCTTTTGATTTAGCTACATTTTCAACAAACAAGATCCAGAAATCTGATCTATAGGCCCTTTGAGGACTGACACACAGATGCGGGGGGCTGGTTACTTCAGGGCCAGGACCCATCTGGAACTGTGGATGCAGTTCCATGGGAAAGGGTGGGAAGGGAGTTTGGTTTTACTGGATAGAGTTAAGCTCATTCTCTGTTTGGAGCAGAGAGAACAAGCGCACCTGTCATCCTGACTGCCCCTCAGCTAGTTCAGTGGGCAACTATGGAAAAATGACCACCACTGGGGCTTTGCAGTGAGGGGACTGAAATCTATTATACTGTGATCACAACTTTTCTGCAGGTTCTATAATTATTTCCAAATAAGACGTGTCCATAAAGGAAGGACAACATTAAACTGCAGAATGGAGAGTAAACTCTACTCAGTGCCACTTGAGGCCCAGCTGGGACTCAGAAAGTTCTGAGTCTGGATAGTGTTATGGAGGTGCTCTGTGGATGCTGTGGGAAGGTGGGTATTACAGGTATAGATTACAGTAAGGATACTTCAGTGGTGTTGTGAGTCATTTCCGTACGTGGTGGGAGGTGACAGGATTTTTTAAAAAATTATTTGTTCTTTTTATTTATACATGACAGAGAATCTATTTTGACTCATTATACATCCATGGAGTAAAACTTCCCATTCTTGTGGTTGCACATGATGTGGAGTTACGCTGATCATGTATTCATGTATGAACATAGGAAAGTTATGTCCCATTCACTCCACTGCCTTTCCTATTTCCATTCCCCCTCACTTCCCTTCATTCCCCTTTGTCTAATCTGGTGAACTTTTATTCTTTCCTCCCCATCCCCTTATTGTGAGTTATCAAAGAGAACGTTCGGCCTTTGGTTTTGGGGATTGGCTTATTTTACTTAGCATGATAGTCTTCAGTTCCATCCACTTACTGGCAAATACCATAATTTAATTTTTTCTTTATGGCTGAGTAATATTTTATTGTGCATATATACCACATTTTTTTTATCCATTCATCTGTTGAAGGGCACTTGAGTTGGTTCCATAGCTTAGGTATTGAGCTGCTATGAACATTGATGTGGCTGAATCACTATAGTATGCTGATTTTAAGTCCTTTGGAGGAATGGGGTAGCTGGGTCAAATGGTGGTTCCATTCCGAATTCCCTGAGGAATCTCCATACTGCTTCCCAGAGTGGTTGCACCAATTTGCAGTCCACCAGGAATATATGAGTGTGCCTTTTTCCCCACGTTCTTGCCAACATTTGTTGTTGCTTGTATTCTTGATAATTGCCATTCTGACTGGAGTGAGGTGAAATCTTGGTATAGTTTTAATTTGCAATTCTCTAATTGCTAGAGAAGTTGGATATTTTTTTAACAAGTAGTTGATCAATGGTATTTCTTCTGTGAAGTGCCTATTCAGTTCCTTTGCCCATTTATTGTTTGGGTTATTTTTTTTGTTAAGTTTTTTGAGTTCTTTATATACTTTATATATCCTGGAGATTAATACTGTATCCAAGGTGCAGGTGGAAAAGATGTTCTCCTATTCTGTAGGCACACGAGATGCATGTTCTTGATTGTTTCTTTTGCTGTGATGGGATTTTTGATATCCATTTTCTTACATAAAGCCCTTCCTCTACTGGGCATCTGAAAACTGACCACTTTTTGCCTCAGGCTGGATAACATGGAGATCCCACTCTGGCCTCTGGTCCTTGCCTGGTTTCCTTTCAAAGACCTTGAGGTTGTTCATCTCTGCTCTGATTTTCTGTCTTGGGGGTATTTCCAGTGCACATATGTATTCCAGGATTTTCAGAGAAATGTTTGGACAGAGGGTGGAGACCCCTTCAATGGCTCTGGTACCTATAAGGTATTAGGGGTTTCAGTGTCTATGGGGAATAAGGGATTGCCATGATTATGACTTGATCATTGTCTGCATTGCCAATGACCAGATGATGATCAAGAGCGATCACTCTGGGATGTCCCCGCTTAGAGAGGGGCCATCCTAAGCAAGAAGGAGCAGGAGGGGTGAACCAGAGTGACCTAAAAACTCAAGGACCTGGGTCCAATTTGGGGTCAGGCAAATAAGCAGAAAACAAGGGCCCAAGTAAGGATGGGAATATCTGCATCAGAAGGAACGCTGAGGTGGCATTCCCAAGTCCTGGGCGGTAAAGCCCAGGGATGGGAGCAAGATACTCTGGAGCTGGATTCCAGGGAGGAATAGGGTAGAAACCCTAGCTGCCTGAGCATGGGTGGGGGAGGGAGCAATTGAGGGGAGCTGGGGGAACACCAATCCTGCTCACCAGGGGAGACCCAAGTCCAGAGTTGAGTGGGGGAGGAAAGAATTGGAGAGAAGAGGTCAGGGCTACAGGAGGCCATGCTTTGTGCAAACTCAGCTTCAAGGAGGTGAGCCTTGAGGTGAACAGGCTAGGAGATAAGATTACAGAGGCAGGCAGGGTAGAGACCCACAGGTAACTGAGGTCCAGTAGGGGATGGCAAAGGGAGGATAAGGGAGAAGAAGGGGAGAAGGCAACCTCTAGCTCAGTTGCAGGGGAGATGGCTAGGGTGGAGCAAGGAGCTGAGATTGGGTTGAAAGGATAGATAGATGGGAGATGAGTTGGGGAGATGTGTTGAGAGCCACAGCCAAAGGGGCCCCAGCAAACTTCCATCTGATTGGCTCACAGCAGCCCCAGCAAACTTCCAGCTGATTGGCTCACAGTGGCCCCAGCAAACTTCCAGCTGTCAGCTAATCGGCTCCTCTGTGGTGATGCTCATTGGGCTGTTTCCCTGCCCTTTCAGACCTCGGAGCTGCTCATTGGGGGACTCTTTTGGCTCCACCCATGCAACCCAGCCAATCGGCCTCAAGAGAGGAGGAGCGGGGTTGAGAGGCTTGTGGGAAGCCGGTGGTGGCAGTTGGGCTCTGAGGGAATTCCTGAAGAGCTCCTGTGGTGCCGTGTGTGTGTGTGTGTTCTAAAAATAAAGTTCGTTTCTGCTTCACAAGTGGCTCGTGAATTGTGCCCAGCCAGACTGTGGCAGAGGTGGGTGCTGGTTTGTGTGTGAACAGTTTCATAATATCCTGTGGAGTCCTGGAAAGTAAAATAAAAATTTAAACCCTAAAGATACACATACTCTCTCACGTCCTTGTTGGAGCATTGATGCCTCCAAGTGGCTTTGATCCTCCTCTAGGTGGGGAATGAAATGATCTGGTGATTGCTGCCCTGGAGCTGCCCCATCCTTCTTTCTCGCTTCCTGACATGTACCTAACATGGGTTGATGAATGTGTGGGTCAGTCCCACTGGGGGTGAATTCTGCATCCTCCCAGCTCAGAGCACCACCCTGGTCCCTGGAGGTTCAGGAGAGTGGACGGGGAGGTTCCTGAGTGAGCCACAAGGAGGCGCACTGGGAAATGTCCCAGCAATTATAACTAAAATCAGGTAGAGCAGGAGAAAAAAAAAATGACTACCGCCTTAAGCAGATTAAACTATTAATAAATGATGTGACCTGAGGATATTTCATAAAACAATGATGGAACATTTTGCTATAAAAACGAGACCAGGAAGAGTATTGTACCCAACTCTCCAGTTAGTTCACAAGATATCGCAGCGTCTTTATTTGTGAACACTTAGGAGGCGCTAAGTACCTAAAATAACAAAATGTGCATACATTAATAACAACTCTAAAATAATGATCTCATCTCCACTTTGCAGGTGAAGAAATTGGGGCCCAGAAAGATTCAGTCACAGGTCATAGAAGTAGTAGCAGACAGACCAGACTGTGGGGCTGGATCTATGACCTCAGGCTTGTTCCCCATTAGCCATGTTGGCCCCCCACAAACCTGCCTGACCACAGCCCTGTCTGTTCCTTAAGGCACCAAGACCTTGAGCTGAATGCTCTTCATCGTCACATAGGACTTGACTTGACATTTGTCTACGTTGGCTGGGGGGACGACTTCTACGTACCTAAAAATGTGCTTATTTAATGGGATTGGGGTAAGCTTCTTGGGGAGCCCTAGGAAGCCCAGAAAATGCCCTGGGAGCATCTTCCCTGAAGTTTAGCTTCCATGCTTGTGCCTTAGAGGGAGGGGTGTGAGTTAGCAACGGGCAATCCATTGTCCAGCCCTAAGAGACCAAGCAAGAGATTGCCTCTGTGAGGACTTTCACATTGCTATGGGGGCACTACAGTAGATTAATAGTAGGAGGTGGCTGACAGGCTGGGGATTTCTCCTGTGAGCCTATCCTGTGGCCTCACTCTGGGAGACTGGTGCGTTCATAACTCAGAACTGGCCTGAGGGGAAGGTGTGGGCTGTGGTCATGGGAAGGATACTTGCTCTCTCCTGGTCTATGTTAGAGGCTTTGGGAACAACATTCAGGAACCCCCTATAGGCTGAGAGGTGGGCATACCTGTTTCTTGAGCTCTAAGTGGTTGTCGTATATTTTCATGAATGTTCTAAAAAGTAATGGAATACTTTAAAGAAGGAAAAGAGGAAAATCCAATATCTTATAAGAGTTTAGTAATGAGCACAGGATGTTTAGAAGATAATTCCATAACTTACATTAAACATGTGAGCTAAGTAATTTTTGCTACTAAAATTCAATACATTGATAAAGAATTTGAACAAAGAAAAAACTAAGAAATTTCCCTCCAGTAGCTTGTAGGAGTAATCTAAGAACATAGTAATTCTAATCACAGTTCCCGGTTGTTACATTGTATTTGGTATATGCTTATAAATGTGCTGTCCCCAAATTACAGTATATTAAAAATTCATCCAATTTGGAGTAGTGACAGGATATTTGTGAAATCTTACATATCAATCTTACAAACTCAAGTGATATTTCCATGGACATTTTTATACGCATCTTCTCATTATACACACAACAGGTGATGTCCATTTTAGCTATACAGCACATCGAGGGCAGCTATATACATTCCTGAGCCTTGATTTCATTCTATACAAAAAGCATGATCTAGCTGGGTGTAGTGTTGCACACCTGTAATCCCAGTGACTTGGGAGACTGAGGCAGGAGGATTGCAAGTTCTGGGATACCCTGGACAGCTTAGCAAGACTGTCTGAAATAAAATATAAAAATATTTGAGATGTGGTTCAGTTGTAAAAAGGTCCTGGTCTCAATCTATCTAGATCACAGCAGCAACATTGAGCTTCACTTCCAGGTCTGAGATTCCCACTGTCTAAATAAGTCGAACTAGAAGGCTGGCAGATTCTCTTCTGGCTACATTCTCCCAGGGGCTGTTGTGAACAACTGATAGGGTCACAGGTGTAAGGCCCTTTATATGGTAAGGGGCATTTAGGTGGTGCTTAACTGATATCAAGAGCCACTATTATCCTTATTTATTTAGCCTTCTAGAGGAAGGGCCCTATACCATGTCTTCCTAGGTATGTGCTGGGTTATCACTTATTATTGAAGATTCATGAACTGGGTAGACCCAGGACTGGAATAGGGATATGTGTACTAGTTTTCTATTGCTCTGTGACAAATCACCATACATGTGTTTTTGAGATCGGTAAACTAAAATGGGCCCAGAGGGAGAGACCCTTAGTAAATAAAAACATGTTGGAAAACATGACAAGTTACCCTGCAACTTGCTTCTTGGGTGAAAGATAAGCAGAACATTCAATATATGTGTAGAAGAGATTAGACACATTATTCATTAAACTATCACCCACCTGATGTGTCCACAAGTGATTGGTGGCTACGCTATTTGACCAAAGAACATTCTGACCTCCAACTCTAGAGTGGTCGCCATGGGACTTGGTCACCATGAGAATTGAAAATGTCAATATTTTTCAAATGAGAGAAAGAAAAAAATCTAACAACGGTTCACCTGCTTATGATCCCACCACCACCCAAATCATATTAGTATAATCAGAGAGCTCAAATCTAGGCATGTCACTCATCTCTTCTCTGAGAGGAAAGGGTCATTCACATTCCCTCTGAGTGAATTCCTTTGCTGTCCTTAAATGACCACACAAATAAGGAATTAGAATATAACCTATTGCTAATATGGAGAGAGTGTGAGAGGTCTGGGTAGAAGATCAAGCTAACAACAGCATTCCAAGGCCTGATCCGTGGCCCTTTTCAATTCCATGAAGCTGGATGTGGGCAGAGGTGGGTTCCTGGGGTTCCTCCATAACATAAAGTCCCAGGAGAAGTGCCAGGTGCTGATGGAGAGACTGCAGCAAGTTATGCAGGAGATTCAGCTCAGACAGCCCGTGGCCATGGCTCTGAACAACAGATTTCCAAAGTAGATGGAACAGCCTCAGGTTAGAAGAAGATGCCACCTAGGTCTTCATAGCCAGAGAGAAGTCAAAGACTGGCTTCTAAGGATAGACTGACTCCTTGGTAGGGGCTGATGCAGCTGGTGACCTGAGTTGAAGCCAATGCTCCCTTACCACTCTGGCCATCCTGGGCCCCAAGGGAATGCTTGCTTGCCACTCTGCCTGTGCTCTGGGAATGAACCACAAAGCCTGGGTGAGAGCACATATGTGTGCAGCATGGTTTACTGAGTCTATCAAGCTGACAGGTGAGAACTACTGCTCAGAAAAAAAGATTCCTTCCAAAATATAACTGCTCATTGATGACACACCTGGCCACCCACGGGATCTGATGGAGACGGGCAATGAGATTAATGCTGTTTTTGTGGTTGCTAACATAGCATCCTTCCCGTGGTCCACGGATCAAGGAGTAATTTTGACTTTCAATACATTTTGTAAGGCTCTAGCTGCCGTAGGTATTCCTCACATGGATCTGGGCAAAGTAAACTGAAAACCTTCTGGAAAGGATTCACCATCCAGATGCTGTTAAGAACATCTGTGTTTCATGAGAGGAAGTCAAAATATCAATATTAGCAGGAGTTTGGAAGAAGCTGATTTCAACCTTCCTGGATGAATCTGAGGGGTTCCAAATTTCAGAGGGAGAAGGAACTGCAGAAGTGACAGAACTAGAGGAGAACTGAGCTAGAAGTGGAGCTTGAAGTTGTGACTGAATTGCTGCCGTCTCATGATAAAAAGTTTAATGGATAAGAAGTTGCTTCTTGTGGATGAGCCAAGAGAGTGGTTTCTTGAGAGGGAGTCTCCTCTTGCCATTGTTGAAATGACAACGATGGATTTAGAATATTGCATCAGCTCATTTGATAAGAGCAGTGGAGTGTTTGGGAAGATTGACTCTTAATTTTGAAAGCAAGTTCTCAAACAGCGTCACATGCTACAGAGAAATGTTTGTGAAAGGAAGATGTTAAGTACATAGGAGTATAGGTTATATGCAAACCTACACCATGTTATGCAAAGGACTTGAGCATTTGAGGATTTTCTTCTCTGTAGGGGGAGGGTCCTGGAGCTGATCCTCCCCAAATATTGAGGGAGGACTGTATCCTCTATATGGATCTACGTTTGCATGTCTGTGGGTGTGGATATGTATGTATGT
This sequence comes from Marmota monax, assembly GCF_021218885.2. Classification (NCBI taxonomy): domain Eukaryota; kingdom Metazoa; phylum Chordata; class Mammalia; order Rodentia; family Sciuridae; genus Marmota; species Marmota monax. The sequence continues at coordinate 1,330,862 of NW_026693329.1, forward strand.
TTGTCTTTGTGTATCTATATTGTACTTATGTATTAAGTACATGAAGTCCCCAGAGACTTATGTATTTTCTATGTGTGTGTCTATGCAGCTGTGTGTCTATGTGTGTGACTGTGTATGTCCCTAAGTGTGTCTATGCAAGTGCCTGTCCAAATCTCTGCGTGTGTGTGTGTGCTCCTGTGTGAGTTTTGATAAGCACATTTTTTTGGTATCCTAAGGGTTCTGAAGCCAATCCGTTTCAGATACTGAGGGACAAGTATACCATATAAATGAAAACTAGGAAACATACTAGGAATCTGTGCTCAAATTCTTTCTCAGAAAGGCAAAAGAAGAAATATCATGGAGCTTAGTGAATTAGTGATCCCTGGAGTCTCCATACAACCACCACCTCTGTATGGACTGGTATCTACCATTCTAACCTGATAATGCTATCAATGAACCTTCTCCAGGATTCCATGTGTGTAACTAAAGAGTTCAGAGTAAGGCAGCTTTGTGATGGCCCCAAAGAACTGCAACTGTGCAAGGTTCTCTTCCACTGCCACCTGGTGGAGTCAGTGCATTGTCCCATATTTGTTCCTGCCACCTTCATGAATAAAATCAGAAACCCAGGCCCCAGAGTAGTGGAGAAAGAGGGAGCATTATTATCAAGCCGGCAGTTTGGAAGATGCCAGGCTCTCACCTTCAATGACTATCTTCCCCTCTCCTTGAAGGAGAGTCTTTTATATGAGTTTTCAAGGGAAGGTGTGTAGGAAGTTAATGTGGGTCCCACATAAGTGGGTACCTCGATTGGCTCCCGGTTTCAAAAAACAGCCTCTTCTGCAATGTGGACTGTGTACATCTTACCTCATTTTTTTTTTTTACACAGTGAGAGTGGTAATGCAGCAGAACTGAAGAAGATGTAAATGATCATTTTCTGTGTTGATTAAAGTGATTTGTGTCTGTTTTTTGCTGCAGTCATCATTTCTGGTCCTCATCCTTGCAGGTGTGACCTCACGTAAATTGGAACTAGGGAGTTCTCAGGATGGGAGAGTTTGTACATTCCCAGTGAGCATGTGGTTAATTTTTAGGAGATAGGCTTCAGTGGGCAGATGATTCTTAATAGAGCATGCAGGAATAAGTCAAACTTCTGAGAACTGGGTCTCCGTGTGTGTGTGTGTGTGTGTGTGTGTGGTGGGGGGGGTTATGTGCACCTTGAGAACCTTCTGTTCACAATGACAGAATAGCACTGTATTTACAGGAACAATTACAGGAACCATATTTTTTTATTCCTAATATCGAATGTCTAATGACCTTGTGTCCCTCAGAAGTGAGCAGTTCTGACCATCAGACCATCCTCCAGGTCTGAGCCCTGTCACTCTCTGCCCTGCTGACCTGATCCTCACTAATGTCCCCAATTCTTATCCCATATTTGTCCTTGCCACCTGCATGAGCAAAATCAGGAACCCAGGCTCCCAAGAAATTTGAGGGTTTACGTTGCTTTAAAACATTCAGTTCAGAGACAAGGAATAGTAAAGACTTCATGTAAGTTTAGATAAGTGACATCAGGTGCTGAGCTAGCCCCTCGTGGCTGCAGGGTATGTGTCCCCTGTATAAAGGAGATGCAATAACCATTCTAATCTATCCTGTGCCCATCCAGGGGAGTCTCCACTGGTGGTGGCCTGTGGTGAGCCCTTTCCCATTCAGAGCCTCACATGTTCCCACAGGCAAAGGCCACAACTCAGAGAACGTGTGTGGAACTCCCTGTACAGTGTACCTATCGGGGGTCTTGGAAGTTCTTCAACACATTTGACTCTTTCTGGCTGACGAAGATGTTTTTCACAGCATGGTTCAGTCGTTTAAGAATGTGACGGTCCTGGTGTTGCTTTTTTCTCTTTTAAATATCTTTAATTCATGTATTATAATCATACATAACAGCGGGATTTGTTGTGCATATATTTATGCACATAACATGATTTATTCAATTTCAATTGCCCTGCACCTCCCCTTTCCCTTCCCTCCCCCCCACAACCTACTCTACTGAATTTTTATTTTTATGAAACTTTCCCCCCTGGTCCCCCCAACTCTTTTTTTTTTTACATTCACATATGAGAGAAAATATATGACCCTTGACTTTCTGGAATCTAACTTATTTCACTCAACACGATGTTTTCCAGTTCTCTTTGTTTTCATGCAAATGACATAATTGTGTTCTTCTTGATGGCTGAGTAAAATCTCCAATGTGTCATACCACATTTTCTCTGTCCATTCTTCCGTTGATGGACATCTAGGCTGGCTCCGGGTCTTGGCTGTCGTGAATTGTGTGTGGCAGAGTTTCCGTGCTGGATCGTGGTTGTGGTCCCAGGTTCCTATTTGTAATAGAGAAACAACACCACGTTCATCTTTCAGGGTCATTGTGAGGGTCAATTGAGTAATGACACAGGAAAGGCATAAATCCTACTTGATTAAAGTAGCCAGTTATAAGAGGGTTACTGCTGGTGAGAAAATAGGTGGGTGCTCCTCAGTGGTGTCTTCGTGAGCCCTAGGGAGGCTTTCTGGTACTGGTCTAGTCCTATTTTCACAGAGTAGAGGTTTGTGAAAATCCATTGCATTGTAAGCTTAAGGATATTTATATTTTCCATCTGTATGTGACATTTTCAAAGCCTGATTTTAAAAAAAATTGGGGAAAAAAAAAGATTCCAGGGATATCTTCAGGCCTCCATTATTGGGGGCCAAGTCTGTTTCTGAGGAAGTAAGGGGAATCCTGATAATATCTGGGTTGTAAATGGAGTAAAAGGAGCAGGATATAGATTTCAGTGGGCAGCTGATTCTTAACAGAGTAGGAAGGAGCAAAGAAACTTCTGGGAATTGAATCTCAGATACTTTAAAGATAGAAAACAGGTAATCCCAGGAAGGGTGGAGGCTCTAGAAGCCAGGAGCGTGGTGAATCTGCTGGAACCCTTGGAGGTGCAGGGGCTGTTGGTACTGTCCCCTTATCTGAGCTCAAGAGCAATTCACGATCATGCCCCAGTTTTGTGCCACAGGCCTGGAAGTCTATTCTGACATGCTCAGCTGCAGAGTCCAGGTGGTGAGATTGTTGGCTGATTTCTTTTGAATCAGGTGCTTCTTTCATTATTTTGCATGGGGTGAGAATTTTCTTTCTGTCATGCAAATGCATCTGTGTCATATCTACTTAGCAATATTTGAAAAACAACATCAATCAATCGATCTCGCAAGGGGATTTCAAACCCAACCCATAAAAGAGATGGACTCCTGTTCTTCAGTTCTTTCTCCTTTCCCCCACTTTTCTAAATCAATTATTGGAACACAGAGACCCCAAAGATGAGAATCTCAGAAGAGGGGAGAAGACCATTGGTCTAGGGGAACAGCTTGAGCACAGCAGGAGGTGGAGAGGGTCACCAGGGCTTCTTTCCATCTTTCTCAACCCAGCCATCTGGATGTGGTCAGGGTGCCAGGGTAAAACCCCTCACATCATGATGCAGGAACCATAGGTTGGTTTATACGATGGTTCATTTTAGTTGTTAACTTGAGTGGACTAAGGTCTATCCAGAGAACTAGTAAATCATTACTGTTCACATCTGGAACAGATGAGCTGAGAGGAAAGTCCACCCTTAACATTGTTGGGTACCATCCAGTCTGTTGGGGGCTCAGAACAAAAGAAAAAAGGAAAGAAAATAGATATAGTCATGCTTCACCTAATGACAGGGATATTTTCTAAGAACTGTCATTGGGAAATTTTGTGGGAACATCATAGGTTATACTTACACAAACTAATATGGAAAAAAGGAGCGTAAAGGCAATTTCTTTTTCTCTCTTTTGGGACTGTGACACTCTTCTGCTGCCCTAAAACATCAGAATTCCAGGCTCTACAGCCTTTGGACTCTGGGACTCCCACTATTGGCCTCCTTCGTTTCAGTGCATTCATCTTGGACCCAGCTGCCAGCATGAAGAACATCCATTATAGAATTTCTCAGCCTCCGGAATCACAGAGCTGATTTCCTTTCATAGATAGTCATGCACCACATAAATTATGTTTTGATTGAGAATGAACCACATACATGACAACGGTCCCATAAGATTATATCAGCCAACGCCATTGCAGCCATATTCGTTTGTGTAAGTATAACCTATGATGTTCACATGAAATGTCCCAATGACAGCTCTTAGAACATATCCCTGTCATTAAGTGAAGCATGGCTATATCTATTTATATTTATTTCTGCATTCCCATCTTGTGTATCATTTGTATCTGTTATCTATATGATTATATCTGTTGTCCTGTGTTTCTGCAGAACACTGCAAATACAGCTTATTAAAAGTCGAGGACACCTCTGTCAATGGATGAACGGATAAAGTAATGTGGTATAGATACACATTTATTAAGCCATGAAACAGAATGAAATTATGTCACTTGCGGGAAAAAGAATGAAACTTGAGAACACTGTTAGGCGAAATAAGCCGAACTCAGTAAGTCAAGGTTGTGGTATGTTTTCTTTCATATGTGGAAGTCGGAAAGGAAAAAGAAAAAGAAAAGAATGGGGGTCCCATGTAAATGGAATGGAGATGAATTGAGGAAAGGGACCAAGGAGAAGGAAGAGGGGAAAGGAAGGGGAAGTACTGGGGAATCGTGCTGACCAAATTATATTGTATCATGTGTATATGTGAATATGCAACAATGAATTTCACGATTGTGTATAATTTTATTGTACCAATAAAAACATGGAAAATTGTTGAGGACACCAGGGTAGAACAAGCCCTCAGCACCTGGTCACTATCAGCCACTTTCCCTTCTCAGGCATCTCTGGGTTGAGGCTCCCATTCCATGCAAGGGCTGGCCTGCACAGCAACGCTGCCTTCTGGAGGGCTCTGATGAAACAATATTCCAATCTGTCCCTAGAATGGACATGCCCATCCTTGACCATCAGAAATTGTGTCCTTTTCTTCATTAGAGGATTCCTGATGGAAATATTCATTAAGGACTGCGGTGACCAACAGTTCTTATTAAAATTTTGCAGAGAAGTGTGGGATAAAATATTTGCATCCACTTAAAAAATGGGCATCAAAGATTTTATTGATCTCAATTAAATCAACCTAGAAAATCAGCTTATTCCTTGAGAATGGATATCTGCTGAGCTTTAGAAGAAAATATCAGTGCAGTGCAGGACACACATGTGGGTGGTGTAAAAGATAAGGATTGCTTAGCAGCCTTGGTCTATGTCATGTCTTCTTTCCATAAAGCGCCAGGCCCAGAGCCTGTGAGGACCCCAGCTCTCAGACCTGACTGTCCTCAGAGAGAAGAGCCTCTGCTATGATTTGGTGGTGCTTTGCTAAAACTCATGTTGAGACTTGATTCCTCAATGTGTCAATGTTGGGATGTGGGGCATAGTGGAGATAATGATGTCATAGTCACCAGTCTTGGGAAGGATTAATGCCTGTATTGAAGGAGTGAGTTAGGATTCTTGGGATGGGAATGGTTGCTAGAAGAGTCAGTTGTTTTAAAGCCTGGTACCTTTCCTCAGTCTCTCTCTCTAGCACATGCTCCATATGACACCATCTACTCTATTGTGAAGAGGCATGAGACTTTGTCAGATGCAGCTGTCCAGCCTTGAATTTTCCAGCCCTGAAACCATGAGTTAAAGAAACGTCTTTTTCTTTATAACTTTTCAAGCCTCAAGTATTTTGCTATAGTAACAGGAAACAAACTGAGAGTCTCTGAGGAAATGATCAGAGGATAGGGCATCATCATCACTGCTGCTACGCCCCTCTTGGCGATTAATCAGTGAAGGGCTAATATAATTATACTAGGGTGCATTGTAATTTTACATAATGCTGGGATTCATTGTTACATATTCATACACGATATAAGAATAAAGTTTGGTCAATATCGCTCACCCTTTCCCTCCCTCTGGTACCTTTCCTTTCCTTTGCAGAGAAGTGTGGGATAAAATTCAACTGGCAGTTGCCTATGAGCTATTGAAATGAATTGTAGGAATATTGGTTAGAGTTAGAGACCACAATTTCTTGGTCTTGACTTGAAGAAGTTGTTAAAAATCCTGAAGTTTCTGACTCCTCTTCTGAGGGAGCTCCTGGCCTGCAAAACTGAGATGTTGTGAAGATCACTGGGTAATACATCTGGAAGCACTCTGTAAACAACACAGCAGACCTTCAAGCTCCTGTCCCTGGCTCTTTAACCTTGAATAGTAATTTCTGGAGACCTCAAGTTCTCAAGGTCTCATCTTGACAGGTTATATCCCCCCAGTGGAATATTCCACAAAGCCCTCTTTGAGATCCTCTGTTTCCACTTCTACGGATGCAATCCTTGGTCCTCTCTCTCCTGCTTGGAGAACTCACCTAAGAGGCTCTCCTGGATACAAATTCTCCTTGGAAAAAGTGATTTCTGCCCTAAGTCTGCTGTCTCTATTCTAACTTGTCCTTTTGAATTCAAGGGTCCTTGGGAAGCATTTGCTGGACATGAGAGGGGAAAACTCAGAGGTAGGGAGTGTGCAAGGAAGTCTTAGGAGTATTGGCATTAAGGGAAATGGTAGCATGGGAGGTGGAACAGTTGGGATATATTGGAATGACTCTACAATTGGCATTTGGATCCACTCTTTGTGTTGTATATTCTATGGGTCTTGACAAATCAGAAAATAGAGGGAAAGTTTTCCCCTCCCCTACAGTATCCAGGTTGATTCTCTATCTTGGCTATTGTGGATAATGATGCAATGAATAGGGGAAAACAGGTATCTCTTTCAATATACTGATTTCATTTCCTTTGCATATATAGGGAGTAGTGGGATAGCTGGATCATAAGGTAATTCTATTTTTAGTTTTTCGAGGAACCTCCAATTGTTCTCCATAATGGCTATACTATTTCACATTCCTGCAAATCACACATAAGTTAGATTGTAATGTGATTCATATTCCCCCTTTACTGGTTTTGACACTTTTGTCTTTAGATTTCTAATTGGTTGTCTGTGGTCTCTCTTATTTTTCTTTACAGCAGACATAGGGTATAGCATGGGTATAACCTCTTTGCTAAAGTTTGGTCAAATTCAGTTGATTGCCACGAAGATCTGCTGTCTTTAGGAAAAAAAAAAATATTAGACTACATTTTAAGATCCTCAACAATTACTGGTCAAATTACTATCTTCACTGCACTAATTAAAACTTTAAACTGTCTTTGTTTCTTAGCAATCTTCTATATTTTTGAACAGAATTTTCTCATTCACTTTAGAATCTGGGAAGTGAGCTTTCTTTTAACATAAATTAAACGTACGTTGTTTTGTTTATTCTTGTTCAGACTTTTCCCATTATCCACAATATGTTTATTATAGCCAACCATTTTCCTTTTCTTTGATCTATTTTCATTTTCTATTTTAATCAATTATTATTAATGTCCCCCTTCTACTTTTGTAAAAAAAAAAAAAAGGCAAGTTTGCTTTTTGTTCTTCATTTTGTTTGCCCACAAAAGCCTCTTCAGTTGATATTAATTTATTAAAATCTAAATTTCTTATCATTCTAAAAAATGCACCTAAAACATACCTTTTTTCTTTTAGCACAGCTTCTGTGGTATTGTAAATGTATTCATGTGTCATGCTTTCAACTCAATACTTTACCTTTTGCCCAAGAATTTTCTTGTTAAGCAAAAGTGTAAAATTTCCTAATGTGCCATAATGTTGCCATTCCTCTGATTATTGTTGAATCTAGGATAGTGGTTTGGGAAATATGCTAATTTTTTTTCTGTGATTTAAATAATAATTAATTTTTTGGGATAGTTTTATTTTATAAAAAATAATGTACTATTTCTTTTCTTGTAAATTTAAAAATGTATATTAAAATTAATCTTGGCTATGGCTACTGTCTGAATGTGTTCCACCAAATTCATATGTTGAAAACTTAATTCCCAGTGCAAGAGGACTGGGAGGTGTGATCTTTGAGGAGGTGTTCAGGTCACAAGGGCTCTGCCCTCATGGATTGGTAAATGTCTCTATAAAGGGCAGTGGGTTTCCTTTCTTTTGTTCTTGTGCTGTGGAGGGACACTGTAAGAAGGCCCCCACAGATACCAGCCCCATGATTTTGGACTTTCCATACTCCTGAACTGTGGAAGAATACAGTTCTTTATAAATTACCTAGTTTCAGGTGTTCCATTACAGTAGTACAAAGCAAAGTGAGATTCTTCATATTTAAATATTCCTTATGTTTAAATTCTTTATATTCTTTATGTTTTGTGCATATCTTATTTGGTGCTTCTGAGTTCAGCATGGTTCAAAAATCTCCCAAAACAAATGTAGATTTGTTAATTTTCCTTCATAAATATATTGGATTTTCTTCATGTATTAAAAACTATACTCGGGGCTTGGGGGTGTGGCTCAGCCATAGAGCTGCTCACCTAGCACATGTGAGGTTTGATCCTCAGCACCACATAAAAATCAATGAATAAAGCAAAGGTATTGTGTCCAAATACAACTAAAAAATAAATATTTAAAAAAACCTATGCTTTCACTAGCACAAGGTTCATAATGATTTATGTCCATTGTAGGTTATTACTTTCTTTAAGAGAGAGAGAGAGAGAGAGAGAGAGAGAGAGAGAGAGAGAGAGAGAATTTTAATATTTATTTTTTAGTTTTAGGCAGACACAACATCTTTGTTTGTATGTGGTGCTGAGGATCGAACCCGGGCCGAACGCATGCCAGGCGAGCGCGCTACCGCTTGAGCCACATCCCCAGCCCTGTAGGTTGTTACTTTAATCCATAAAATGCAGGAAAGTGTTTCTATTGTCCTTTGAGTGATTTTCACCTTAAATTATAAGTTGTTTACTATAACTCCATTTTATCAGTATCTATATATTTCTTATTATGAATGAATGGATGATTTCCCAGTTTTAAAGTATCTGATTGTAATGTCTTTTAACCTATTCCAAGTTTTTGTGTTAACATACATTTTGAATTTTATTCCAGCATTGTTTATGTTTTTTATTTTTTTTAAAAAATCTTTATTTTGTTGATTTATTTATTTTTTATTATTTTTTTATATGGTGCTGAGGATTAAACCCAGTGCCTCACATGTGCGAGGCAAGTGCTCTGCCACTGAGACACAAGCCCAACCCCAATTAAATTTATTTTTTAACATGATTTTTCATTTTTAATTTTTTCATATACTTTTTCACTTATGGATAGTTTTATTTCTATTTTCTTTTCTAATGGTCTATTTTAATTTCCCATGAGTATTTATTTGGAACATTTGATATTCAAGATAACGCCACACACATAGGCGTTAGCACTGAAAAAAACAGATACCAAACATCCTTTCTCATTGGGGTCACACATTCTTAATAATATGAGGATTATGTAATCTATTGATTATTCTAGCATTTTACTATATCTAGTTTTAGTATATATAATTCGATGTACTTTTCTGACAGTCTTAATGATTTAATGATCATCCATATTCTTCCTTTATAGAAAATGAGAATCTTAGCCTGGTTGTTTTCTCCTGTCCTACTCAGCTTCACATTGCTATCATCTACAGATTTCATTTCATATTTAAGCCTCTCCAGAGGTGTGGGCTGCCAGATTTGTGTTTTCCTGTTCCAAGTAAAAACCCTAGTGTTTCCCCTGATTTTCCTTCTCGGCTTCAATATATGTCATCTTCAGATATGGACACTGCGGGTGCTATGACAACTTTTTGTAGCAAATATTTTCTAGAAACAATTTTGCAGAGATAGTTTCCCTCTTTAGTTTTAAACAATGTGCACACTATCTTAAAGAAATTGTCTTGAATATAATTTCAGAACAATTATTTTTAGCACTACTAAGTAGCACATGCTACTGCTGAAGACAACCAAGCTTGATGTATTGGGGAGGGCAGGGGAAAGAAGAGATCAGGAGAAATGTTTGAGAAACAAATACATATTTTTCCCCCTAGAATTATGTTTTTAAAGCTAGACTGTGAAATCCACACAGCATGTGTGCTCCTGATCCTTAAATTCTGTGATGCTGTGAATACTGTTTTCCAACCTTTGAAACAGAACAATATCTAGGCTGTTTGATGTTGGGCACCATTTTCTTTTCCTGTAGATATGGAGGTTATGAAGAGCTTATGCTCAGAATGATGGGATTGAAGGTTCATTTCTTAAATTGCCTACTTTATTAAAGAAGGAGAAACTACTGAAGAATGGGCAGAATGTTCTCTCATCTCTACCCATAGGATTTACTATAAACACTGACAAAGTATTGAGCGTTTGTTTCTTTCCCACTGAGAAAACTGGTAAGAACACCTGCCTATGGGTAAGAATAAAGAATAAGATCATGAAGAGAACCCAGACTGTTATCCATTGTTTGCCCTGGATGCGGTCTCTACAACATCTTCTACAGTGACCAACAGACCTTGAAGAGCCCCTGACGTGGCTCTTGGGAGGGTCTGAGACAGTACTTAATTATTCTTATAAAGTGAAGAAAAGACTATGGCAGCCATTGTTGGAAACACTCCTGCATGTCCTAGACAGGAACACGACGGAATCTCTACAAATTTCCATAGGTAGCTCCAAGTATGGATGAGACAGGGATGGAATCTTTGCTTTCCCCTGGTACTTCCAGGTTTTTTAATAAAAATGAAAGAAGAACACATGCTACTGCTGAAGACAACCAAGCTTGATGTATTGGGGAGGGCAGGGGAAGGAAGAGATCAGGAGAAATTCTTTGCAGGCAGATAGAACCATAGTAAAGGGTCACTGCCTCTAAATGGTTGTTTTTGTTTTGTTTTGTTTTCAGAAAATGTTCAAAGAGTGAAACTGGAATGAGCACTAACTTCATCCCTGGACATTTAGAGAGAATGTTGGTTAATACACATGACATTTTATAATCATGGTGTGGTGGATTAGACGGTGATTTTGAGTCCATGGAAATATTCCAACCCCATTTTTGCTTCCACTGAATTAAAAAACAAACATGTTTTCCCTATTCCACTTAAGATTCACTGTGATCTTCTTGATCCTTTACCCGAGTAACAAGATCCAATTTGCAAACCTGTCCATAGCATTCCAGGACTCTTTTCTGTCCCAGGCTATCAGTTGAAGTGTACTTGCTGGGACTGCTTATGTCAGACGCTTGAAAGGGGAGTAATTCCTCAGTTGACGAGAGGAAAGATGGCTAGGAAAGCCATCCAAGGAAACGTCATAGAGGATCCCAGTCACTCAAGAAAGCTACTTATTTTGTGATTACAACCCAGTGGTCTCTATGCATGCGCATATATATTAGTTGTTCCTGTTGGCACCATTGCACTTATAAATCTGAACAGTGAAGAACAGGGAGGGATGCCTCATAACATGGGAAGACGTAGATGACTTCATCCAGTGGGGTCTGATCATCCAGCATTCTCACTGCATGGCTGACATGTTCAACAGGGCTTTAGTTTTTGGATTTTTTTTGTTTTTCAAATACAAATAGATAGTCCTTGGGCTGGGGTTGGGGCTCAATGGCAGAGCACTTGCCTAGCACTTGTGAGGCACTGGGTTCGATCCTCAGCACCATATAAAAAGAAACAAATAAAATAAAGGCATTCTGTCCATCTGCAACTACAAAAAAAAAAAAAAAAAAAAAAACTTAAAAAAAAGAAAAAAAATACATAGTCCTGGTTTTAATTTTTTCTAAAGATAGACAACCCAGATTACATTTTTCACAATCACATAATGGTTGAAGCATTTTGACTGTAGTGATTCTGATTTTCATTGTTCACTAAATGCTTACTTGGAGGAACAAAATACTTTGATATGATATTTGATGTGATCCTGTCTAAAACTATCTATAATCCCGTCTCTGCTGTGGCCCAACTGCTTCATGAAGCCTTCTCCTACGAGCAGGAATGGAAGATGCAGCTGGACCATGGCCCCACAACTGGCCGTTAATGGCCTCCTGTTAGAGAATGGCATCTGTTGAGGACCAGGAGGCCTTGCAGGCTTCAGCTTGTTCAAGAAGCAGGGTCAGGGGCTCAAGAATAACTCAGCAAAATGAATTGAGTTTCATTCTTCCTAGATGCATTAGCGTGAGTATTTTTATAAGCCTATGAAAAGGATAGAGTCCCCAAGGAGGACTGAATTCAATCCATTTATGAAGAAACGATCATCAACCAAAAAGTGCCTACATGGTAGAAATTTCATAAGATGTAATCAAGGATAAATTGCTTCCTACAAATAGGATCTCAACAACATGCCAATCTTACTTTTCCAATTTTATCCTATGATGTTCTAAAATATATGTGACGAAGGAACAGGTCCTTGTAGCTTTTACTTTAGGCTAGAGACTCTACTGAGAGTAGCACTTGTTTCTACAGCAACCTTTGTAGAGGTGTTCTGACCTCAGTTTCTCAAGAAGAAAATTGACAATCTGAGGGTTTAATTAAACCACATAAGACCAAAGAACAGTTCCATAAACTACATTAAACAATATAAGATTCCCCAAATCCTCGGGAATCTTATTCTTTGGAGTAGGGATTACCAGGTATTGTAAATTCATTAGATTGTTATCAAGTAACATTCTAGGATATCTAGAGACTTCAGATGTGATTCATTCATTCTCTCCAAACAAATGTCATGGGCAGGACAAATGAAGGTTTATTATTTGGGAAACTTTGCTAAACTCTTGTATCTTATCTCTGGAAGTTAGGACAATAAGCTCAGATCTCTAAGGTGAGTCTTTATCCATTGGACAATGACATTGCTTTTTTTTAGTGTCATCCATTCCTGAACAATGTCTAATTAATTAACAGCAGAGAAACCTCATAATGTAGCATGACAATTTGAGCTCTTGGGAATTTCCAGGTGACCTCCATCTCTTGGAGCACATAGGATAGTTTCTGCATTGGGCTTTCTATGGTCAAGAGTTTGTTGTAGGGTTGTGGTTGTGGTTTAGTGGTAGAGTGCTAGCCTAGCATGTGTGAGGCACTTTGGTTGGATTCTCAGAACCACATAAAATGAAATAAATAAAATAAAGGTATTATGTCCATCTACAACTAAAACAATTTTTAAAGATTTTATGGTACATGAGGGGGCATTATTGTGGGGCATTAGATTCAAATAGTTACAAATTTATTTATTTATTCGTGCTAGGAATGAAACTCAGGATCTTACACATGCTGAGTTCATGAGATTTCAATCAGACAGGTAAGTACAGGTGGAGAACTTTCTTTTGAATATCCTGCTTTCCCACTGACCCAATGTGCTTTAAAGGTTCTGAGCCAGGTCACTAGGGCATAGCCTCTCCTTCATTACTCCAATAATTTCATTGCTAAAACCCCAAATTTTATTCATCTATTAGGACACTTACGACTTTTTTTGCTTAGCTAAATTTCTCGAGTTTAAGAATTTAAGAAAGAAATTTTATTTGACCATTCTAAGCTGCTTGAAACATCCATATTATGTGCCATATTATGAGAACCCTTCTTCGTCTGCATCAACCTGTCATGCAATACATCAGTCTAAGGCATATTTCTTAATGCATGTAAAGTACATTTTGTTTCCAGAATGTTATACTCTTGGAGATATTTAATCTTTGCATCAGGGCTTTACAACATATTTGACATAAACTAGATGTAAAGGAAACAATTTTATTGAATAAATGATATAATGATAAAAATGTTCATTTCTACTAATTAAAGGTATGGGCAGAAATCCCATGAGTTCATGAAGTGGGAGATAGACACAACCTGTCTCCTGAGATTCATGGTGTGGTTGAAACAGACCCTCTCTGAAATGAAAAGCAATTTCCCGAAAACAGCTTTTCTGAATCCTGTTCTTCCTCTTACTGAGTATGGGGGCCAAGGACTTGGCCCTAACTGGCACCAGAGAACTTGAGACTGATATGTTTCTAATGAACAAAACCTAGCTAATCTGTATTTGTATATTTCCTGCCTTTTATCCCACTGTGATTCCTCTTGGCTTATAATGGCTTTCTGCACCCCTGAGTTCTGAAGATGGAGTTTCAGACAGAGAAATCTCTATCTTACTCAGAGCTGGATTTGAATAAACCTATTATCTTTGCCATCCAAAAACTTCTCTGGAATATCTGTGGAGTGCAATGGGTCATAATGCCACTTGTTCCCATTTTCATGGTGAGAACAGAAACACAGAAATAATGTTACCGGAGTCCTGAGTCAGAGATCTGACTCCAGGTGTCTCAACAAATCAGGTCTGGCCACTCACCCCACCCCTAAATCAACCAAAAAGTAATGGTGAAAAGCACTAAAGGAACTTTAATTGATATGGCCACATCTCAATCTTGTCTTTGGGGTACTGGCATAAGCTTCAGTTTCAAATGAAGGGGCAAGAGGTATGCCCAAGCACTCTTGGTCAAACTGTAGTCTGTTTGATCATGATCTCAGTTCTGATTCTGTGAGTTGCCTCCAGAGAAGTTCTTATTGCTTCAAGAGGAAATACAGATTAAATCTGCATTTACGGCTCAGGATATTTATCTCTCAGACCTGTGGTCCTGGAAGGGGGCACTTTGGTTCCTATGAGACGATTGCTTCTGCTTAGGAGAGCAGTCTCATTATGGGTCAATCTGCTCCTGGAAGATGTAGGACATGACTGGAGACTTCTAGGTGCCCCTATGGGGGAATAGGACATTGTTAAAGTTGGCAGTGTAATGTCCTTGAAAATCTTAAAAATATTTTAGTTACTCTTATCTTGGTGTCCTCAGACTAGAAGGGGGAGGATATAGGTTAGATAAATTTAGGGTTAATAAACATTGTATTACCCATTTTGGGATGAACACTCTATGATTCACCATGACTATGTGCAGACTTTAGCAAGAATCTGATTCAAGGTTTAAGGTACTAAAGGAGATAGATAGAAAATGAAGGCAGAGATGCTAAGGTTGATCCTGCTGTTAGTTACGTATCTGGCATTTACTCTTACTAGTAAAGAATCAGTGCTTCTGGCAAATGAATCTTTTTAATTTTATGTTATAATGATGATAGAATTTTGGTTTCTGGTCAATGCATTGAAAACATTCTTTAGAAAAGCAGCAATAAATGGGGTACCATAATATGCCTGTAATCCCAATGGTTCGGGAGGCTGAAGAGGATTGAAAATTCAAGTCCACCCTCAGCAACTATCCAGGCCCTAAGCAACTTCACCAGACCCTGCCTCAAAATAAAAAATAAAAAAGGGCTGGGTATTTGGCTCAGTCATAAGTGCCCCTGGGTTCAATCCCTGGTACTACACACACACACACACACACACACACACACACACACACACATATGAGCACCAATAAAGGTGATAAAAATATTTAAGAATGAAAATGGGAAATATTCATTTAAATTCACTGGTGAGATTTCAAGACAGTGAGGACTTGCTAGTGGCTGATATCCAAGATGAGAAAGGAAATTGAGCAATAGCATGTGTCACAAACCTCTGGGGTCGGAATTGTCAGTAGAATAAAAGGATTGTGTTGGAAGCATGCTGGCAATGGGACCAGAGCTTTGAGCAAGAAAAGACAGAGGCTGGATATGAACAAAGGCATGTTAGGGGTGGCATGAGGACTGTTTCACCTTCAGTGAAAGTGAACTAGACCACAATCTGTGCACCAGGACCAGAAGGACTCCGTGAACATTTTCTGCATCAGCCTCAGCTCTGGTTGGAATAAATAAATATATGAGATTTATTTTTCTGTGCTTCATTTAAAAATGTCTACCTGTGGCCAGGACATCCAGGCTACACAATCATGTTTAATAGTAATGTGAGGCTCACTGTTAGGATGGCTATTATAAAGAAGACAAGAGAAAATAAGTGTTGGTAAAGTGTGGATGCCACACAATTGGTTCTTTTGGGAATAAGTGTCCATTCTAAGGCTGTTCAGGGACCCTCAGTCATTGGTCATCTTATTAGCATAAAAAGGGACACTTTGGAGATTCTAAGAGTTTTAGGAGCTGTGTACCAGGAAATGGGATGAGAAAACCAAACACACAATTATCACACAATTATCATGAATTCATGATATCACAGTATATATGTGTCTGTGTGCACGTGTATGTGTAAATATGTTGACATGTGTGCTTGCACACACAAATATGTTAATACATTCATAGAAACATCTCTGGGAGGACACATGCAAAACTAGTAGTGGCTGTCTGGGGGTGAAGGACTATATCTAAGTCAAGGAGTGAAGGAGACTTATCTGTCATTATATATTTTGAATTGTATGCCATTTGTAAATTTTATCTCTTTGCATTTATTACCTTTTCTGCCCTCTTTAAATAGAAGTGTAAACATTCTTTCTATGTGACTGCTTTTCCATATTATTCTGTGATGGACTGAGACACATTCTGTATGCTTGCATTCTGGACCACAGCCTAGCAAGAGCTCTTTGATAACATCCATCCCTGGATGGATATTTTAGGCTTCTCACTAAATAAGCAAATTGAGTTGGGAAGGACCTAAGACATCTTGAATCTGGTCGCCTCTGTAGGTGCCTTCTGGTCTGCTCCCAGACTAATTAAATTTCAGAAATGGGTCATCTGTGGACCTTCTGACAGTGGACATACAGCTCCTAGAGGTGGGCCACAGGACGTGAGCTCCTGTGGATTCATGCTCAACCAGCTCTAGTCTTCACCAATGCAATGACTCCCTTCCCACCTGATCAATCTAGCCAGTGCTTCACCTCTTCACGTTCTTGGGTGAAATAAAGGGAACTTGAGCTGAAGAGCAACCAAATGTTGGACACTCACCTGCAAATGGTTTAAAGGCACTTTCTGCTGAAGCATTTGATGGAAGATTCTAGCCTGAAACCTGAGCTCCTGTCTGTATGGGGTAAGGAAAACCTAATGTAAACCTGTTCATTTTCAGGGAAAATTCTGTTGTATTTCTTCATATAGGAGAAACTAGATATTTCATGTATAAATAGGATCTGATTTTTTTAAAACCATGTTACCTACTAAACCTATTTAATAGGAATGTATTTAATAAATTCATTTAAAATTTATTTATTTAACCAATTTTATTTACTACATTTATTTACTATTTATTTCCTAGTAAATTATGTTGCTGGTACCAATGTAACATTTTCTCTAAGAAGAAAATATACATTTTCTGACCATTAAAAACATAGCAGTTTGTCATTTAAGGTAGTTTGATTTTTTAAAAAAAAGACATTTCTTTTATATGAAAATATTTAAACATATATGCATGATTGCCATTCTAAATAAAAAGAGTTGCCTTTCATAGGAAAATAAAAGAACATAGAATTCCAGTGAAAGAAATTCAAAGACAGGGAACACTAGAACAAAATATTAGGACGATCAAACAACAGTAGCAAAAAAAATGGACTAAATCTAATAACATTAAAGCACTTACCAGAAAAAAAGTGAGAAAACAGTAGAAATACAGCAGGTAATTATTTTAACTATAAGTAATCATAGTTAAATATTGACTAGAGTTCAATACTGACTTACAAACTAACAAGTAATTATTTTAACTAACAGTCAATATTTTCAACACAAATCTAATAGAGCTCTTTTTAAATCAAGAAAATACATTTTAAGTTGAAACTAGACTGAATGTATCTCTAAAGACAACAACAACACCAAAAAAGAGGGAATGTCATAGAATTCCAAATAATCTAGGTTAACTGTGGCAGAATGAGATGTCCTGGCTGCTCCACAGACCATTTAGTAGGAAAACATTAATGAGAACCCAGAGGGAAATGAGGGAGAGGGAGAGGGGGAGGGGGTGTGGAGGAGTGGGGGAGGGAGAATTAAGAGTAGTGACTGACAGAGCAGATTGATAAGGCATCGATTAAGTGGTCTTGCCTTCCCAGAGATGCTGAATGGTGCTTGAGCATCGTCATTATTTCTAAGGCTAAGCAGGGGTCTTTGGTAACACACAGGGTCAGAGCGGATCCCATTTAACCCCCACAGCTGACTGCCCTTAGGCTTCAACACAGAAATGATGCTGACTTGCTGTGACAAGAGCTGTGTGTGACCCAGGAGGCGGGTTCCTGTGTTTGCCTCATTTGTATCCTCTTCTTCTCGGCATCTTGTTCTGTTCAGGCTCTGGGGCACCAGCAACCTGCAGGGTAGGAGGAAAGAAGTCAGGAATGATCTGTGGGTCCTTCTAGCCAGGTCTTGTTTTGGCTGTGCCTGCGTTTCTCTGTTTCAGGGGCCCCCACGGCTACTATCAGGGCCCTCTTGTTTTTTTTTTAATATTTATCTTTTAGTTGTCGTTGGACACAATATTTTTATTTGTTTATTTATTTATTTTTATGTGGTGCTGAGGAATTAGAGGGGGGAGGATTGCCTGCCAGATGCTGCGTCCTTGAGCACAGTCTCACCAGTATCTGTGGGATTCCCTTCTACCAGGTCCCATCAAGGCACGGCCATCTAGTCCAAGACAGTGGCCGCTAGCCATATGCATCTCTTTATATACGAATTTAGCCAAAATTAGATAAAACCCAAAGTTCAATTATCCAATCTTCTGGCCACATTCCAACTGCTTAATAGCCACACACAGACAACAAAGTTACAAAATATTTACATCATTGCAGAAATGGACACATTGTTATAAAGAATGTCTCAGAAAGGGCTCAGTGTCTCTATGTCAAGGGATAATAAGGCGGTGGTGGCGGGGGGTGGGGGCTGTAATAATCTTTAAATGCTATTCTTTCTGAGACAAAAGGGACTACAGTGCTTAAAACACGAAACGGCTTGTGACAAAGCTTTGGTTTATTAGCTCTGTGACCACAGAAAACTTACCAGACTTCCCTAAGGTTCAACTTTCTTAGTCATAAATTAAGTAATGTTTTCCGAAGTGACTTTACCATTATACCAGCTCATGTCTGAAAAACAGAATAAGTAGATTATAAAAAAGAAAATTAGCTAAATAGATTGCGTCCACTGGAAATGGACAACTATACATGGCATCACTCTGGGAAGATGAAAAAAGATGAAAGCTCTGTCCCGCAATCCAGTTTATATATAAAAGATGTCTATCTCCCATTTAATCTCACAGTCAATTAAACGAAATCAGCCAGCAAGGAGTTGGGAGGCCCCGCGAGCCCTAGGCCCTGTCCAGGAATTGCATGGTGAGTACATTAGTCTCCGCTGCTACAGCTAATTATCACAAATTGGCTTGAAACTATATAGACTTGTGTTACAATTCTGGAAGGAGAAACCCCAAATAGGTCTCATTGACTGCAATCAAGCTGTCTGCTGGCCTGCCTTCCTCTCCAGAGCCTCCAGGGGAGAAGGCATACCTTATCTGTCCAGCTTCTAGAAGCCTGTCACTTCTTTACCTTATGGCTGTATCACTGCAACCTCTACATCTATCCTTGGGTCTCTTCCCAAGACTCTGAACTTCCCGCCTCCTCTTATAAGGGACCATTTGTGGTTATGTTGGACCCGCCCATATCCGAGAAAATTTTCCTATCTCAAGAGCCCCACCTTAATCTCATCACCCCATCCCACAAGGAACATCATCACTAGCCCCTTCCTCAAGATTCCTGGTCATGATGGGAGCAGTTGCTTCATCTCATGCTCCTGCCATTGGCATTCAGTGACCCTTGCCACCTTGCAGAAGCCTAAAGGAGTCAGCCCACGGATCATGGATGGGAACCTCTAAAACCACGAACTAAAATGAACCTTTCTGCTTTATAAGTAAATCATCTCGTGTGTTATGTTTTAGTGATGAAAATTTTTGACGAGCACACCTTCCAAATAATTCACAATCCTACCTGGGAGACAAAAGCAGTTATCAAAACCACACATGGTGTTTGCTTAGCACCCAAACCAAGGAGAGGCAAAATTCTGCCTTGGAGTGTGTCTCTGTGTTAAGGATTCATTTTGGGCTGGGGATGTGGCTCAAGCGGTAGCGCGCTCGCCTGGCATGCGTGTGGCCCGGGTTCGATCCTCAGCACCACATACAAACAAAGATGTTGTGTCCGCTGAAAACTAAAAAATAAATATTAAAAAAAAGGATTCAGTTAGTGTTTTAAAGGATCTGATGACTGGGAAGCAGAGGAGCAGAAAGCTCAATGATAGCCTAGTCATAAAACCTGGTTGAGATATATCTGTTAATTTCTTCAGGCTTTGGTTTCCTCTATGGTTCAATGAAAAGTTAACACTCCACATACTCTAAGGTCAACTGAACCCTCAAATCCTTGTGAATTCACAGTTATCCAGAGAATCAGGAAGAAGGAAAGTAAGAAAACCAAATACCTTAGGGAACATAGTTCTCCCCAGCTAGAGAGTCAATATTTTAATATTTGCCTTCACACCAAGCTCATTCATTACTGTGGTAGACAGAATAATGCCCCTCAGGAGTTATCCATGTCCTCTTCTCTGAAACCCCAGCATCAAGTTTTAAACTCAGGAGCCTTTGGGTGACATTCAACATCCAGATATAGCAGAAGGGTACTGGTTAGGGAAATGGAGTAGGCAAGACCAGAATCAGCAGGCACCCACAGCTGGAGAATGCCAGGAGCTAATCAGGCACAGTGGTGCACACCTGCAATTCCAGAAATTCAGGAGGCTGAGGTAGGAGGAGCACAAGTTTGAGGCCATTCTTGGCAATTCAGTGAGATCCTGTCTTAAAAAGAGCTGGAGGTGTAGCTCAGGGGTAAAGCACCCTTGGGTTTGATTCCCTAGAACCACCAAGACCAGTGTGACCATGACCATGATGACCACTACCACCATCATCACAATCACCACCACCACCACCACCACCACAATAATAATTATAGTAATAATAATAATAATGATAAATAATGTGGTGTCCTAAACAGAATCCCTAGGCCTTCTGTCCATGGTGGGCATAATATATCCAGACTTCATCCTAGGAGGACTGCTGCTCTTTCCTGTGCTAAGAAAGGGGTGAACCATCTCCTGCAGTAACTTGCTACTCATTTTCTCAGCTGCCTTTTCTGAGGAGGAGCTCTGCAGATGCTGAGGGCCTGGGGTTTTGTTTTCCAAGGCTGTAATGTCCTCCCTGTAGTACAGCGAGGCACTGAAGATTTCAACACATACTGGCCTTTGAGTACGGCCACTTGAGGTTGGTATGTAACAGTCCACTGGTTGGGCCAGGGCTGATTAGCTCCTCCTGGCTGAGTAAATGTCCAAAAAAGTAGACCCAATATTACCTATATAAGGGACAAAGTCCTTGCTTCAAACCAAAAGAAGAAAAAAAAAAAAAACACATCAAACTAGGATTTATGTTCAACTTTTTTTTTTGGGGGGGGGGAGATACTGGGAATTGATTCAAGGGGAGTTCTACCACTGAGCTGCTCCCCCAATTCTATTTTTTGTTTTGTTTCGAGGGAGGGTCTCTAAGGTGCCCAGGTTGGCCTCGAACTTTCGATTCTTCTGCCTCAGCCTCCTGAGTTGCTGGGATGATTGGTACGTGCCGCCATGTCCAGAATTATGATCAATTTTCATTGTGGTTTATCTTTACTGTTACATGATGATTTCAATGAAATAAAAAGTTTTATAAGATCTCTCAATTCAAGGGTTATGAAACAAAGTAAGCCCCAGACAAGGGATAACTACATAAAATGAATTACAGGAGGCCAGCCATGCTGGAGTCCCCACAAGGATCTGGGTGATCACTTGGTGGTCCCATCTCTCCCAAAGCAACCAGCATGGACCAGCAGAAGAGGGCATCTGCCCACAACTGCATCTGCGCAAAGCCTAGGTTTGGTTCTGCTCACCCTAGAGAGAGGGGACCCCCTGAGGTTCCAGTTCTCAGTCTTGCCCTGCAATCAGCCCTACTCCTCATCCTGATCACCTTCTGCCAGCTTTTTGGGCTGACAATATCTTACCCCCAAATCCTAGCATAAAAGGCCACTCTGGAACCACCACACTGAGCCTCACAGGTGAAGACAGAAACTTGCCAGATATCAGGATGCACAGGCAAATGAGACCCAGACTGGGCTGCAGCCAGATGAGGCATCTGTTTCAGTCAAGCTTCTCCATCAAAGGTCTTATCTTGTGCTTCTGAGTATCTACCCCCGTCTTCCACAGTGACCTCTCTCCCTGTGTCCTCCAACCCTTGTCCTTGACACGTGCTCAGGCTTGATCCATCAATGACCTCTCCCTCTCCTTTATATTAAATCCACTCCTTATTTATCCACTTTCCCTAGGCCTTTGCAAGGGATCAATTCTCACACACACACACACATAAACTGAATGCTTCTATACACTGCTGAAATTAGTAGTTGTTAGAGTATGAGATCAGGACAGGTGGATTGGTTTTCATCTCCAAATAGATGATTGTGTTGGTTGACTTTCTGTTACTGTGACAAAATACCTGAAAAAAGTCTACTTAAAAAAAGGAAAGTTTCATCTTGGCTCATGGTTTCAGAGGTTTTAGTCCTGGTCACTTATCTCCATTGCTTTGGGCCTGTGGTGGCACAGTACATCATGGAGGGAACATGTGGTAGAGGAAGCCTGTTTGCCTCATGGCAACTGGGAGGAGACTAGGCTTCCAATATCCCTTTTAAGGACATGGCCCAATGACCTAACTTCCTAAAATTTGATCCACCTCCTAATGGTTCTGTCACCTTTTGATAGCACCAAGGGCTAGGGATCAAGCCTTCAACACAAGGGCCTTTGGAAGATCCAAACTATGGTAGTGGTAATTATTGAGTGCCTCTTCCATTATTAATTTTTAAACTATAAGAATAGATTAGATGCACCCTATAGGATACAAGACATATCTCCTATCAATGAGAAATAAACAAAACAAAACAAGACAACATGATAAGCATGAGCATTTAAGCTTGCTTGGGTTTGAATTCCAGCCAACTAGTCAAGAGTGGTGTGATTCTGGACAATTACTTACCTTCCCTAGCCTGCTTCCTAACTATATAATACAGCACCTTCTTCCAAATAAAGAAGACGTCAGAAAGCAGAGCTGGAATTCAACTCTTCCTTTCCACCTCGAGAGTACTCTTTAGTGCACCCTACAATGATATTCCAATGAATAAACACAATTACTGTTTTCTATTATCATGTGATCTTTAGGGCAGCCATGTGAGAACCAGCCTTCCTGATGTTATTTGACATACACAAACTAGAGAATGTCAAGTCCTATAATAGTTGACAAATAGGCCAGTCTCGGCTTCCCACTTTATGTAAAAGAACAACCATAGATAATTGGGAGATTCATCCTAAATAAGAAGCAAATATTCCCGAACACCAACAAGTAATTTGAAAGTTGACATTGTGGCATTTTTATCCTTCATATTTTTTTGGAATAAGTAACAAATATTCCAAGCCACAGGGACCTGACCAGTCACTCCTTGCTTGTTAAAGCAAATCTTCCCTCACCTCACTAGTTGTCAGCAAATTCATTCACCTCTTAGCATTAGGCATAAGCACATTGGCCCAGAGATGCTTACCTGCACCATCGAGTCCCTGAGTCCATGCCCTGTGGACGCACAGGGCCAGCTTCCTCTAGTGCTTCTCCTTATCTTTCCAGATAGGTACCTCCTACTGATCTAGAAAAGCAAACAGAAACACACCAAATGTAGCATGTTCACAAATCCTAGAAAGTGTGGGTGGAAAACACAGGCTGGATCTGGGCTCAAGAGGATGGAACTTGCTCTGCCATTTTAGACCTTTCCAGAGGAATGTTGGTGCCCCAAGCAGATGATTCCTGAGGAAAAACAACAACAACAACAACAACAACAACAACAACAACAACAGAAGCCCTGCTAGTATTCACTGTAGGGTGATTTTCTGGGTGGTACTGGACCAATTCAGTTCTTCCCTCTTTCTCACTTGTAGTTCTTAGATTAACCATAGAATGTACTGGGAATGCAACATCCTGAATTAGGGAGCAATTTGGAAACTTTGCTCCTGTCTCGCCTGGGAGCAGAATGTCCTTCAAAGCTAACAAAGTTGCCCCTGAGTTATATAGACCATGCAGGCTGAGTTATGAGACTCCGTTCACACTATGCAGATTCCTTTAGGCTTTAGAGACTGGCTCACAGTGGATCCTAGGCACCTGATGCCTTTAAGCTGCCTATCTGTTAGTGGTAGATCTTATTCAGTTGCATGTGTCTATTCTCCCAACAGACTCAAACATTGGTAACCCTGCAGTCCTGGTGGCTGGCATGAAGGTGATCTGCTGTCCTCCACACAGAGGGAGGCCTCTCGTGGACTGGTTATTAGTGAACTCACTTCACAACCTCTGTAGCTCTTCTTTCAGTCTTTTGAGCCCCCGCCCCCAGACTTGCCTGTCTCCTTTCATATGAATGGCCGGTGTGCTGTTGGTGCTGCGGGTGCAGGTGTGGAGTTGCTTGGGTCTCCATCTTTCATTGGATTGGACGTAGAAGAGCATCTTCTGATAAGCTTGTCCTGTGTATCTGTCCCCCAATGGCTCCGCTGATTAATGGAGGGCTGATGTGTTCTGGACAAGACACCCACCAGCATGAGTGCATCTCTTTTCTCATTCAATTGTGTGACAGAGGCATTGGGTGGGCCAGGGATGCAAGGTTTGTTCAACACATGGAAACCAATTAATGTAATTCATCACATCAATAGACTTAAAGATAAGAATCATATGATTATCTCAATAGATGCTGAGAAAGCATTCGACAAAATACAGCACCCCTTCATGTTAAGAAAACTAGAAAAACCAGGGATAGTAGGAACATACCTCGACATTGTAAAAGTTATCTATGCTAAGCCTAAGGCCAACATTATTCTAAATGGCGAAAAATTGAAAGCATTCCCTCTAAAAACTGGAACAATACAGGGAAGTCCTCTTTTACCATTTCTATTCAACGTACCCCAAGGACTTAAAATTAGCATCCACATCAATGTTTATAGCAGCTCAATTCACAACAGCTAAATGATGGAACCAACCTAGAATGCCCTTCAACAGATGAATGAAATGATGGCATTTGCAAGTAAATGGATGGAAGTAGAGAATATCATGCTAAGTGAAATAAGCCAATCCCCCAAACCCAAAAGCTGAACATTTTTCTCTGGTAAGTAGATGCTGATCCATAGTGGGGTGGGTAGATAGGGAAGAATGAAGGAAATTTGGTTTGTGTAGAGGGGAGTGAGGGGAAGGATGGTAGAATGAGCAGATATTATTACATGTATGATTACACCACTGGAGTGATTCTGCACCACGTAGAGCCATAAGAATGAGACATTGTGCTCCATTTGTGTACAATATGTCAAAATGCATTCAACTGCAATGTTATTTAGTTATTTAGTAAAATAACTAAATAATTTAGTTATTTAGTAAAAAAAATTTAGTTATTTAGTAAAATAGCTAAATAAATAAGTGAATAAATAAACAGAAATGGCAACAGCATCACTGTTACCTGGTCCCTTTACCACTGAACAGTACATCTCTTCCCTGATGCAAGGCACTGATGGGAAGATCCATGGCTTTTTGTCGCTGTCTTCTCAAATGTCTGTTTTGAAAAATCATAAAAGGAAGAGGACCGGATGAGTCAGAAGAGGTTGAAGCAAGAGGATCTCAAGTTTGAGACCAGCCTTGTCAACTCAGTGAGACACTGGATGAAGGCATGGAAAAACTTTAGAATAGAAAAAAAGAGAGCCCTGGTGTGCCCTGATCAGAGGCTGCTGTCCTGGGGGAGTTGGAGGTGGCAGATTAGAAGCAGGATACTCTGTATGGTTGGTTAGGGAGACATATTTGGCCCTTTTTGGGGGGAGCGGGGGTGTCCAAAGTTAGAAGCCTATGTAGAAATCACAGCAGCTGGGATGGTTGTGAAGCTCAGTGGTAGAGCACTGGCCTGCATGCATGAGGTCCTGGGTCCCATCCTGAGCACTGTAGATAGATCGATCTATAGATAAAAGAAGCTGGCAGTTTTAGTCAAGTCCTGGATATTTCAGGCAGACTGTTACAAGGGGCTTTGCTGGTTGGCTTCCTGAGTCAGTTACTGTCTTTTGTGGTTTGCTTTCTGGGCTGGTTGCTGCAGATTCTGAGCCAGGTAGAGCAGAGTTCTACCTTAATAAATGCCCAGCCTGTGGGTATTCCGTCTCTCCCAGGTGAGCTTGTTGGCCCCTGTTGGACCTCTCCAGAATGCGGCTTCTTATTTAAGAGATCGATATTACAGATACACCTCCCTAGCTCCCATTTTAGATGTGACACCTGAATCCTAATGAACAAAGGGACGCATAAGTGGACGCAGCTAATGACATAAGATCTGTCCTCTGTGAGAATAGGATCCAAGGACATAAGAAAGATAATAAAATCCGCACCTCCTTGAAGACAGGAAGCCATGGTTTTCTGTTCTATTCCAACCCCAAATAAAATCTCAACCATCGGGCATTGTTCAAAATGATAATAAAGACGAAAATTCATTAGTGGGAAAACGTGGGTTGGAGTTGTAGCTCAGTGGTACAGTGGGGTTACACAGGGCCTTGGGTTGCAGCCTCAACACTGCCAAAAATAAATAAAAATAAATAAATAGATAAATAAATAAAAATAAAAGAGAGACAGAAATCCCTCAAGGCTATGATTTTTGAAGATTAAGTTCTGAGTAACCAGAAAAACTAGAGGAAAGATAAGCAAATCTGAATCCTAGAGTTGAGACTTTAACAAGCCCTTCCAGAATCACCATCCACTCAGTCACCCGCCTCAAGGTTGACCCTTTCTCAACGACTTGGGTACATGGCTCCTCAGGTAATAGACCCAGCCTGGCAGGGCAGCCCAGTCTGTGCTTTCTATTTAGCCCCTGTCTGGGTCCATGGGAGCATGGTTGGTTGGGCGGGGGGAGAAATCCACAGACATACAAAGACTCATGGGCTGCTACCTCCCCTGAGAAGGTATGGAAGGAGGCTCCGAGAAAGAAGTTGCCACACTTTGGAGCCTGCCTGCCCACTGTGCCAGACCTCCCTCACCCAATGGACTCCCTGACTCCACACAGTGCCTTCCCTGAAGATCCCCACTCTCCGATAACAGTTCCTAAAGAAAGCCTATCTGTTAAATTCCTGGGTCTTGCCGAAGTCTGGCTGGGCACAATTCATGAGCCACTCGTCAAGCAGAAACGAACTTTATTTTTAGAACACACACCCGGCACCACACAGCTCTTCAGGAATTCCCTCAGAGCCCAACTGCCACCACCGGCTTCCCACCAGCCTCTCAACGCCCCCACTCCTCCTGCTCTTGAGGCCAGTTGGCTGGGTCGTGTGGGCGGAGCCAAAAGAGTCCCCTAATGAGCAGCTCCGTGGTCTGAAAGGGCGGGGAAACAGCCCAATGGGCATCACCGCAGAGGAGCCAATCAGCTGGCAGCTGGAAGTTTGCTGGCAGCTGGAAGTTTGCTGGGGCCCCCTTCGGCTGTGGCTCTCAACAGGGTCTGTGATCATGTATTTTTTTTTTTTTTAAATCTGAATTCAAGCAATAGGGGTTTGTGTGGAACTTGAGGTAGGGGAACAAGGTTAAAATGACAATAGCTGTGGTTGGAACCTTGGATCAACTGAGGGTATCCTCTAGAAGATGTTCAGTTGTGAATTTCTCCTCCAGAGCCCTCATCAACCAGCAGAGAGATTGATATGGAACTGCAAGAAGGAAGATTAGTCAGGACCAATAGAATGTGTATAATTCGAAGGGGGGGGGGAGATTTGTGAGGTTGGCTTACATGATAGGCCACCAAGAAGTCACAAAATGGCCTCTGCAGGTTGGTGAGTCAGGGAAATCTGTAGCTGCTTAGTTCAAGGAGCTAGAAACCTCAGAACGAGAGAGAGAGAGAGAGGGGTCGGGGAGGGATGGGCAGGCCAGTGATTCAGCCATGGTCTGAGGCCAAAGGCCTGACATCTCTCTGGAGAGCTGACATAAGACTTCATTCAAAGGCGGAAGAGCCTGCTGTCTGTTGTCCCTTGGGCCACAGCAGCAGAAGCATGCACCCACCTGAGAAGGGTCAAGCATGAGCGACAGAGCTAGTTTCCCAATTCTTTCACTTTTTTTTTTTTGCTCCATCTGGACCCCCAGCCTATTGGATGGTGCCACCTGCATTCAGAGTGGGTCTTCCCCACTCAGTTCACTGATTCAATTGTTTTCTTCTCTGGAAATACCCTCACAGATATGTGTGTTTTACCGATTTTCTAGGCATCCCTTAAATCCAGTCCAGTTGACAACCAAAATTGATCATCACAGACTAGAGTTGCCACCATACCCGACAATACTGGCCCAGATTATTGTCCATTTTCAGGCCCATTCATCTCCTCTAAAAATCATTTACTCTTCTTCTAAAATTGCCTATACCCCCTACTTTCCTCTCCATGTTGAAAATGAGAGGTAAGCTTCAATCATGGGTGCTTCTTTGGGTTTCATGTTTTGTGTGGCTCCCATTCCCATGTATATGTTAACATATTTTTTATTGATTTGTTAACATATTTATATGTGTTTTTTCTCCTGTTAATCTGTTTATTTCCGCTTTATTTCAGCAGACTCAATTATCAACCTTCAGACAGAAAGTTTGAATTTCCCCCTTGTGTTGAACTCACTGTAGTTTGCCACCACCAGCAAGTGTTTTAGTATTCAGGGCTGACACTTGTCCTCTGGCATGCACTGTGTAGGCAAGACCTCCTGTTCTGATGTCACCTTTAGCAAGTCTGGCCTGCTGTGGTGTGCTGGCATCAAACCTCTGTCAAGGACCAGCTGATATACCTCACTTGAAATCTGAGGTTTCTTGGCCAAGTAACTCTTTGTGGAGGAATTAGTGGAAAGATTTGCAATGTACAATCTCTCTGGCTGTCAAAGCATATGGCCCCTTTGCTCCCTTTCACCTTTACCCCCAGCCAAGGGAGGCCCATCATCTCTTTGCATGCTTGGGTATCAGAGTCCTGGTGTGACTGGCTGGCAAGGTCTTCTGTCCTGAAGACAGAAGAATGGTGCATTCAAGACTGCAGTTGGCCCAGCCTCAACAGCACCTCAAGTTCACATCGAGACGTGGCAGCTGTGATTTGGATAAGACCTCCAGCCCACACCATACCTGTAGCAGAGCTACTGGCTTGTAAGGACCTCAGTTCGCAGACATTGTCCTGAGTGCCTGGCTGCTGTAGCATCCTCAGAGCCAGCAATACACGTGCAAACACAGACACGGCTGCTCTGCTACTGCACAGAGCTCCAGGCTGCTGACACGTTCTGGCCAATAGTCATCTCCAAGTTCCAACTCTCAGACTTGTCCATGACCTGGGTGTCTGGTCTGCCATTTAGAAGGGTGTGGTCTGACAGATTAACTTCTTGTAAGGGACATGAAATTCTTAAAATTCTTCTCCAGAGTTTTATAGTTTTACATGGAATTATGTGATGCATTTGGAATTAAGGATTTTACGCAACGTGAGGTGAGGTAAGGCTGAGATGAGGTAAGGCTTAGGAGTCTGGGGCCAGGTGGACAGGGTGTGGATCAGGTGTCCATCTGCATCTTAGAGGATACTTTGGCAGCTCCACTGCCTTTACCTGGGTCCCTCTCCTTGCTCTCCATAAGGCTTCCTCCCCACCCCACCCAGGCTTTGCCCATACCCTCAGCTATGGTTTGGAAGTGGTTTGTCCCTCAGTGGTTTGTGCTGGAAGGTTGCTATCCAGTCTGGTCATATTAAGGTGGCAAAACCTATAAGAGGCAAGGCCTAGTGGAAGGTAATTAGGTCATGTACCCATGAATGGATTAATGCTGTCTTGTGGGAGTGGGACAAGTCTCATGGAACTGGATGATTTCCTGTGAGAATGGGTTGTTATAAACAAGCCTGGAACTTCCCCCTGAATCCCTCTTTTCCATTATTACAGTCCTCACCAGCACCCAGAAGATACAGCTTTTAAACTTGTAGAACAAGGAGCTAAATAAACCTCTTTTCTTTGTAAAGTTTGCAGCCTCAGCTATTTCATCATAGCCACACAAAACAGAATAAAGACATTCTCCTGGGGATGATTTTCCTTCCTTCCTTTCTTCTTTCTTCTTGTCCTTCATCTTCATGGTACATGTTTCATTGAAGAAAACCTGAAACTCTGAATCCAAACCACCAGTAAAATCTTGGTAGGTACATGGTCACTCTCTGGGGGAGTGTGGCAAAGTCTTTACCTTTCCCTCCCATCTCCTCAGACTAATAACAACGATGCTAATAATTTTAGTTGCCATTGTTTTCGCCAAATAGAATTATTCATCATCATTACTGTCGATATTACCATTATTATTTGTGATTGTCATAAAAACACTGAATAAGTTTCTCTACCCAGGAAGAGTATCTGATTGGCTGAAGATATCAAAAGGAAGGGATCTCTATTGAGGAATATTCTAAATTCAACAGACTCTTAGAGACTTTTCACCCACCCATGGCCAAGGGGAGGTTCCTGGCCCCAGATCTACGGAATCAACCCATTTCTTCATGGTAAGTTTCCCAGGGGTTGAGTGGCTGAGTTGTATGGTATATATAGGGGAAGCAGAAAGTGACATCTACTCTATCCTCTTAGTATTTCTGGCCTGGCCTGAGAATTCAATTGACATAAAACATTAATCACAGAAAATCATAAAGATATTTTTCACAATTCATTCATTCAATAAATATTTATTAAGCCTACGGTATACAAGCCTGCGGAGAGGGCAGTGATTGAAATACTTCAACTTGCTTTCATTGAGCAAAGATCCTAGCGTTGTGAAACAGACCATAAAGAAAAAATTATGCTCTAGATTTAAGATTTTGGAATATTTGTGTATACAAAATGCGATAACATTGGAGATAGGATCTGTTATGGTTTGGATTTGAGGTGTCCCCCAAAAGCTCATTTGTGAAACAATGTAAAAACATTCAGAGGTGAAGCGATTGGGTTACGAGAGCCTTAACCCAATCAGTGAGTTAATCCCCTAATAGGGAATAAATGAGTGATAGGGTGTGTTTGGAGGAGGTGGGTAATTGGGAGCGTGCTCATATATTTGATGAGCTGAATTTAGTGTCTTCCTGCTTCCTGACCATCATGTGAGCTGCTTCCCTCTGCCACTCTCTTCTGCCGTGATGAATGGATCTGGCTGTCTATGGACTGAGACTTCTGAAATCTTGAGCCCTCAAATAGACTTTTTCTCCTCTACAATTGTTCTGGTCAGATCTTTTAGTCACAAGCGGGGAAAAGCTGACGGAAACAGAACTGCAGGCTAAACATGAATTTCACTTATGCTTCATATAAACTTCACGCACCCAGAATGAAGGTAGATTTATAAATATTTTTTTAGTGTGCCTGCATTTTTGACAGCAACGTATCATTTGAGGTCAGCAGTGGACCTCAAATGTCATGTTGATGTTCCAAAAGTTTTGGAGCATATTGGAGTTTGAATTTTTGGATCAGGGATGCTCCTTACTTAACCTGCTAGGCGAAGACCAGCCCAGTCTATTCTTTAGGTCTCTCTGGCTTCTTAAAGACAAGAAAAAAAAAAAAAAGAATCAAAAAGTCTGATTCCCAGCAGAGGTTGGGAATTGCTGGTGATCCCAGCAATTTGGAAGCCGGAGGCAGTGGAATGGGAAGAAGACTCTATTTTGGCTCATGGTTTCAGGAGTCCAGTCTGGGCTGGGCCAACTCCACAGCTCTGGACCAAAGGTGAGGCACGACATTTTGGTGAAAGGATGTGATGGAGGGAAGCAGCTCAGGAAGCCCAGAGAGCAAAGATACAGATTTTTACATGTTATCGGAGAGCACCCATAGGAAGGCTCAAAGAAGCAGTTAGTTACATATTAAGCAGGACAGAGAGTAGTAAGTTGTTTAAACCTGACAAGGCAAAGGGCAATTGATGGTGGAGAAGCAGCTAGGCCGATCCGAGTTAGCCTTGATTTCCTCCTGTCTCTGGTGATAAAAATGTCTTCCTGGATTGGAAGTGGTGGCACAGGCCTGTCATCCCAATAACTCCAGAGGCTGAGGCAGGAGGATTACAAATTCCAGGCCAGACTCAGCAGCTTAGTGAGACCCTGTCTCAAACATATAAAGGGTTGGGGATGTGGCTCAGTGGGTAGCATGCCCCTGCTTTTAATCCCCAGTAAAGGAAAAACGAAGAACAAAAGTCCAATAAAGGCCATCTCTATAGCGGAGAGAGGCAAAACAGGTTTGGGTTCTGGGACTTTTATGGGACAGGCTCAGAAATCAGAGTCGGGTGGATCCTGATGCCAGTGGTTAGGGGTTGGGTTGGTATGAAGGTCTGGGGAGCCTTTCTCAGAAACACCCTTGGGCCGGAAAGTGAAACTTTTCCTTAAAATGATGGCTGTCACTTAAGATGGACTTCCGGATGCTAAGCAAGGACCTTATACCCAGTGTCAAAGGAAAAAAAAAGAAAAAGGGCACCCTTCCTGTGGGACCTTCATTTCCTGTTTTCAGGAATAAAAGATCAGAGCATACTTCTTGTATCAGCTCTTTTTAAGCATCTTCAACTCAAAAACAGTCCTTATACCAAGAAATATTATGGGACTGTATATTTGATCACCTCTCACGTGTACCTTTTTGTTTTCTTTTTGAAATGGCCACACTGTTCCAGAGCATCCACGCTGCAATGTGTGAGGGGACCCAGCTTCTCCATGACCCAACCAGCATTTGACTTTGGTCCTCTACTTTGTTTAAGGCATTCAGATGTATGTCTAGGTATTTCATTTTGTTTTAATTTGCATTATGGAAGGGGTAACATCTTTTCCTGTGGTTACTTGCCACCCACAGATCCTGTAGCAGTGAAATTGCTGATTTGTGTATTTTATCTATTTTACAATGAGGTTTTATAGTTGTGGTTTGAGATGTCTTTATGCGCTCCTGTCCATTAAGTGGTTTGCAACTATTTTCTCCCTGTCTGTACTTTGTTACCCCCATTCTCTTAAGACGGTCTTTCACCGTTTAATTTTGGTGATTTTTGATGTATCCGTTTCTTTCTGTGGATCACACACTTTTAGTGTTGTCTAAAACCTTTTGGCAGAGTCTTAGATCTTAAAATTTTATAGCTTTACATTTTACACCAGACTGTGATCCATTTGGAGTTGATGTTTGTTTGGTGGGTGAGGCTCTTGTGTCCAGGTCTAGGGATTTTTGTTTACTGCCTGCTTTGCCTACGGATATCTTATTGATATATATCCATTCAATGGAGAGGATAATTTTCCTCTAGTAAATTAATTTTTCACATTTTAAATCTTATTTATCTTTTTAAAAATTAGTTCTAATCAGTGATACACGACAGCAGAAAGCTCTTTGATTCATTGTACACGAATGGAGTAGAATTTTTCACTTCTCTGGTTGTATATGAAGTAGAGTCATACCATTTGTGCAATCCTACATGTACCTAGGGTAATGATGTCCATCTCATTCCATCATTTTTTCCTACCCCCATACCCCACCCTTGTGCCATCCAAAATTCCTCCACTCATCCCAAATGCCCCCTTCCCCCATTATGGATTAGCATCCACTTATCAGTGAGAACATTTGGCCCCTGTTTTTTTTTGGGGGGGGCGGTTAGCTTATTTTGCTTAGCATGATATTCTCCAACTCCATCCATGTACCTAAAATGCCATAATTTTATTCTCTTTTATAAATTTTATTTATCTTTGGTGCTGTAGATCAAACTCAGGGCCTTGTACATGCTAGGCAAGTACTCAGTCACTGAGCTACACCCCAGCCTTTGCATATTTAAAAAATGTATTTGGGCATATTTGTTTGGGTCTCTATTCTGTTCCATTGATCAATGTGTCTTCCTTTGCCCATACCACATGATCTTTACTAACTATTTAATAGGTTGAAATAGAGTGACTTAATTTTTGTTTTCCATAATTGCTTTAGGGATTCTAACTCCCTTGGCTGTCCAAGATTTGAAAGAAAAAAAAAGTCATACTTTTTTTTTAAACACCAATAGAATTTTTATAAATAGGCTTTTCCACTTAACATTTCTCATCAATATTTACCTTTTTTTTTTAAAAAAAAACTCCAAACAAAATAATTTCATATTACATTGTATGGATATGCTGCAATATATTTAACCTGGTTCCTTAATGCCTGTAATTTCCCACCCATTTTTTTTTGTTATTTTAGGAATTAATGCTGAAATCAATTATTTTGTGTCAAATTTTATTTTTAACTGACAAATAGTAATTGCACAATAGCGTGTATTGTGACATTTGGTTATATGTGTATATTGTAGAAGGATTAAATCAAGCTAATTAACATATCCATAATCTCACATACCTATATTTTTATGTTGAGAATACTTAAAACCTATTTTTTAACAATTTTGAAATATATATTAGCATTGACTACAGTCACTACGCCATGTGGATTACTAAGACATTCCTCGGTGTTACGTACCAATAATATCTCCCCAATTCCCAATCTCTGGTTACCATGACCTTGCTTTCTCCTGTGAATTCAACTGTTATAGATTCCACATATGAGATCATGTGGTATCTGTCCTTCTGTGCCTGTCTTATTCCCCTTAGTATAATTTCCTCCAGGTTCAGTTACATTGTCAAAAATGACTACCCCTTTTCCCCCCTCTAAAAAGAGGTTGAATAGTATTCTCTTCTGCATATACACCACATTTCCTTTTTCCATTCTTCTTAAGTGGACACTTAGGTAGCCTTCATGTCTTAACTCTTGTGTATCAAATCAACATTCTTATCATACTAGTATCTGCACAAATGTTTCCCAGTCATTTGGTGTTTTTTTGGCTTTGTTTGTGGATTTTGTTTAAACTTTATGTAGTCAAGTTCATCAGGAATTTCCTTGTTGGCTTCTGTTTTTTTTTTATGCTTTAGAAAGAACTTCTCCACTATGAAATGATGGAGTAACAATGATTCATCCATGTTATTTATGAGTTTTTTTCATGGTTGCCGTTTCACAGCTACCCACTTCCAAGACCCTGCAGAAATTTCCAGGTCCATCGGGCTTGGGAACTGCTCCAGCTGCTCTGGGAGGTGCCAGTGTCCACCAGGGAAATTTTCCTGTCTCACCCGCGGGTCTCCCAATGGCCCAGAGCGGCCCTGCGACTCTGGGAGTGTCTGTTCCATTCTTGGCAGCCGTCCTTGGGGGTGAGCCTCAGGGAAAACTTTTCCAAGATCCCCTTCTATGGGAGAGGAGGGAAGGGGAAGGGGGGGGGAAAGGAAGGACGGCAGAATAAAATAGACTTTATTATTGCTGTATGTATATACGTGACTGCATGACCAATGTGATTCTGCAACCTGTACACTCAGAAAAATGAGAAATTATACCCCATCTGATTCAAATGTATGATATGTCAAGATCATTGTATTATCATGTGTAATTAATTAAAACAAATAAAAAACAATAAACTTTAGACATTATATATATGTATATATAATAGACATTATATATATATATATAATAGAACACTTATATATATATATATATAATAGACATTAATATTAATAGACATTATATATATATATATATAATAGAACACTTAGAAGTGTGTTACCTAATGAGTAAACCAACATTAGACCTAGGCCAGCCAAAGGCTACCCTGACCATATCATCACAAAGCCTGAGCAAGGCTCACCAGGTTATAAGTAGTATCCATGTAAAAGAAATGCACCCCAGAACAAAATTAAGAACATTTACATGAATATCTGTAGTACCAAAATATCTGTACTCCAAAATTCATACCCTTTGTTATTTGATCAAAACTTAATCATCATGGAAAGAAAAATAGAAAAATACAATCAATCAATAAAACAGATTGGTTCAAATGTAAATCAGGATAGCTAATATGAAAAACTGTAGAGAGATTCCTAAAAAAAATAAATAAATCAAAAAATAAAAAAAAATGTAAGACCATATGATCCAACAATCAACTTCTGAATTCTTCCCAAAAGAAAAAAAAGAAAAGATGCCCTTCTATAGCGATGCCTGGCTAGACCTGTCGGAAATTCCGAGGCAGACACCCTGGGGAGGCGCCAGATGCTCTTTTGCTTCTGGGGCCCAGAAATGAGACCCAAGGAACACAGGACAAGGCCGGGCATCCGGGCAGCGACTGCAAGCGACTGTCAGTCCAGGAAGCTGACCCACCTGGGTCATTGGCGCTGATCACCGGGCGCCACCTGGCGGTCACTTTTCTCCTGTCTCGGCGGGTCGACCAGATGCCGGAAAGAATTTGAAGGCTAAAAAGTAGGTTGTGAGTACTTCTGTGATTTGTAATAATATATCGTTACATAATATAATTGTGGTTGTCCATCAATCTTGCCATTATTATCGTTATCTAGAATTCACTGGTGGTTACAGTTACTTGCGACTCCTGTAGAGCTGGATCTCAAAAGGCTGGGGGGGAAGAGGGACCCCTGGCTGCAGTCCTGAGTCCTGTTGCATGGATGATGGCGGTGGCCTTCTTGGAGGGGGTGGGACTGAGAGAGGGTTGTGTGTGGGGAGTGTTTGGCAGCAGAAACAAACGCACAGGCGGGGCACAGGCTCCTAGGGACCCCAGTAAGGCTTGCTCATTATCCTGGTCCACACTCTTCTGAACACCCTCTTAGGATCTAGGCTACCTCCTACTTCCAAGTAGAAAAACACTGGGAGGCAACTCAAAGGGGGATCACCTGGTTGCACAAGAGATGGCCCTGGTGGGAGCCTTCTCTCCCTTTTACCAGGAGGCTAACTTTGCCCCTCTAGGTTGGGCAGTCAGACCCAGGAGAGCAGGGCCCCCACACAGGTGTACACACAGGTCTAGACTGCTGCAAGGGTGACTCTTACTGTTCATGCTACTTTTGTTTTTATCTTCTATGCCAGAGCTTTTCTATGTTGGTGATAATGTGGCAATTTTCCAAACAGGATGCTGCTGCCCGTCTACCTTGCAACTGCCACCTGTAAACAGAAAACCTTTCCTCCCTACATATCCTGTTTTATTGTTTTGCAGAATGCTCAACAGACATAAATATAAACATTCACCTGTGCAGAAGAGGAGCTAGAGCTTAAGTACAAATAGGAGTCATGATTCTTTTGTTTTAAATAAATAGGAGAGTCCCACACACCTCTGGACTCAAGCCAATTGAGAGCTATTCATAGGGCACCACCCTGTGATGAGTCAGGGTTCTCTTGGCAATCCTACTTCTGATGCCAGTGTGTCAGGAGTCCCTAAGACCACTCCAGGCTCAGTATTCTCCAGGACTTACAGAGCCCACAAAGCTCATTAGACTTGTGGTCAGTCTGTCCCAGCATTTGTGTTAAATGTCCAGCACTGTGATAAAATACCTAAGATAATTTAAGATTTAAAGATTATTATTATTTTTTAAAAAATATGTTTTGCTGTAGATGAGCACAATACCTTTATTTTATTTATCTATTTTTTTATGTGGTGCTGAGGATCAAACCCAGTGCCTCACATGTGCTAGACAAGTGCTACAACCCCACTGAGCTACAACCCCAGCCCTATTTCAGACATTTTGGTTTGAGGTCATTTGGAACCACGGTGTCTGCCTCACTGTGGTGAGGCAGCACATCATGGTGAGAAAACATGGCGGAGAAAGATGCTTACCTCGTGGCAGCTGTGAATCAGAGAGACAGGAAGGGACTAGAGTCCCAATATCCCATCAAAGGCATACTTCCATGACTTAGCTTCTTTCCACTAGGCCCCACCTGTTACAGGTGCTACTACCTTCCAATAGTGCCACAGACTAAGCTTTTAACACAGGCCTTTGGGGAGGGGGCTTTCAATATCCAAACCACAGGATAATGAAAGGACAAAAATTCAAATAAGCAAAGAGTGTGAAATAGTGTGAAATCAGGAGAGAGCCGAGTTAGGCTTCCAAGTGCCCCCCTTCCAGTGGGGTTGCATGGAGACATGCCTAATTCTCCCAGCAGCAATGTATGACACCACTTGGAAAGATTTGCCAACCTAGGGGAGCTTCCTCAAGTCTTGGTGTCAGGAGTTTTATTAGGTGGGATCTGGGTTTGTGTGTGTGTGGGGGGGTCAAATAAATCCATGGCTCTCTCTGTCTTGTGGTTGACCTTAGTTAAACTTTGTCTCTGGGTCCCTCGAAGACAAACTGATTCAGCATAATCCAGGGCCTCAGGCATACAAAAACATTCTGATAAGGAAGAATATCCCAGAAATAAGTCCTGAAGACAGGCCCATGCTGGGAATGTGCTAGGTTTGTATAAACTAGGCTGCTGACTTAGACTTTTTACTATATACGGTTATGTAAAGGATGGGGGGAGACCATTGGAAGTCATCTTAAAATTTTGTTTATCATATTCTGAAAGAACTTGATGAGGAATATGCCATATTTCCTCCCAAAGATCAGAAGAGGAAAGAAGTTACTTTTTGGTCTCCCTTACCTCCACCACATCCACAACAGAAGTGCAGATAAGCGCATGTGTCACATTCATCATAAGTTTAATGTTCCATACATATATTTTTTTTTACTAAATGCGTTTGCATAGAAAATAAACATTTGAGCCTGGCTTGGTGGTGTACTCCTGAAATTCCAGTTACTTGGGAGGTTGAGGCAGGAAGATTGCGAATTAGAAGCCAGCTTCTGAGGATGTATGTAGATCAGGGAGGCAAATATAGATAGGATTGTCCCATGGATTAAACATTCTACATCACCTTTAGCAATGTATTGCAACAAGGGCCACCTTTATACTTCAGTCCCAGTATTACCTAGGGATGTTGAATGGCCACCAGAACTCAGGGTCAGGTAAATCTATGGCTCAGGCAAGAAAGCTACCTGATTTTTCTTTCTACACCTACCCAGGTTTGTTTCCGGTAAATGAAAGCCTTATCTACACCCCTGGCCTGCAACAAAATTGTATTTGGCTTGGTCCTCCTGAATGGATTTGGGAAGATATGTGGTTATCCACAGTTCTCTGCAAGTTTGTTCTGAAGAACATCTTCCAATAACATGACTTCCAATGTCCTTAGGGAATGATAAAATTTTGGAAAATTGAAGCTTTTGCATCCATGGGCAGAAAAAGAAGAATTCTTTTTTTTATTAGTTGTTCAAAACATTACATAGCTCTTGACATATCATATTTCATACATTTGATTCAAGTGGGTTATGAACTCCTATTTTTCCCCATTATACAGATTGCAGAATCACATTGGTTACACATCCACATTTTTACATACTGCCATACTAGTGTCCGTTGTGTTCTGTTGCCTTTCCTATCCTCTACTATCCCCCCTCCCCTCCCCTCCCCTCTTCTCTCTCTACCCCATCTACTGTACTTCATTTCTCTCCCTTGTTTTTTTCCCCCTTTCCCTTCACCTCCCTGTTTAATGTTAATCTTCTTCTCATGCTAAAAGAAGAATTCTTGAAAGGCCACAAGTTCTCAAACTCCAACAGGACCTAAGATTTTCCCTTCTAAGACCAGGACTGTTTCTATTACAAAACACAGCCCTTGAATCCACATGACCAGGCATGATCAGGCATGACCAGAGCTTCCACCTCATAAGGGAATGTTTGGTACCACAAGCTTAACAGTTTGTTACAAGATTCCTTGAGTTTGCCTCTTGGTGGGAAGCAAACACCAAGAATGCCTGTTGCACAAAATAGTTTATTTGCAGCAAATCATGAGACCATGAGGAATCAATTCCAAAGCCATGACCCCCTGAATTTAGAAAAGGTGGGTAAATTCATCTGAACAGAGAATGCTTATTCAAAGGGGTAGAAACATGATCATATACACAGGTGCACAGCTGCATTTTAACAACATGCTATAGTTTGATGTTACAGAAGTGAGGCATTGGCCCTCCTTGGCTGAAGATTTTAGCATTAAAATGAGGTTAACTTTATCATATATGTAGCCTGCTCTCTGATGTCTTCTGCCTGGTGGAATGGTTCATACTAGTTTGAAGCTGTATGAACTTACCTCTCTCTCTCTCCCAGGAACTTCCAAGAAAATCTTAAGAAGTTAATTGGAAAACAACTTTATATGAAAAACAACATTGAAGCTGGACACCATGATGCACACCTATAATCCCAGTGACTCAGGAGGCTGAAGCAGGAGGATTGTAAGTCCAAAGCCAGCCTCAGAAAATTAGTGAAGCCCTAAGCAATTTAGCAAGACCCTGT
The DNA here is from genome assembly GCF_021218885.2 of Marmota monax. Classification (NCBI taxonomy): domain Eukaryota; kingdom Metazoa; phylum Chordata; class Mammalia; order Rodentia; family Sciuridae; genus Marmota; species Marmota monax. The sequence goes on from NW_026693329.1 coordinate 1,370,852, forward strand.
CTCAAAATTAAAAATAAATTAAAAAAAAAGGGTTAGAGAAGTTGCTCAGTGGTTAAGCACTCCTGGGTTCAGTTCCTGGTACCAAAATCAAAACAACAACTTTAAAGAAAGTTACCTAGGTATGGCAGCTGCAGCTAGGTTTCTCCTGTAATTCTGAATCTCCTGCTGTCAATTGAGTACTGTCTACCCTTGACTCCCCGTTAGTTGTCATTTAATGGAAGGCTGCAGACATAATATAGTGAAGCAGAAGGAGGTGCCCAGCATCCTGCTTGTGATGCCGTGTTCAGAAAGCTCCCTGGATGCATCTGAGAACCATCCTCTGTCAGCAGAGGTAAAGTTCAGATCAAAGAAGGAGATTGCTCCAGGTTGGTAGATGGTCAAAGATTTATTCAGGGGAGCCTACCTATGAGGGTAGCTCTCTGGATAGAGTTTTAGACCATGCAGAAAGCAGGGGAGGGGGAGGATTCACTAAGGACATGTGTAGCCATCTAGTTGCTTCTCAGTTTGGTCACTCTCTGCTTAAAGAGATTGTTTGAGTCAGAGCTGGAGCAGTTATCTTGGTCATCTGCCTCTTGAAACCATTTCACCATCATACACACACACAACACCCAAGCTGCTCTCTGCCTGTGTCTGCAGCCCCATCATGGACTCTTCCCGAGGATGCAGTTCTTGTCTACTTGTGCAGGCTGATTTCTCTGCCTTTCCCGTGAAAGAATCCAGTTTCGGTGTTATCTCAGTTCTTACCATGTAACTGCAGCCGGGAGGAGGGATAATTGAGACCAGAGCTGAGAGTCCTTGTCCTGTCCACCCTGCCTCTGTAAGAGGCGACGCTGAAGAAGCCCTGCTCCATTCTGAGACTTGTACTTCTTCCTCTTACGTAAAGACATTAGTCTCAATTGGTGTTTTCTCCTTTTCATTAAAAAAAAATTCATTTCTTCTAAAAGCACCCTTTCAGAATTCCAATATATGCAACAGACAAATTTGGCTGAAGGTGAGCAGGCATATGGTTAGGGGAATGGAGTGAGAATCATATTGCTTAGGTCTGCTTTCTCTTTTCTCTATGTGACCTCTTCACAATCTACTCCCTCAGGACTGGAAACTTAACTCAGGGGCGTTGCACTACTGAGCTGTATCTCCGGTCCTTTTTACTTTTCATTTTGTGACAGGGTCTTTCTAAGTTCCCACGCTGGCCTTGAACTTGCCATACTTCTGCCTCAGCCTCCTGGGTCACTAGGATTACAGGTGTGCACCACCATACCTGGCCCTGGCTTTTTTTTTTTTTTTTTTTTTTTTTTTTTTTTTTTTACACAGATTTCTCTGTGGTTTGGCCTTTTTATACACAGTTGAGCAGAGATATAAAGATGTGCGTATTTTCATTTTTTTTTTGTATGTGGATGAAATGGCTTTAGTATGGCAGGAATCATGTCACTGGTTTCCTGTTCATTTGTAACTCATCTAGTCCAGTGTGCTATTTGTTATATCCTGAGGTCTCTTCCTTTCTTTATTCTGAGGTCATTCTCCCTCTGTCTCACTCTTTTAATTTAGGGGTGTGTTGTGGTTTGGATATGAGGTGTTCCCTAAAAGCTCCTGGGTAAATGCAGGAACACCCAGGGGTTAAATGATTATGAGAGCTGTAACCTAATCAGTCCATCCTAGTTTGAATGGACTAACTCGAGAGGTTAACTGTAGGCAGGTGGGTCATGACTGAAGGAGGTGGCTCATTTGGGGTATGCCCTGGATCTTCCCTAAAACCCTTTAACCCCTCTCTCTGCTTCCTAGAGGCCATGAACAGAGCAGATCTCCTCCACCATACCCTTCTGTCATGATGTTCTGCCTCATCTTGGGCCTGGAGCAGTGGAATTGGTTGACATGGACTGAATTTCTGAAATGGTGAGCCAAAATAAACTTTTCCTCCTCTAAGTTGTTCTTGTCAGGTGTTTTGGTCACAGTGACAGAAAGCTAACAGAGGGAGAAACCCTACAGCTCTCATTTGGTAATTTTTCTCTCCGTGCTGATTTGCATAGCTATTACCCCCCGCCGAGTTAGGCAACATTAAAGAATCACAGATCTTTATTTCTTCAGGGCATCGTTACACCATTGGATATGAATGCAATTGGAAAAACCATGTCTTCTTTCTTTATTTAGAATTCACAGTGAATTTATCCTATGAAAGGCTTTAGGAGATCCAGCAGTAAAAGTATTCACCTTGTTTAATTTAAATTTCCATAAACAGGTTACTTACAAGTTTACAAATCACATATAAAAGAGACAACAGTGTTCCTGTCCACATAGTTTGAGAAGAATCCACTCGTTTTCCAAAAGGCTATTGAAATAAAATTCCAAGTCTGTCATAAATGATCATTTAGTTTTTGCATGAGTTCTTTCCATGAGGTGAGCTCTTTCTCAGCAAGACCCAACTCACCAACTTGAGTGAAATATTGTTGGGAGGCACATCCAAAATACAGGTCCCATAGAGGACCAGGCCAATCCAGGCCCGTCCTGGGGCCTCTCCTTCCAGTCTCTGGAAGGAGATTTACATACCTGTTGGGAGGTCTCTCAACAGTGGGAATCCCTGCAGGATCATGGCCATCTGAGGCATGCTACCCAAGCTTCCTAACTTCCTAGGCCTTTGCTACCTCTCCAGAGGGGGGCCTTGTAAACAGTCATAAAATTTTCACACCACAGTCAGGGCCAGGGGCACTGTGTCCAGGCTTAAGGGACCTACTGGGAAATTCCTGGGCAGCCTGGTCTGGTCTCCACCAGTGTGGGTAGGGAGGTCTAAGGAATATTCCAAGGTGCTTCTGATCACGGGTAGTGTCCCAGACTACAATGGGATGCAAGGCATCACTCTCAGCCTTTGCTCCACACCAGCTCCACTCCCTTTGCTAGAAATCTTAGCAATTCAATAAAAATCTAGGCCAACAGAACCCTCCACGGGCCATCATATCTAGCCTCAGACAATTGAGAGCATGCATGTGGTGGAGCAAAGCTGTTCATCTCAATGGAAAAGAAAGGAGCTAGGGTTCCTATATTCTCTTCAAGAGCATTCCCCCAATGACCTAACTTCTTTCCCCTAGTTCTCTCCTTCTTAGGGTTCTACCACCTCTCAATTGCACTATATGCGGGTGATCAAGCTTTTAGCACGCGGGCCATAAGGTGATATTTAAGATCCAAACCACAACAGAAAAGAATATCTCAGCTGCTTATGTAGGAATGAGAAAAATTTGGGGGGATAGGGCTGTCTATTAGCCATGTACAACTAACTGAGCTCTATGCACAGCTGTAGCCAAGTTGGAGCATCTTCCCTGGGACTCCTCCAATCTGTCCAAGACATTATTGGACTTCAGCTTTATCCTTTCTAGTAATATAGTAGTCTCCCTTCTCCCAAGGGGATATATTTTTAAGACCACCAGTAAAGACCAGCTTAGACTGATTCTTACCACTGCAGGGGATATGAGAAAATTTATAGGTGCCTTGGATACCCATGTTCACTCTGTAGACATCCCTGGCTAATTTAGCTGGTATCCTTTCCAGAGGCATTCTCAGAAATTTTTTAGGAAGTCCATCGAGTGATTAGGCAACACAAAGGACTATAGCAACCTCAGGCCTCTCTAGCTGATAAACCGGTGTTCCTCTAGAGGGCTGCCTGGAAACATCATCATAAGGGTATTATAACAGGGTCTTATAACTGGGCCATACTCCATACTGGCCTGGTCTGTCTTTGAAGTGTGTCCTGAGATACTGTTAGCAGTGGCCCCGCTCTGGAGGGAGATTTGGAAATACTTTACGAAGTGTAGTCAGTGACATGGTCCAACGAGGAACTGTGGGTATGCATCCATCCTTGACTTTTGTGGAGTGTAATGGTCAATTCCAATTGTCAACGCGATTGGATTAAGGGATGCCAATGTCTAAGAAAGAGGCTTCTGGGTGGATCAATGAGGGTGTGTCTAGAAATTATTGGCATGCGGGGTAGCCAACTGAAATGGAGACCATCCCTAAGCGTGGGCAGCACTGTTCAACAGGATGATGGCTTGGATGGAATAAAAGGTTGGTAGAACAAGAAAGCAGCAGCAGCAGATGTAAGCTCAGTTCTTCTTGAACAAGTTCTTGATTGCTGCTGCCATCATCTGAGGATATTGGACTCTTGCTTCACCAACTCTTCTGGAGTGGATTCTGACAGTGATTCTCCCAGAAGAGTCTTGGACTAGGGTAGCACCATTGATCCCTTTTGTTTTGGCCTTCATCTCTTCTTAGATAGCACAGCTACTGGTTCTTTCAGCTCTCTAGCCTGCAAGCAGCCATTGTGGACTCTTTAGCTTCTGGTTGTGTAAGCCACCCTAATAAATCCCCCTTTTACAACTTCCTGTTGATTCTGTTCCTCTAGAGAACACTACTACATGGAACTTACTTTTCCACAGGGAAAAAAACCTAGAATTCTACATCAGGATAAGTATTTTGAATAAGGTATATCATCTCATTAGGTTGGAGGATGGTTTAGAGATGGGGGACCAATTATAGTGGTTGATCAGGGAGGGATTTCCTGTGTGTGAGAGCTGGCACTCAGGTAGAGGAAAGTACAAAATTAATACAAGGGCCCCTAGCTGTCTAAGACATTAATGGATTGTACTTGTATTCAATTCCAGTAGTACCATAATCCTGCCTTACCCCAGCGGATTTGTTCCAAGACCCTCAGTGGATGCCAGAAACTGGACATTACTGAATCATGTTTATATCTCATGTTTTTTTTCCCCCATCCAACTTCATTATATGATTCCCCTCCCCACCTTGTTGAGAACATCCAACTCTTCCCTTAAAGGAAGCATTTTATGGCTTCTCGGTGGCTCATCTGGATTGCCAACATCACTACTTCTATGATTTGGGACTATTAATAAATAAAATAAGGGTTAGTTGAACACAAGCCCTGCAATATTGCAACAGATGATTTGATAATGGAGACAGCTACTAAGTGATTAATGGGAGAGTAACACACACATTTTAGTGTGCTGGACAAAAGAATGCCTCCTATCCCAGGTAGGATGGTGTGATATATCATCGCACTACTTAGAAGTGTATGCCATTTAAAACTCATGAATTATTTCTGGGATTTTTCTATTTAATATTTTCAGACTGCAGTTCACTTCAACTAACTGAAATGGTGGAAATTGAAACCTGGGATGAGGGAGACTACTGTCCATAAAATGCTTCCGTTGATATCAACCTACAAATCAGATAAAGCTCTTTGCCACGTTCTTAGTACTTTGGCCACCTCTTGCTCAGAATTCAGGGTGAGATGGGGATAGAAAATTCTTAACTTTCTTCTGGTACAAATTTTTCCTTCAGTGATTTCAATGAGAGTCTGCAGTCTGACGAGTAATGCATAAAGCATTTAACATCTGCTATGGTTTTAATATGAGGTCTTTCTCAAACCGCTGGGTGAATGCAGAAATATTCAGAGGTACAATGATTGGACCACGAGAGTTGTAACCTAAATGGTTCACCCTAGTTTGGATGGAATGACTTGTCCAACTGTAGGCAGGTGGAGCATGGCTGGAGGCAGTGGGTCACTGGGGTTGTGCCCTGGAAGGATTCATCTTCCCTGTAGCCCCTTTCACCTGCCTCTCTACTTCCCCGCTGCCATGTCCTGAGTAGCTTCCATCCACCATGCCCTTCTTCCATGATGTACTGCCTCATCTTGGGCCCAGAACAATGGATTTAGCCCACCATGGACTATGTTTCTGAAACCATGAGATGAAATAAACTTTCCCTTCCCTAAATTTGTTTTTCTTTCTATTTTTTGGTGTTAGGAATTGAATCCAGGGGCACTTTACCACTGAGATATATCCCTTGTCCTTTTTTTTTTTTGTGTGTGTGTGTTGAGACAGAGTCTTGCTAGGTTAGTTGCTTAAGGTCTTGCAAAGTTGCTGAGGCTGGCCTCAAACCTGCAATCCTCCTGTTTCAGCCTCCTGATTTGTTGGGTTTGACAAGTGTGCACCACCATGCCTGGCCTCTAAGTTTTCTTGTATTTTGATCACCACGATAGAAAGCAGACTAACACAACATCTATTTACTCAACTTCTCTATTTTCCTTGTTCTAGGCACAGATGGTATGTTAGTTAGGTTTCCATTGCTATGACAAAATACCTGAGAAAAACAAAAAGAGGAAAGGTCATTTGGCTCCATTGTTTCTGGGCCTGTGGTGAGGATGAACATCAGAGCTAAGATCCTGTTGGGAAATGAAGATGCTCATATTATGGCAGCCAGGGAAGCAGGAACAGAAAGAGCTTGTTTTTTGAACAAAACTCATCCCCCCCCCCCATCCCATCCACCTACTGATGAGGTCAGCACTCCATCATCTAATCACCTTTAAAGGCCTCCCTTGTGAACACTCCTGCATTGAGGACCAAACCCTATGAACTTCTGGGAACATTTCAGATCCATACCAGAACAGATGGAGTTTACAACAATTGGTCCTATCTGCAGATTATTTTTATAAAATCCCAAATATTTGGGAACATCTAGGTGATCACATTAGATTTTTTTTCTCATGGATTTTATATTGTATGATTACATCATTACTCTTTAATAGTATTTTAAACCCTTCTAAGGATGCTATTGTTCTTTACTCCTAACATATACAAAATCATACTGAATCAGAGACAATTTTTTTGTGTAGAAAGTATCAATATTAGTTGAAATGTCATTTTCCATGTTATAATTTAGATAGAACTCCAACAAAAATACCAATGAATTTAATTTTTTTCTGAAACCTGACAGGGTAATTATGAGGCCCATATAGAATAACACAGCAGCAAGTATGGCTAAGTAAAACACCGAACACAGTGTGAATATGGTCTGGTTAGTCCTAAAAGAAATCCCCTTTATCTTAAGTGTAGTGTTGATGCTTGCTTAGACAAATAGAAATTAAAAAAAAAAATCAAGAAATTGACCCAAATGAAAATGTAAATGCCGTACAAAAATGTATCATTGTACGGCTGGAAACTTAAATGAATGGGCAAAAGACTGTTGTTAAAATTAATTAATTCAGAAAATTGATAAAAATTTGGAAATTAAAATTGAATCTATACTTACACTATATATATATGCCTAGAAAGAATAAAAAACCATTGAGGGATTTAAATGTGAAAAAAGAAAACACAAAACCTAGAAGAAATAGTGTGAGAGTAAAATTTCCCAACTAGGACTCAAAAGGGTCACTTAGTTAAAAAAAAAAAAAAAAAAAAAAAAAAAAAAAAGAAAAGCAGCCAGAGCGGGGTGGCTCATTCCTGCAGCGACTAGGGAGGAATTCAAGGTGAACCTCAGGAATTTAGCCAGACCCTCTCTCAAAAAATCAAAAGGACGGTAGTTCAGGAGCAGAGCGCCTCCGGGTTCAATCTGCACCACAAACACAAAACAAAGGAAATGAGCAAAATCAAAAGGCACTCTGGGACGCTTCTAAGATGTTCCCAGCGTCTGTACAGAACCGCAGTCTCGGAGAAGACGCAATGGGACCTACGACCCCGGGGCTCGTAGCCACCTCCGCAGTGGCGGCACCCAGGGTAGAGGAGGCGGAGCGGAGGGCTACAGGGGATTCTGGGTAGCGAGGGGCGGAGGCCGCGCGGAGGCCTCTGGGTAGTGTAGTCCAGGGAGGAGACACACCGCGGAGGATTCTGGGTGTCGCGGTCTCAGACCACGCCCAACTCCCTGTGTCTTTGATGGGCGGTGCTCAGAGTCTTCTGCCCCTGATGTTTGCGTCATCGTTCACGTCATTCGCTAGAGTAAGCGAGATTCCTGCCTTTCTTCGGTCGCGAGTGTACTTCCTTCTCCGAAAGGAGAGCTGCGGGGATAGGACTGGCCCCGCGCTTGGGCGGGAAAGGGGCTTTGTGTCGTGAAGCGCTGGTGGGACTCAGGTCTGGAGTTGGCGTGTTCTTAGCTGAGGGGACGAGGCTCCAAATGAGCCTTTGGAGGACACCTTGGGCGCCTCTGCCCCGACAGCCCCTGGTTAGGGGTGCCACTCCCGTCTTTGTCCCTGGGCGCGGGAAGGGACAGTAAATATCTGCGCGGGATCTTGGAGGGGTGGCCAGGTCACCGAGGTCCTAGTGTGTATGGGTCACTGCTCCTCGGGTGGGTGTGGGGCAGGTGGCCAGTGAATCTGAGGAGTGAATTTTTGAAGGGGAGGGGGCTTGTGATTTTTTTGGGGGCAGAATACGGTCTGTCTTGCCTCTAGTTCTGGGTGAGAGTGCGAGCGCTTTGCTGTCGACAAAAAAAGGTTAAAATAAAAAAAAAAGAGAGAGAAAAAGTAAAACTTTTATTCATCCAAGGTATGATTCCAAGTACGTGAAAAAATCCTAAGGCGGAATCTGTGATCAAACAAGTAGAACTAACAAGTGAATTTAGGAACGAGGATAGTGTAAGTGCACTAAGCAGGAGATGGGAAGCAAACCTCCCATCAGCAAGCATTTCATTTATTCTGCAGCCAAGTCAGTGGATCAGGCTCGTGAGGGCTCATTTTCAGGGCAGGGGAAATGCCTTCTCCTTACAGAAGGAATATGGGTTTTGTAGTTTACAGTGAGGATGAATTTAATCATTGGAGACTGCAGATGTGCAGTTTGGACAGACAGGGACCTAGTTGTGCAGGTTAAAATTTTAACTCAGGAAGGCAGTTGTAAAAAGTTTGAAGCTCCTTGTCACTGGGTGACAACTCAAGTGTTCACTGCTTATCTTCCTTCCTCTGGGAAGCTTCACTAATAGCTTTTTTGTTTTCCAGGACTCATCTGCAGTGGGAATGGATAAGAGTCCAGGGCCCAGCATTTCAGTATTTGCTTCCTTCCTTCAGGACCCATTGGAGTTGGGAAGGGCTAAATGTTTGCCTTTGGTGGAGATGCTGGGGGCAACCTGGGAAGGATGAAAGTCTGCTTTTTCCCTCAGGGCCCATTGTTACTGGGAAAGGATGTACTGGGAGAGGTTCAATGTTTGGCTAATTTTCTTCCTTCCTTTGGAGCCACACTGCCCCTCCATTTTTATTGGGGGGGGGACTGATTGTAGGAATATTATTTTCCATAAGACTTCAGATAGTATTTTTTAAAAAGCACCTGTGATTACAAGGTGAAGCAAATGCTATCAAAACCATCACAGTTCTATCAAAACCAAAATATTTTGGGGGCTTAGTGGTAGAGCTCTTGCTTAGCACATAAAGGCCCTGAGTTTGATCTTGTGCAACACACATACACACACCAAAAATAAAAATAAAATATAGGAAATATCTTTGTGATTTTGAATAGGTGATGATAGAACAGTTGGTACCTGAAAGGATGTTATTTTGTTTTAAATACAAAGAAATCATAGCAGAAATAAATTTCTTTAAAATGCCTTTCAACTTATAGAAGATATGGAATTCACTGTTTTTCTTCCTCAACTGATTGTTCTCCAATGTTTATTAACTTTCTCCAAGATGGTATTTCTCATATCTCAAAATGACTGATTTGTTACTGCTGGGCATGTATTTTCATCATGGTCACCACATACTAACTTCTTTGTTCCTGCATGTGTCATTCTTAATTTCCTATATTTTTCCTGTCCTTTATCACTTTGTTTTTAATGAAAAAATTAATTTAAAATACTGTCAAAGGACAAAAATACAATTTATAGATTTTTTCTTTTTTTTTAGTACTAGGAGGTGAACCTAGGGATACCTTACAACTGATCTACATCCCTAACCCTTATTTTTAATTTTTAGACAAATTGCAGAAGCTGACTTTGAAATTATGATTGTCCTGACTTAGTCTCCCAAGTTGCTGGAATTACAGGCCTGTACCACTATGCCTAGCTAGTTATAGATCCTAATTGGTTTTGTCATAAAATAAAATTATTATTCCTGGTCTGGGGTTGTGGCTCAGTGGCAGAGCGCTTGCCTAGCACAAGTGAGGCACTGGGTTTGATCCTCAGCACCACATAAAAATAAATAAAGGTATTGGGTCAATCTACAACTAAAAATTAAAAAAAAATATTGTTCTAATTATCTAAGCAGAGGTTAGTCTTATAGCTGGAAAGAGCTAAAGAAAACAGAAGAATAACAGATTGGTTTTCAGGTTAGTTCAAGTTACCTATTTTTGCCTAAGGATTAAGGCATTGGAACTCAATTATCATACCAATTGAAACTGTACTATTTAGGTAATGCATCTCTCTCATCCTGAGTTCTTAGCGGGTTCCATGAAAATAAGAGGAAAATTGTAATGGAAACAACAGTGAAAGATCTTCTCAAAATGGAGTGGTAGGCAGCAGTACTAATGGAAGGACTTGTGCAGTATTCCAGCTGCTACCTGGAATGTGAACCTTGGTCCTCTTTTCACAGGAAAGCAGAGAGTTGAAACTCTAGACCTCATTCTGGTGTTCCGAGAAAGATTTAAAGTCAGACACCAAAGTCATGCAAGAGAACTTTATGAGAAGTGAAAGAGAGGTGAAAATAAAAGTGAGACTTAAACAGAAAGCACACTCAAGGGAGAGAGTGGTCCGTCTCCAAGCAGAGAACAACATAGAAGATAATGCTGTCCCCAATTTTATTACTGTTTGATGTTTACCAGACCTGGGGACAACCTTCTTTGCCAGTCAGTTATTCAGTTCCTCCTTCATGTCAAGCAGTGGAGTTTCTGACCTCAGTTGGTCCTCTTTGGAACTGTCACGGTGGCCATCCTCTTTAGGGGGGGCTTCACCTACAAGTCAATCCCATGTTAATGTGGGCACTGGGGTCAGTTGCTGGTCAAAAGTTACCTTAGTGCGCCCATGCTACTAAAGGAATCTTCTTTCCCAGATAAACAAAGACAACTTTAGCCATAATTCCTAGCTTTATGTCAACATCAATAGACCCTAACAAGAGTTATTCCATTAATCCTTTTCTCTTGACATATTTCCCAGTTAGCTCCTTTTGCTTCTATTTCTTTTCTACAAGTTAACTACCACACTTTGCTTTCTTGTTTACTTTGGAAGTAGTTTAAAGCAGACTCTAAAGTAATGTAAAGAACACCTGTGACCTTGCCTGCATTTCACTGCTCATTGCTATCTACTATCTAACAATCTACCTTTTGACTGTGGACATCTGGAATGACTTAAATGACTGGACAATTATATTCTGCTCCATAGGGTCAATATGCATGTCAAGAGATTATATCTCTTGGTTGGGGTTGTGGCTCAGCGGTAGAGCGCTTGCCTAGCACTTGTGAGGCATGAAGCCCTGGGTTCGATCCTCTGCACCAAATAAAAAAATAAATAAGTAAAATAAAGGTATTGTGTACAACTACAACTACAAAATAAATATTAAAAAAAGAGATTATAGAACTCTTTGTTTTATGGTTTCTGTTCTTTTTATACATTCTGGCCCATGTTCCTTCTCAACATTCAAAAGCCACTAGAAATTCCCACTTTCCTGCCTTCTTTGAAACAATGATTCAGAGCAATCACAACCTGTATCTCTCAAATTGCAATTTCTAATGTAACAGTGATCCACTTTATGCTTTGAATATTGCCCTCTATCGCCCTCACTGCTGTGCTACTGAGACTTGTTTTTAAAAGGACACATTTCTTTCTCTTTCTCTCTCCCTTCTCCTCCCTAATCTCTCACTCCCTAATCTCAGGAGAAATAGTATTAATTTTCTTCCCCATCCCAGGCAGAGTTATCTGTCTTTGAACACACACCACAACAAAAATTGTTGACTGATTTTAGGGATGGCACCAGAAGATCTCAGAAATGATTAATCCCAAATTAACAAGTGGATTACAACTCCAGATAGAGAACACATGGAATGCAGCCTTTCAATTATCTCTTTAAAAATCCCATTTCCCTGGATGGGCAGAACCACAGCCTCTGGAATAGCAGTCCCCTGTGTTTCTCCTTTGTTAGCAAAGTAATTCAACTTTTTTTCTTTTTTCTCCAAACTCTGTCCTCATTATTGGATTGGCATTGGGGACAAGAACTGAGCTTTCAAAAACACTAAGACCCCCCAGATCCTTTTTTTGCTTTTGCAGTTTTTGAGTTTGGTTTGATCAGCCTGCTGATACGGAACTTTAGTATGAGTGACTCTACTTTGATGGTTAGCCTGGGCTTCTGGGGCTAGTGCAGGAATTTAGTGCAAAACACTGGCTTCCTATAATTTTTATTTAACAGTTAGCTTGTTAAACTTAGGATATTAGTACTACTCTCAGTTACCATCATTTTGGTCTTGTTGCCAAAACCTCAGACCTTGCCCAAATGCCAATCCAATAATGACATGGTTTTGAGAAAAAGGGAAAAGATTTATTGCTTTGTTAACAAAGGAGAAACACAGGGGACTCCTGTCCCAGAGGCTGTGATTCTCCCCATCAGCAGGAACAGGGGGCTTTTAAAGAGGTGACTCTTAGGCTACTTCCACAGGTTCTCTATCTGGAGTTGTAATTCACTTGTTAATTTGGGAGATAGTTATTTCTGAGATCTTCTGGTACCATCCCCAAAGTCTGTATTACTTTGTTCCTATGGTGGATGTGGACTCAGGGACATAAGGGAGAGAGGAACAGGAAGACACATTTTTTTTTTTTTTTTTTTTTTTTTTCTTTTTCTTTTTTTTTTTTTTTTAATTTTTTATTGTTGGCTGTTCAAAACATTACATAGTTCTTGATATATCATATTTCACAATTTGATTCAAGTGGGTTATGAGCTCCCATTTTTACCCCATATACAGATTGCAGAATCACATCAGTTACACATCCATTGATTTACATATTGCCATACTAGTGTCTGTTGTATTCTGCTGCCTTTCCTATCCTCTACTATCCCCCCTCCCCTTCCCTCCCCTCCCCTCCCCTCCCCTCCCCTCCCCTCCCCTATTCTCTCTCTGCTCCCTCTACTGACATTCGTTTGTCCCCCTTATATTATTATTCCCCTTCCCCTCACTTCCTCTTGTATGTACTTTTGTATAACTCTGAGGGTCTCCTTCCATTTCCATGCATTTTCCCTTCTCTCTCCCTTTCCCTCCCACCTCTCATCCCTGTTTAATGTTAATCTTCTTCTCCTGCTCTTCGACCCTACTCTGTTCTTAGTTACTCTCCTTATATCAAAGAAGACATTTGGCATTTGTTTTTTAGGGATTGGCTAGCTTCACTTAGCATAATCTGCTCTAATGCCATCCATTTCCCTGTAAATTCTATGATTTTGTCATTTTTTAATGCAGAGTAATACTCCATTGTGTATAAATGCCACATTTTTTTTATCCATTCATCCATTGAAGGGCATCTAGGTTGGTTCCACAGTCTTGCTATTGTGAATTGTGCTGCTATGAACATCAATGTAGCAGTGTCCCTGTAGCATGCTCTTTTTAGGTCTTTAGGGAATAGACCGAGAAGGGGAATAGCTGGGTCAAATGGTGGCTCCATTCCCAGCTTTCCAAGAAATCTCCATACTGCTTTCCAAATTGGCTGCACCAATTTGCAGTCCCACCAGCAATGTACAAGTGTACCCTTTTCCCCACATCCTCGCCAGCACTTGTTGTTGTTTGACTTCATAATGGCTGCCAATCTAACTGGAGTGAGATGGTATCTTAGGGTGGTTTTGATTTGCATTTCTCTGACTGCTAGAGATGGTGAGCATTTTTTCATGTACTTGTTGATTGATTGTATGTCCTCCTCTGAGAAGTGTCTGTTCAGGTCCTTGGCCCATTTGTTGATTGGGTTGTTTGTTCTCTTATTGTCTAATTTTTTGAGTTCTTTGTATACTCTGGATATTAGGGCTCTATCTGAAGTGTGAGGAGTAAAGATTTGTTCCCAGGATGTAGGCTCTCTATTTACCTCTCTTATTGTTTCTTTTGCTGAGAAAAAACTTTTTAGTTTGAGTAAGTCCCATTTGTTGATTCTAGTTATTAACTTTTGTGCTATGGGTGTCCTATTGAGGAATTTGGAGCCCGACCCCACAGTATGTAGATCGTAGCCAACTTTTTCTTCTATCAGACGGCGTGTCTCTGATTTGATATCAAGCTCCTTGATCCATTTTGAATTAACTTTTGTGCATGGCGAGAGAAAGGGATTCAGTTTCATTTTGTTGCATATGGATTTCCAGTTTTCCCAGCACCATTTGTTGAAGATGCTATCCTTCCTCCATTGCATGCTTTTAGCCCCTTTATCAAATATAAGGTAGTTGTAGTTTTGTGGATTGGTTTCTGTGTCCTCTATTCTGTACCATTGGTCCACCCGCCTGTTTTGGTACCAGTACCATGCTGTTTTTGTTACTATTGCTCTGTAGTATAGTTTGAAGTCTGGTATCGCTATACCGCCTGATTCACCCTTCCTGCTTAGCATTGTTTTTGCTATTCTGGGTCTTTTGTTTTTCCATATGAATTTCATGATTGCTTTCTCTATTTCTACAAGAAATGCCATTGGGATTTTGATTGGCATTGCATTAAACCTGTAGAGAACTTTTGGTAATATCGCCATTTTGATGATGTTAGTTCTGCCTATCCATGAACAGGGTATATTTTTCCATCTTCTAAGATCTTCTTCTATTTCTCTCTTTAGGGTTCTGTAGTTTTCATTGTATAAGTCTTTTACCTCTTTTATTAGGTTGATTCCCAAGTATTTTATTTTTTTTGAAGATATTGTGAATGGAGTGGTTGTCCTCATTTCCATTTCAGAGGATTTGTCGCTGATATACAGGAATGCCTTTGATTTATGCGTGTTGATTTTATATCCTGCCACTTTGCTGAATTCATTTATTAGCTCTAATAGTTTCTTTGTAGACCCTTTTGGGTCTGCTAGGTATAGAATCATGTCATCTGCAAATAGTGATAATTTAAGTTCTTCTTTTCCTATTTTGATGCCTTTAATTTCTTTCGTCTGTCGAATTGCTCTGGCCAGTGTTTCGAGAACTATGTTGAACAGAAGTGGAGAGAGAGGGCATCCCTGTCTTGTTCCAGATTTTAGAGGGAATGCCTTCAATTTTTCTCCATTCAGAATGATGCTAGCCTGAGGCTTAGCATAGATAGCTTTTACAATATTGAGGTATGTTCCTGTTATCCCTGGTTTTTCTAGAGTTTTGAACATAAAGGGATGCTGTACTTTGTCAAATGCTTTTTCCGCATCTATCGAGATGATCATATGATTCTTATTTTTAAGTCTATTGATGTGGTGAATAACATTTATTGATTTCCGTATATTGAACCAGCCTTGCATCCCAGGGATGAATCCTACTTGATCATGGTGCACAATTTTTTTGATAAGTTTTTGTATCCGAGTGGCCAGAATTTTATTGAGGATTTTTGCATCTAGGTTCATTAGAGATATTGGTCTGTAGTTTTCTTTCTTTGAAGTGTCTTTGTCTGGTTTAGGTATCAGGGTGATGTTGGCCTCGTAGAATGAATTTGGAAGTTCTCCCTCTTTTTCTATTTCCCGAAGTAGCTTGAAAAGTATTGGTATTAGTTCCTCTTTAAAGGTTTTGTAAAACTCTGCTGTATACCCATCTGGTCCTGGGCTTTTCTTAGTTGGTAGTCTTTTGATGGTTTCTTCTATTTCCTCAATTGATATTGGTCTGTTTAGGTTGTCTATATCCTCCTGACTCAATCTGGGCAGATCATATGACTTAAGAAATTTATCTATGCCTTCACTATCTTCTAATTTATTGGAGTATAAGGATTCAAAATAATTTTTGATTATCTTCTGTATTTCTGAAGTGTCTGTTGTGATATTGCCTCTTTCATCCCGTATGTTAGTAATTTGAGTTCTCTCTCTTCTTCTCTTCGCTAGCATGGCTAAGGGTCTGTCGATTTTGTTTATTTTTTCAAAGAACCAACTTTTAGTTTTGTCAATTTTTTCAATTGTTTCTTTTGTTTCGATTTCATTAATTTCAGCTCTGATTTTAATTATTTCTTGCCTTCTACTTCTTTTGCTGTTGTTTTGCTCTTCTTTTTCTAGGATTTTGAGATGAAGTATGAGATCATTTATTTGTTGGTTTTTTTCTTTTTTTAAGGAATGAACTCCAAGCAATGAATTTTCCTCTTAGAACTGCTTTCAATGTTTCCCATAGATTCCGATATGTTGTGTCTGTGTTTTCATTAATCTCTAAGAATTTTTTAATTTCTTCCTTGATGTCTTCTATAACCCATTGATCATTCAGTAACCTATTGTTCATTCTCCAAGTGATGTATTCTTTTCCCTTCCTTCTTTTATCGTTGATTTTCAGTTCCATTCCATTATGATCAGATAGGATGCATGGTATTATCTCTACTCCTTTATATTGTCTAAGAGTTTCCCTGTGACATAATATATGATCTATTTTTGAGAAGGATCCATGTGCTGCTGAGAAAAAAGTGTAACTGCTTGATGTTGGGTGGTATACTCTATATATGTCAATTAAGTCTAGGTTATTAATTGTGTTATTGAGTTCTATAGTTTCCTTATTCAACTTTTGTTTGGAAGATCTGTCCAGTGGTGATAGAGGTGTGTTGAAGTCTCCCATGATTATTGTATGGTGGTCTATTAGACTCTTGAACTTGAGAAGAGTTTGTTTGATGAACATAGCTGCACCATTGTTTGGGGCATATATATTTATGATTGTTATGTCTTGTTGGTGTATGGTTCCCTTGAGCAGTATGTAGTATCCCTCTTTATCCCTTTTGATTAACTTTGGCTTGAAATCTATTTTATTTGATATGAGTATGGATACTCCTGCTTGTTTCCGAAGTCCATATGAGTGATATGATTTTTCCCAACCTTTCACCTTCAGCCTATGTATGTCTTTTCCTATCAAATGCGTCTCCTGTAGGCAGCATATTGTTGGGTCTTGTTTTGTGACCCATTCTACTAGCCTGTGTCTCTTGATTGGTGAGTTTAAGCCATTAACATTTAGGGTTATTATTGAGATATGGGTTGTTCTTCCAGCCATATTTGTTTATTTATGTTACTAAACATGGTTTGTTTTCCTCTTTGATTATTTTCCCCCCTTTAGTGTCCTACCTCCCACTGTTGGTTTTCATTGTTATTTTCCATTTCCTCTTCCTGTAATGTTTTGCCAAGGATGTTTTGAAGAGATGGTTTTCTAGCTGCAAATTCTTTGAACTTTTGTTTATCGTGGAAGGTTTTAATTTCATCTTCCATCCTGAAGCTTAATTTCGCTGGAAACACAATTCTTGGTTGGAACCCATTTTCTTTCAGTGTTTGAAATATGTTATTCCAGGATCTTCTAGCTTTCAGAGTCTGTGTTGAAAGATCAGCTGTTATCCTGATTGGCTTACCCCTAAATGTGATCTGCTTCCTTTCTCTTGTAGCTTTTAAAATTCTCTCCTTATTCTGTATGTTGGGCATCTTCATTATAATGTGTCTAGGTGTGGGTCTCTTATGATTTTGCACATTCGGCGTCCTGTAGGCTTCTAGGATTTGGGGTTCTGTCTCATTCTTCAAGTCTGGGAAGTTTTCTCGTATTATTTCATTGAATAGATTGCTCAATCCTTTGGTTTGAAACTCTGTCCCTTCCTGTATCCCAATGACTCTTAAATTTGGTCTCTTGATGTTATCCCATAATTCTTGGATGTTCTGCTCATGGTTTCTTAACAGTCTTGCTGAGCTGTCTATGTTCTTTTCAAGTTGAAATACTTTATCTTCATTGTCTGATGTTCTGTCTTCTAAGTGTTCTACTCTGCTGGTAGTATTCTCAATTGAGTTTTTAAGTTGGCTTATTGCTTCCTGCATTTCTAGGATTTCTGTTTGTTTGTTTTTTATAACCTCTATTTCCCTGTGTAGTTGATCTTTTGCTTCTTGGATTTGTTTATGTAATTCATTGTTGAAGTGATCTTTCATTGTCTGATTTTGCTGTCTGATGTCTTCCTTGAGACTCCAGATCATCTGAAGCATGTCTATCCTGAATTCTTTATCTGACATTCCATCTGCTGCAGCTATTACCTCTTCTAATGTTGAGTTGACCTGCATTGCTTGTGGTCCTTTCTTTCCTTGTCTCTTCATACTGTTTGCGTTCCTTTCTACTTAGTGAAACTGTTGTGTTATTGAATTTTCCCCCTATATATTTATATTGGTCTTGTATAGTTGCAAAGTCTCCCTCGCAGGCGCGGGCGGCGGCTCTGTCCCTCTGCGGGCCGCTAGGCTTGTTCTGTGCGTGGTCACAGATCTGTCTACTTTGCAGGTGCAGGCAGCGGCACTGCCCCTCTGCAGGCCTCTGGGGCTGTACTGCCAGTGGGTCGCAGGTCTGCCTACCTTGCAGGTATGGGGGGGGGGCGGCTCTACCCTTCCTCAGGCCACTGGGCCTGTTCTGTCTCTCGGTTGCAGGTCTGGCCTGTTCTGATGGTGGTCACAGTTCCACCTACCTGGCAGGCGCGGGGGGTGGGGGGCGGCTCTGCCTCCCAGCAGGCCCCTGGGCCTGCTCTGTGCGTGGTCACAGTTCCCTCTACCTTGCCGGTGCAGGGGGAGGGGGCGGCTCTGCCTCCCAGCAGGCCGCTGCTCCTCTTCTGCCGGTGGGTCGCAGGCCCGCCTACCTTGCAGGAGTGATTGGAAGCTCTGTCCTGCCGCGGGCCACTGGGCCTTTTCTGTTGGTGGTCACAGTACCACCTACCTGGCAGGCGCGGGGGGTGGGGGGTGGCTCTGCCCCTCAGCAGGCCACTGGGCCTGCTCTGTGCGTGGTCACAGTTCCCTCTACCTTGCCGGTGCAGGGGGAGGGGGCGGCTCTGCCTTTCAGCAGGCCGCTGCTCCTCTTCTGCCAGTGGGTCACAGGCCCGCCTACCTTGCAGGAGTGATTGGAAGCTCTGTCCTGCCGCGGGCCACTGGGCCTTTTCTGTCGGTGGTCACCTGGCAGGGGCGGGGGGTGGTGGGTGGCTCTGCCCCTCAGCAGGCCGCTGGGCCTGCTCTGTGCGTGGTCACAGTTCCTTCTACCTTGCAGGTGCAGGGGGAGGGGGCGGCTCTGCCTCTCAGCAGGCCGCTGCTCCTCTTCTGCAGGTGGGTCGCAGGCCCGCCTACCTTGCAGGAGTGATTGGAAGCTCTGTCCCGCCGCGGGCCACTGGGCCTTTTCTGTCCGTGGTCACAGTTCCCCTACCTGGCAGGCACGAGGGGTGGGGGGCGGCTCTGCCCCTCAGCAGGCCGCTGGGCCTGCTCTGTGCGTGGTCACAGTTCCCTCTACCTTGCTGGTGCAGGGGGAGGGGGCGGCTCTGCCTCTCAGCAGGTCGCTGCTCCTCTTCTGCCGGTGGGTCGCAGGCCCGCCTACCTTGCAGGAGTGATTGGAAGCTCTGTCCTGCCGCGGGCCACTCGGCCTTTTCTGTCGGTGGTCACAGTTCCACCTACCTGGCAGGCGCGGAGGGTGGGGGGTGGCTCTGCCCCTCAGCAGGCCGCTGGGCCTGCTCTGTGCGTGGTCACAGCTCCCTCTACCTTGCCGGTGCAGGGCCACATTTTTTTTTTAAAAATTTTTTTTCTTAGTTGTAGTTGGACACAATACCTTTATTTTATTTATTTTTATGTGGTGCTGAGGATCGAACCCAGGGCTTCACGCACGCTAGATGAGCGCTCTACCGCTGAGCCACAACCCCAGCACCTCCCCTTTTATGGACACAAATATAATGTATTTATTTATATTTATTTATTTTTATAATGTGGTGCTGAGGATTGAAACCAGGGCCTCACACATGGGAGGCAAGTGCTCTACCACTGAGCTACAACCCCAACCTGAAACATCTCTATTTTAAAAGTAAGTTGGAGTGGCAGAGCAGCGAGGGTTACAGTGTCAGCACCTCATTCACGCACCAGGAAGACTATCGCAGCTATCAGGAGGCTAATACCAAGATTTGGAGCATGCTTCCTAACTAAGGTCTCCATTGATTCAGACCAACTAAAATCAAGGAGTCAGGGCTGGAGTGTGGCTCAGTGGTAGAGAACTTGCCTAGCATGTGTGAGGCCCTGGGTTTGATTTTCAGCACTGCATATAAATAAATAAAATAAAGGTCCATTGACAAATAAAAAATATTTAAAAAATAAAAAAAAAAGAGCCAGTTGATGAGTACATTCATTTTAACCAAGTAGTCTGTTCATCAGCTAGGTCTGTTCAAAACCCAGTATTTGTCTATTGCAATATCTGCTCAGATTCTTACTGGTCTAGACAGTAGGTAGAAATTCTGAAGTTAACCACTAGGTGGACTAAATGGTCTCCTAGGACCTGTAAGGATTTGTGTTTGACTCAGCCATCACTACTTCAGGTTACACATAGAAGCTGCTGATTGTGAAATTCTAACCTACAACATTGTCTGGTCAAGTGAAAGAGTCTTATTATGATA
The DNA here is from genome assembly GCF_021218885.2 of Marmota monax. Taxonomy (NCBI): domain Eukaryota; kingdom Metazoa; phylum Chordata; class Mammalia; order Rodentia; family Sciuridae; genus Marmota; species Marmota monax. Next base: position 1,391,125 of record NW_026693329.1, read on the forward strand.
GGGAGTCTTATCCTGATGATCTCTGGAAAAATCTGCCCACAGCATGAAGTCAGCAACTTCTTGTCCTGGTTTCCAGTTTTGAATGTTGCCAGTTATGGTATCAGATATTTTGGTGAACGCTATGTGGTCCATACATCAAACATAGAATTTGTCACTTGGAATTTATATCAAGCCATGCAGCTTCAGTGTATAGAGCTTCAGGAACCAATGAGTTTTCTTGGTTGGAGAGTTGTAGTCAGATGTTGTGATCCAGCTGTGGGCTATGTGTGTGAGCTATGAACATTTGAGCACATGAGGGGACTGGACTGATATTGCTGCTCTGACTGGGCTGTGCGATGTATGTGTCCTTTTTGCTCATTCTGCCGTTGATCCCACACAGCACCTGAGATGGGCGTGGCTTTCCAAGATGTCAGTCAAATCTGCTGACTGCAAAACATCACCAAGCAGCCCCCTGAAACCCAATCCCTTGCCTTATTTGGGTTGAACTTTCTCAAATGTCTTTCTCCCCAATAAATAGAGGGTTTTCAGGTGGCACTCTCTCTTTCCAATGGACCCTTAAAATCGAGAGCCATCACTGATTTCTACAAGCAAAAGGTATTTCTGTGTGTTATGTGCTTCCTTTGCTGTTTTCTTAGTTATTGATGTAGTCAGCTCTTATGAACCTGGCTCAGGTTGCCAGCCCAGCTAGCTGGTGATAGTCAATATTAAAGCAAACTAGAAGGATTCAGAATCCAGTCATCCTATGGGTAGATCATAAAACTACAAATAATGAAGAGGGCTACATTTCAATACTGGGTATACTATTTTTTTTCTCTATAATTACCCCGATTTTACCATAGATAACCAAAGTAAGACTGGTTTGTTTGCAAAATAGGGTCTAGTCTTCTGATAATAGACTTACCTTGGAGATATTATAAGGCAAATTCTAGGTCATGGTAGTAAAGCCAGTATCACAGTAAAACTAGCCGCAAGTTTTTTGGTCCCAGTGCCATATTTGTATATTTACAGTATATTTATACCATACTGTAGTCTATTTAGCATGTAAAACATGTTTAACAAATAATATATGTGCCTGTTTTAGTCAGCTTTTTCTCTGCTGTGACTAAAAGACCTGACAAGAACAGTTGTACAGGAGGAAAACTTTATTTGGAGGCTCATGGTTCCAGAGGTCTTCATCTATAGATGGTAGGCCTAATTAATTATTCAGGGCTCAAGGTAAGGCAGATCATCACTGCAGAGGGAAGCACCTCAAGACATGAGCCAGGAATCAGAGAGAGACACTAGGGTCAGCTCACAAAATATATACCCCAAGGCATGCCCTCCCTCAATGACCCACCTCCTCCAGCCACACCCACCCTCCAGCCACAGTTACCACTCAGTCAATCCTAATTCACTGTTTGGGTTAAGGCTCTCAAAACCCAATCATTTCACTTCCAAATATTCTTGAGTTATCTCACACATGAGCTTCTGAAGGACAACCCCCATCTAAACCATAACAGTACCTTAATGAAAAAGACTTAAAAATGCTCATGGTCATCTGAGTCACCAGGGAGTCATATCTTTTTGTTGGTGGTTAGAGTTGTCTTGGTGTTGTTGATGGCTACTGCTGGATCAGGTAGTGACTGCTGCAGCTTGGGATTACTGTGACAATTTCTTAAAATAAGACAGAATGAAATCTGCTGCATTAATCAATTCTTCCTTTCATGAAAGAGTTCTTTGATAGCATTTTATCCACAGTAAAACATCTTTCAAAATTGGAGCCAATCCCCTCAAATCCTGTTGCTGCTTTTATAATCTAAATTCATGTAACATTCTAGATCCTTTGTTGTCATTTCACAGTGTCCAGAGCATCTTCATCAGTAGACTACATCTCAAAAAGTTACTTTCTTTGGTCATCCATGACTGTTGGAATCATCCAAACTCTTGTTAATATTGATATTTTTACTTTCTCTCATGAATCACAGACGTTGTTAATAGTATCTAGATGATGAATCCTTTCCAGAAGGTTTTCAGTTTACTTTGCCCAAATCCATCCTAGGAATACCTGTGGCAGTTAGAACCTTACAAAATAATACATTTTAATAATAATAATAATAATAATAATAATAATAATAATAATAATACATCAAAATTACTCCTTGATCCGTGGACCACGGGAAGGATGCTATGTTAGCAACCACAAAAACAGCATTAATCTCATTGCCCATCTCCATCAGATCCCGTGGGTGGCCAGGTGTGTCATCAATGAGCAGTTATATTTTGGAAGGAATCTTTTTTTCTGAGCAGTAGTTCTCACCTGTCAGCTTGATAGACTCAGTAAACCATGCTGCACACATATGTGCTCTCACCCAGGCTTTGTGGTTCATTCCCAGAGCACAGGCAGAGTGGCAAGCAAGCATTCCCTTGGGGCCCAGGATGGCCAGAGTAGTAAGGGAGCATTGGCTTCAACTCAGGTCACCAGCTGCATCAGCCCCTACCAAGGAGTCAGTCTATCCTTAGAAGCCAGTCTTTGACTTCTCTCTGGCTGTGAAGACCTAGGTGGCATCTTCTTCTAACGTGAGGCTGTTCCATCTACTTTGGAAATCTGTTGTTCAGAGCAGCCTCTTCCACCAGTTGTCTGAGCTGGATACTCTGATTAACTGGCTGCAGCTTTTCTATCAGCACTTGGTGCTTTTCCTTGGACTTGGATGTCATGGAGACAGCTCCTCTTCTTAAACCTCATGAACCCTTCTCTGTCTGCTTTCTTCTGCAGCTTTTTTTTCCTTTTTAACTTCATAAAATTAAAGTGGGTTAGGGCCTTTTGCTCTTGATTAGGCTTAAGAGATTGTTGTGGCTGGTTTGATCATTTATTCAGACCTCTAAAACTTTCTCCATATCAGGCTGTTTCCTTTATCATTCCTGTTTTCACTGCAGTGATGCTCTTAATTTCCTCTGAATTTTTTTCCTTTGCATTCACAACTTGGCTAACTGGCTTAAGAGCCATAGCTTTTGGCCTGTCTTAGCTTTCTGTGTGCCATTCTCACTAAGCTTAATCAGTTTTAGCTTTTGATTTAAAGTGAGATGTTGAACATTTTTTTTCCATATATTTGTTGACCATTTGTATTTTTTCTGTGAAGTGCCTGTTCAGTTCCTTTGATCATTTATTGATTGGGTTATTTGTGTTTTTGGTGTTAAGTTTTTTGAGTTCTTTTTATATCCTGGAGATGTGCAGTTGTTTCACCAAACACATAGGCACTATTGTAGGGGTTATTAATTGGCTTCTTTTTGACATTTTGTTGTTATTGTTGTTTGTTTGTTTCAAGGAACAATGAGGAGAGGGAGCCATATGGAGAATGGCCAGTTGATGGAGCAGTCACAACATTTACTGATTCAGTTCTCTGTCTTACATGGGCATGGTTCATGGTTCCCCAAGAGTTAAAATAGTTAACATCCAAGATGACTGATCACAAATCACCATGATACATAATTATGGAAAAGCTTGAAATAATAGGGAAAATTGTCAAAATGAGACACAGGGACATGAAGTAAGCATATACCATTAGAAAAAAAAAGTACTGAGCCAGGTGTGGGGCACACACCTATAATCCCAGCAATTTGTGAGGCTGAAGCAGGAGGATTCTAAGTTTGAGACCAGCCTGGGTAATATAATGAGAAATTCTCAAAATAAAAATATAAAAATGTCTGGGAAATTAGAGAGAAACTCTCTGGTTGCCACAAATCTTCAACTTGTAAATGACAGTATCTGTGAAGCACATTAAAATGAATTATAATGAATCATAGTATGTCCATATTTGAGCAATTGTAGCCAGAATAGCCCTATAAACTCCTAAATTTGTTTTATTAGAAATTTTCAAAGAATCTTAGTTTTGAAATTTAAAGACCTTAAGGCTAAGAAGCTAAACCCAAGGCAGACGTCAGACTTTACCAGAAATACTTTATATGTTGATCTTGGGAAAGTTATATGTTGATCTTGGGAAAGAGCTGTGTTTTAAAAAAATTTTTTTTAAAAAGGTTTCTGCCTGTTGGCCTTGGTTTTTGAGATCTTTCCTGGTTGTCTGTTTCTGTGTTTCTTTTTTGTACAGTCTTGCAGTTGGAGTTTGTCAGAGGTAAAGTTAAGTAGAAGAGATTTGTATTTGCAGGTCTGTCTGTTTTAAAGGTTCCTGTCTGTCAGCCATGGTTTTTGGGATCCTCTCTTGTTTGTCTCTGTTTGTTATTTGTTACTGGTCCTTTAAAACATGGGCCATGCTATGTCCATCTTACTAGTAGCCTCTTGGGAAGAAAGATCTTGGCTAAGTGGGCCATCTATAGATATAAACCTGTCTAAGAGAAAGATGGTTTATTGTAAACAATCTGCCTTTGAATGGTTTTCTGGATTATTATGCAATCGTACAAATGGAGTTGGCCTGTCAGAAGTAAATTATACGGAAGAGATCTCTGTACAGGCATTTTTGCACTTGCATGATAAGGAGTCTGAATAGTCAGAAACTAAGTTGAAGGTGCAAAAAGGCACTTCTTCTGATCTGCAAGGATAGCAGAACTCCAGAAGAAAGTGTTAAAAACAATTTAAATCCTTCAACCCAGTTCTGGCACTTCTAGTACTATTTCTCAGCTTGGCTCCAGGCAGCTGCAGATCATCTCGCTGTGGGTAAAGGACACCAGCCCTGGGCGGGGAAAAAACTCCCAGGAAACTGTCCAAGCTGTAGAAAAATGGGCAATGAGAACCTGGCCTCTGCCTGCCTTCTATCCCCTTTTGCCCATGGGGGATGGAGGCTGCTGGCCACAAATAATGTGGCAGTAAGTTCCAACACTGTTAGTTTATGACCCGGGGACCAGAATAGTCTCCTCTGTTAAGATCTGACAGGACACCCCCTTGACCAGGAGATATTCATCACTGGGGCAGAGTAATTCTTGCTATAACAGTATCCCATCAAATTAAATACCTGGAGACACACTCATACATTGCTGGTGGGACTGCAAAATGGTGCAGCCAATATGGAAAGCAGTATGGAGATTCCTTGGAAAACTGGGAATGGAACCACCTTTTGACCCAGCTATCCCACTCCTCGGTCTGTACCCAAATGACTTAAAAACAGCACACTACAGGGACACAGCCACATCAGTGTTTATTGCAGTACAATTCACAATTGCCAAACTGGAACCAGCCTAGATGCCCTTCAGTAGATGAATGGATAAAGAAAATGTGGCATATATACACAATGGAATATTACTCAGCAGTGAAAGAGAATAAAATCATGGCGTTTGCAGGTAGATGGATGAAGTTGGACAATATAATGCTAAGTGAAGTAAGCCAATCCCAAAAAACCAAATACCAAATGTTTTCTCTGATATAAAAAGGCTGATTCATAGTGGGGTTGGGAGGGGGAGCATGGGAGGAATAGATGAACTGTAGAGAGGGGAAAGGGGAAGGAGGGGGAGGGAGTGGGTAAGGGGGTAAAAAAAGATGTACAAAAAAGACATGAATGGTGTGAATATATTTGGTATACAAGCAGAGATATGAAAAATTGTGCTCTATATATGTAATATGAATTGCAATGCATTCTGCTGTCATATATGACAAATTAGAATAAAAAAATTCCTGGGGCGACTGGCAGGACAAACAACTGCACCCAGAAAAGAAAAAAAAAAAAAAGCAAACAAGCCAACCTCTGTTTTGTTGGCAGCTTCTGCAAAGGGATTTTCAAGAAAGCCTAAAAAAAAAAAGATGGAAAGGGTCTCTTCTATTGAATATCAATATGCCTGTGTAAGACCCAAAGAAGGCTCTGGGTACATGTGAGAGTATACCTAGAGTCACTTTACGTTTAACTCACTTAAAGTTGATGACATTGTTTAATGATAAGGAATGCAGATGAGGCTCAAAATTATCCTGTTCTCCAACCCCTTGAATGCAACCTGGGAGAAAAAAGGCATGATTTTTGTATATGCCAGATTGTTCGACCCTCTTCTGAGATGAAATTTGTTATGTAAATTAAATGTACAGATAACATTCATAAGGATTGTTTCAGAAAATGAATTTAAGAAAGGGTCTGAGACTGGAAAAGAGATATAAGAAAGTTGTAGGTATGGAAATATATTTTATTTCGGAAAATTAGAAGGTAAAAGAAATGTTTCTGGATGAAGTATTTTTGTATGGTAAAGTAAGATTCTTCTAAAGTCTAAGATGAAAGAGAAGCCAAAATTAGGAAAGTAAACAAGTTGTAGAATGTCTTAAGTTGCAGAAGGTGTGTGGAAGATAAATCTCAAAAGTTTGGATTATTTACATTGGTTATAGTTAGCACAAAGTTATTCAAATTTTAAAGTACTGATATGAAGCAAAGTCTGAAACTTGCTTTCTCTTAGGTAAAGATAGTCTTAAAGGAATTATGGTTTGTACCTGTTTTAAAGTCTTTTAAATGATGACTTTGTAACTGGTTAAATAAACCACTATTATTTTAGGTTATAACCATATAATCAATACCCTAAGTATATATGACTAGATATATGTGTACATCTGAGAACTATATTTGTCTGAGCCTTGTCTAAGTGTAAAAGTTTCTAAAATGAGCTGTTTGCTGGCAAGGTAACCAATAAGCGCTCTTTATACATTGTATCTGATGTAGAAGGGCCACACTGCCATTTGAAGACCTGTTAAGATATAAGTATCTGTTTGCTTTGACTAAATCTATTTCTGATCATTAACACTGTTTCTCAAATATATAAGAGATTTAAGGCTATCCTTTTACTTTTTCTAGTACTGCTAACCCATGCAGACCTGTGATTATTGTTACCATAAGCTATGGATTCTAAATTTTACTTTAAAAGTTAAAATTAGTTAATATAAGTACATCCGTGTAATTGTGATGCTAACCATTTCTGGCTTCTTTGTACATTAGATGTATTCATGTTCTTCAAGTATACAAGCCTTTTAAAATGTAAAGTTTGAAAAAAGAATTTACCAAGTTGTTGTTCTCCAAATCAAAATTGTAGTAATAATCTCCTTCAGATTTATATAGAAATAACTAATTTGGCTTGTATTTATTTATGTCATTTAATGTTTTCTAACAGGATAAGGTAACCTATCATCAATATTTACAAATAAAAGTTTGTGTTACTCTTAACACTGGGATGGGACTTTAAATGTACTTTTGGAAGATAATAAGGGGATCCTGATTTGTTCAAAGGTTGACATGGTAGAACATGAGAACATTCTGCTACCTTTTCCATGAAAGGGAAGTTAAGAGTTCTCTTAGTCTCTCTGTTTATGTTTCAGATGGAATATTGTATTTTGTTAACTGATATACAGATAGACCCAGGAAATAAGACATGATAACTTCATAGAATGGTATTTTAAAAGTGGGGAGAGTAAAGATCAGATTCAGAAATAATACACATTTCAAGATATGACAAGAGACCAGCCTTAGCTGAGTTAAGGCTCTGCTTCTTATTCTTTTTCATGTTAGGATGGCTCTGAAGTAGGCTAGAATTAAGCTTATCTAAAGTTGTGTTCAAAAGATACATATATATTTTCCTTTAAAGATTACTGTGATCTCAAAGTAAACGGTATATAATACAAAACTTAAGTAAAGTTTTGGGTAAATTGTAAAAGGTATTTAGGTTTACAAGAGTTTTTTAAAAGTAATATATGTATGTAATTGAGATGGAAAATATATAGGTTTTTTTTAGAGGCTAAACAGACCCCAAAGAAACATTAGTGTTCGATTTGTATTTTCCTTTTAAAGCTTTATAACTATTGCTTGTTAGTGTTTTGCAGAAGTACTACTTCTAACAGAACAACCTGAATTAATTTGAGATAATAAGCCATCATCTATAGGACAAATAGGATATCATGCTACTTCTAGTACCAATACTGACCCCAATTAAAAGAAAGGGATGACTAAAATTATAGATACTGAGGTTACAACCCATTACCCCCACTTTAAGACTGGTGAAACTAGTCTGCTGGATGTTTAAAGCCAAAAATGTGGAGAACAAAGTCAAGAAAATAAAAGGGCCAAGGAAAGAGCAGCCAGTATTTTGGTCCTTCCCCTTGAAGGTCAGCCAGGACCCACAGAATGACAGGACCCCTCTAAAGTATCCTTTAATGCTGGTGAGTCATCAGACCTCCTTATCAGGAGAAGCTGGAGGACCCTAGAGAACAGGCAGCTAACCAGTGTGCATTCTGCAGAGAGGAGGGTCATTGAAGAGGGAGATGTCTCTGATGCTTCCAAAGGAAGCCATGCGTGGTTGGCAAGACTCTGACTCATCCTGCAGATGGCATGACTGGTAGAGGAAGGCTAAAGGATCCAAGAGGATTTTCAAATGTTCCTAAGGGTGATCTCTGAGGAATCCCAGCTGACTCTTAACAGTAATTAGGAACAAGATCAATTTTGACCAACTTGGTCTTAAACACCTGGTAGGAGAGTATAACCAAAGCATAGCCATATATGAACATTTAAAAGGAAAGACAATGTTTTTTTGTTAAAATGTAACTTAAGATGTACACTTGTGTTAGCCCTACCAAAAGCAAGTAAAGCTGGAGGCTATAAAGCAAGTGTTCTTGTGTCTGAATGCCTAATAATAATGATCACAAAGGACTCCAGAGTCACAAGTTTGTCCTGAGTCAATTTGAGCCTGATCTCATAGACCTACAAATCTTCCTAACCTCCTACATAGATAACCTTTGTCCTAGAGCACGCCACACCCACCAATGATTATGAATTTCTGTTTTCAGAGACTGGCTGAAATACTAATTCCTTTTGTGTAATTATTTACAAAAAAGATAATGTTTTGCTCTTTTGTTTGTTGTTGTCTTCTATAATCCCTGCCCTATGTGTGCCTTGTCCAGTTACCCACCACCTGCCACCATGGACCTCTGGATTCTCCTGATGCTGAATTTAACTGTCCATTTCCCACCTGATAGAGGAAAAGGACTTCAGGTCACTTCCCCCACAACTTCACTCCCCCTCAGCAGGAAGCAGCTTGGAGATGTCATTGCTCATTTTTTCCCCATAGATATGGCATGCAGAAATTGATGGTGGGGAAATGTAACAGTGACCCACTTTATGCTTTGAATATAGCCCTTGCTGCTCTGCCACTGGACTTATTTTTAAAAGAACATTCTTCTTTCTCTTCCTCTCTCCCTCCTCCTCGCTGATCTTTCCACCTCTCTAATCTCACAGGAAACAGTGTTACCTTTTTCCCTATCCTAGGCAGAGTTGTTAGAGCACACCCACCACAGGAATGTAGTAATTCAGACTTTGGGGATGGCACCAGAAGATCTCAAAAATTATTATCTCCCAAATTAAAAAGTGAATTATAACTCCAATAGAGAACATGTAGAATGTGGTCTTTGAATCACCTGTTTAAAAAAAAAAAACCTGTTTCCCAAATAGGGAGAGTCACATCCTCTGGGATAGGAATCCCCCCGTGTTTCTCCTTTGTTAGCAAAGTAGAATACCTTCTTTTTCCTTTTACTCCAAACTGTTCTTGTTACTGGATTTGCATTGGGGACATGGACTGAGCTTTTGATTACAAGCAACAACAGAAAAATAACTGATTAGTTAACATCATGTTTCTTCAGGTAATTTTTTTTTTGGCAATGGTGAAGGCAGAGGAAAACTTCATTACCATGCCAAATGAAATTGGGCCTATTTGGAAAATTTAGCTATTTTTGCTCTAATTCTGATTGGTTTTACCTGGGTTGCTTGGATCTCTATTGTTGAATAACTCCATTTTAAGTTTTAACCTGGTCTGTTGGGTCCTAGTGCAGGAGCATAGTTCAAAACATTGTCCTCCTTAATTTTACAGAGAATAGCCTAGTGAAATCATTGTACTTATCATTTCCATTTATAGTCAGTCCATTGCCATATATTCTATATTAAAAATAAACAGAATCGAGAGCCGCCCCCTCCCCCTGCACCGGCAAGGTAGAGGGAACTGTGACCACGCACAGAGCAGGCCCAGCGGCCTGCTGAGGGGCAGAGCCGCCCCCCACCCCCCGCGCCTGCCAGATAGGGGAACTGTGACCACGGACAGAAAAGGCCCAGTGGCCCGCGGCGGGACAGAGCTTCCAATCACTCCTGCAAGGTAGGCGGGCCTGCGACCCACCTGCAGAAGAGGAGCAGCGGCCTGCTGAGAGGCAGAGTCGCCCCCTCCCCCTGCGCTGGCAAAGTAGAGGGAACTGTGACCACGCACAGAGCAGGCCCAGCGGCCTGCTGAGGGGCAGAGCCACCCCCCATCCCCCGCCCCTGCCAGGTGACCACCGACAGAAAAGGCCCAGTGGCCCGCGGTGGGACAGAGCTTCCAATCACTCCTGCAAGGTAGGCGGGCCTGCGACCCACCTGCAGAAGAGGAGCAGCGGCCTGCTGAGAGGCAGAGCCGTCCCCTCCCCCTGCACCGGCAAGGTAGAGGGAACTGTGACCACGCACAGAGCAGGCCCAGAGGCCTGCTGAGGGGCAGAGCCGCCCCCCACCCCTCGCGCCTGCCAGGTAGGGGAACTGTGACCATGGACAGAGCAGGCCCAGTGGCCTGCTGAGGGGCAGAGCCACCCCCCACCCCACGCCCCTGCCAGGTGACCACCGACAGAAAAGGCCCAGTGGCCCGCGGCAGGACAGAGCTTCCAATCACTCCTGCAAGGTAGGCGGGCCTGCGACCCACTGGCAGAAGAGGAGCAGCGGCCTGCTGAGAGGCAGAGCCGCCCCCTCCCCCTGCACCGGCAAGGTAGAGGGAACTGTGACCACGCACAGAGCAGGCCCAGCGGCCTGCTGAGGGGCAGAGCCACCCCCCACCCCACGCGCCTGCCAGGTAGGTGGAACTGTGACCACCGACAGAAAAGGCCGAGTGGCCCGCGGCAGGACAGAGCTTCCAATCACTCCTGCAAGGTAGGCGGGCCTGCGACCCACTGGCAGAAGAGGAGCAGCGGCCTGCTGGGAGGCAGAGCCGCCCCCTCCCCCTGCACCGGCAAGGTAGAGGGAACTGTGACCACGCACAGAGCAGGCCCAGGGGCCTGCTGGGGGGCAGAGCCGCCCCCCACCCCCCGCGCCTGCCAGGTAGGTGGAACTGTGACCACCATCAGAACAGGCCAGACCTGCAACCGAGAGACAGAACAGGCCCAGTGGCCTGAGGAAGGGTAGAGCCGCCCCCCCCCCCGCACCTGCAAGGTAGGCGGACCTGCGACCCACTGGCAGTACAGCCCCAGAGGCCTGCAGAGGGGCAGTGCCGCTGCCTGCACCTGCAAAGTAGACAGAACTGTGACCACCCACAGAACAAGCCTAGCGGCCCACAGAGGGACAGAGCCGCCGCCCGCGCCTGCGAGGGAGACTTTGCAACTATACAAGACCAATATAAATATATAGGGGGAAAATTCAATAACACAACAGTTTCACTAAGTAGAAAGGAACGCAAACAGTATGAAGAGACAAGGAAAGAAAGGACCACAAGCAATGCAGGTCAACTCAACATTAGAAGAGGTAATAGCTGCAGCAGATGGAATGTCAGATAAAGAATTCAGGATAGACATGCTTCAGATGATCTGGAGTCTCAAGGAAGACATCAGACAGCAAAATCAGACAATGAAAGATCACTTCAACAATGAATTACATAAACAAATCCAAGAAGCAAAAGATCAACTACACAGGGAAATAGAGGTTATAAAAAACAAACAAACAGAAATCCTAGAAATGCAGGAAGCAATAAGCCAACTTAAAAACTCAATTGAGAATACTACCAGCAGAGTAGAACACTTAGAAGACAGAACATCAGACAATGAAGATAAAGTATTTCAACTTGAAAAGAACATAGACAGCTCAGCAAGACTGTTAAGAAACCATGAGCAGAACATCCAAGAAATATGGGATAACATCAAGAGACCAAATTTAAGAGTCATTGGGATACAGGAAGGGACAGAGTTTCAAACCAAAGGATTGAGCAATCTATTCAATGAAATAATACGAGAAAACTTCCCAGACTTGAAGAATGAGACAGAACCCCAAATCCTAGAAGCCTACAGGACGCCGAATGTGCAAAATCATAAGAGACCCACACCTAGACACATTATAATGAAGATGCCCAACATACAGAATAAGGAGAGAATTTTAAAAGCTACAAGAGAAAGGAAGCAGATCACATTTAGGGGTAAGCCAATCAGGATAACAGCTGATCTTTCAACACAGACTCTGAAAGCTAGAAGATCCTGGAATAACATATTTCAAACACTGAAAGAAAATGGGTTCCAACCAAGAATTGTGTTTCCAGCGAAATTAAGCTTCAGGATGGAAGATGAAATTAAAACCTTCCACGATAAACAAAAGTTAAAAGAATTTGCAGCTAGAAAACCATCTCTTCAAAACATCCTTGGCAAAACATTACAGGAAGAGGAAATGGAAAATAACAATGAAAACCAACAGTGGGAGGTAGGACACTAAAGGGGGGAAAATAATCAAAGAGGAAAACAAACCATGTTTAGTAACATAAATAAACAAATATGGCTGGAAGAACAACCCATATCTCAATAATAACCCTAAATGTTAATGGCTTAAACTCACCAATCAAGAGACACAGGCTAGTAGAATGGGTCACAAAACAAGACCCAACAATATGCTGCCTACAGGAGACGCATTTGATAGGAAAAGACATACATAGGCTGAAGGTGAAAGGTTGGGAAAAATCATATCACTCATATGGACTTCGGAAACAAGCAGGAGTATCCATACTCATATCAAATAAAATAGATTTCAAGCCAAAGTTAATCAAAAGGGATAAAGAGGGATACTACATACTGCTCAAGGGAACCATACACCAACAAGACATAACAATCATAAATATATATGCCCCAAACAATGGTGCAGCTATGTTCATCAAACAAACTCTTCTCAAGTTCAAGAGTCTAATAGACCACCATACAATAATCATGGGAGACTTCAACACACCTCTATCACCACTGGACAGATCTTCCAAACAAAAGTTGAATAAGGAAACTATAGAACTCAATAACACAATTAATAACCTAGACTTAATTGACATATATAGAGTATACCACCCAACATCAAGCAGTTACACTTTTTTCTCAGCAGCACATGGATCCTTCTCAAAAATAGATCATATATTATGTCACAGGGAAACTCTTAGACAATATAAAGGAGTAGAGATAATACCATGCATCCTATCTGATCATAATGGAATGGAACTGAAAATCAACGATAAAAGAAGGAAGGGAAAAGAATACATCACTTGGAGAATGAACAATAGGTTACTGAATGATCAATGGGTTATAGAAGACATCAAGGAAGAAATTAAAAAATTCTTAGAGATTAATGAAAACACAGACACAACATATCGGAATCTATGGGAAACATTGAAAGCAGTTCTAAGAGGAAAATTCATTGCTTGGAGTTCATTCCTTAAAAAAAGAAAAAACCAACAAATAAATGATCTCATACTTCATCTCAAAATCCTAGAAAAAGAAGAGCAAAACAACAGCAAAAGAAGTAGAAGGCAAGAAATAATTAAAATCAGAGCTGAAATTAATGAAATCGAAACAAAAGAAACAATTGAAAAAATTGACAAAACTAAAAGTTGGTTCTTTGAAAAAATAAACAAAATCGACAGACCCTTAGCCATGCTAGCGAAGAGAAGAAGAGAGAGAACTCAAATTACTAACATACGGGATGATAGAGGCAATATCACAACAGACACTTCAGAAATACAGAAGATAATCAAAAATTATTTTGAATCCTTATACTCCAATAAATTAGAAGATAGTGAAGGCATAGATAAATTTCTTAAGTCATATGATCTGCCCAGATTGAGTCAGGAGGATATAGACAACCTAAACAGACCAATATCAATTGAGGAAATAGAAGAAACCATCAAAAGACTACCAACTAAGAAAAGCCCAGGACCAGATGGGTATACAGCAGAGTTTTACAAAACCTTTAAAGAGGAACTAATACCAATACTTTTCAAGCTACTTCGGGAAATAGAAAAAGAGGGAGAACTTCCAAATTCATTCTACGAGGCCAACATCACCCTGATACCTAAACCAGACAAAGACACTTCAAAGAAAGAAAACTACAGACCAATATCTCTAATGAACCTAGATGCAAAAATCCTCAATAAAATTCTGGCCACTCGGATACAAAAACTTATCAAAAAAATTGTGCACCATGATCAAGTAGGATTCATCCCTGGGATGCAAGGCTGGTTCAATATACGGAAATCAATAAATGTTATTCATCACATCAATAGACTTAAAAATAAGAATCATATGATCATCTCGATAGATGCGGAAAAAGCATTTGACAAAGTACAGCATCCCTTTATGTTCAAAACTCTAGAAAAACTAGGGATAACAGGAACATACCTCAATATTGTAAAAGCAATCTATGCTAAGCCTCAGGCTAGCATCATTCTGAATGGAGAAAAATTGAAGGCATTCCCTCTAAAATCTGGAACAAGACAGGGATGCCCTCTCTCTCCACTTCTGTTCAACATAGTTCTCGAAACACTGGCCAGAGCAATTAGACAGACGAAAGAAATTAAAGGCATCAAAATAGGAAAAGAAGAACTTAAATTATCACTATTTGCAGATGACATGATTCTATACCTAGCAGACCCAAAAGGGTCTACAAAGAAACTATTAGAGCTAATAAATGAATTCAGCAAAGTGGCAGGATATAAAATCAACACGCATAAATCAAAGGCATTCCTGTATATCAGCGACAAATCCTCTGAAATGGAAATGAGGACAACCACTCCATTCACAATATCTTCAAAAAAAATAAAATACTTGGGAATCAACCTAACAAAAGAGGTGAAAGACTTATACAATGAAAACTACAGAACCCTAAAGAGAGAAATAGAAGAAGATCTTAGAAGATGGAAAAATATACCCTGTTCATGGATAGGCAGAACTAACATCATCAAAATGGCGATATTACCAAAAGTTCTCTATAGGTTTAATGCAATGCCAATCAAAATCCCAACGGCATTTCTTGTAGAAATAGAGAAAGCAATCATGAAATTCATATGGAAAAACAAAAGACCCAGAATAGCAAAAACAATGCTAAGCAGGAAGTGTGAATCAGGCGGTATAGCGATACCAGACTTCAAACTATACTACAGAGCAATAGTAACAAAAACAGCATGGTACTGGTACCAAAACAGGCGGGTGGACCAATGGTACAGAATAGAGGACACAGAAACCAATCCACAAAACTACAACTACCTTATATTTGATAAAGGGGCTAAAAGCATGCAATGGAGGAAGGATAGCATCTTCAACAAATGGTGCTGGGAAAACTGGAAATCCATATGCAACAAAATGAAACTGAATCCCTTTCTCTCGCCTTGCACAAAAGTAAATTCAAAATGGATCAAGGAGCTTGATATCAAATCAGAGACACGCCGTCTGATAGAAGAAAAAGTTGGCTACGATCTACATACTGTGGGGTCGGGCTCCAAATTCCTCAATAGGACACCCATAGCACAAAAGTTAATAACTAGAATCAACAAATGGGACTTACTCAAACTAAAAAGTTTTTTCTCAGCAAAAGAAACAATAAGAGAGGTAAATAGAGAGCCTACATCCTGGGAACAAATCTTTACTCCTCACACTTCAGATAGAGCCCTAATATCCAGAGTATACAAAGAACTCAAAAAATTAGACAATAAGAGAACAAACAACCCAATCAACAAATGGGCCAAGGACCTGAACAGACACTTCTCAGAGGAGGACATACAATCAATCAACAAGTACATGAAAAAATGCTCACCATCTCTAGCTGTCAGAGAAATGCAAATCAAAACCACCCTAAGATACCATCTCACTCCAGTTAGATTGGCAGCCATTATGAAGTCAAACAACAACAAGTGCTGGCGAGGATGTGGGGAAAAGGGTACACTTGTACATTGCTGGTGGGACTGCAAATTGGTGCAGCCAATTTGGAAAGCAGTATGGAGATTTCTTGGAAAGCTGGGAATGGAGCCACCATTTGACCCAGCTATTCCCCTTCTCGGTCTATTCCCTAAAGACCTAAAAAGAGCATGCTACAGGGACACTGCTACATCTATGTTCATAGCAGCACAATTCACAATAGCTAGACTGTGGAACCAACCTAGATGCCCTTCAATGGATGAATGGATAAAAAAAATGTGGCATTTATACACAATGGAGTATTACTCTGCATTAAAAAATGACAAAATCATAGAATTTACAGGGAAATGGATGGCATTAGAGCAGATTATGCTAAGTGAAGCTAGCCAATCCCTAAAAAACAAATGCCAAATGTCTTCTTTGATATAAGGAGAGTAACTAAGAACAGAGTAGGGTCGAAGAGCAGGAGAAGAAGATTAACATTAAACAGGGATGAGAGGTGGGAGGGAAAGGGAGAGAGAAGGGAAAATGCATGGAAATGGAAGGAGACCCTCAGAGTTATACAAAAGTACATACAAGAGGAAGTGAGGGGAAGGGGAAAAATAATATAAGGGGGACAAACGAATGTCAGTAGAGGGAGCAGAGAGAGAAGAGGGGAGGGGAGGGGAGGGGAGGGGAGGGGAGGGGAGGGGAGGGGGGATAGTAGAGGATAGGAAAGGCAGCAGAATACAACAGACACTAGTATGGCAATATGTAAATCAATGGATGTGTAACTGATGTGATTCTGCAATCTGTATATGGGGTAAAAATGGGAGCTCATAACCCACTTGAATCAAATTGTGAAATATGATATATCAAGAACTATGTAATGTTTTGAACAGCCAACAATAAAAAATTAAAAAAAAAAATAAACAGAATCATTTTAATTTATAGTTAGCCTTTTTACCTATATTCTGTATTAATTAAAATAAACATTAGAGAGAATAGTATGAGCCCCATGTAAATATTACCCAGTTCTAAAAATTATCAAGTGTGGCCAATATTGTTTCATTAGCTTCATAGGGTTAAAAGTGATGTTTTAAGCACAACTCAGACATTATTTTTAGTTATAAATAGTTAGTGGGTTTCTGTTTTAAAAAACAAAATGGTTTTACCACACAACAAAATTGATGACCCTTTAGTATTATCTAATAATTGATTATTGTTCTCATTTATTTGGTTGGCTTAAAACTCTTTATAATGTTTATTGAAATCAGGATCCTGATATCATCAGGTCATTCTTGGCATTATTAAGTTATGTGTTAGGACTCTTTACTGATGACTACTCATTCCCTCATGTGACTAATTTGTGGAAGGTTTGGTATTTTCTTTTAAATTTTTTTTTATTGTTGTAGATGGACACAATACCTTTATTTTATTTATTTATTTTTATGTGCCTCACACATGCTAGGCAAGGGTTTTTACGACTGAGCCACAACCATACCCCCAGGTTTGGTATTTTCAAATTCCAAATAACTGCATGGGGTATTATAAGAAGTATATTTGGTCTTTGTTTAAAACCATTGAGACTGGTTTTCTGTGTAATAGAAGTGTCTTTTGTTTTAACGAGCCCTTTTAATTAAATCTGAGTTTATAGTAATGAAGTAACTTAGGGTGGGCCTCATAGATAGTCTGGGGTAGGCTGATCAGCAGAGAGACCAAGTAATTAGGGTCTGGGACTCAGCCTCACCCATCAACTAACTGCTGAGAAGACTGGTGAGGGGATGGGTTGAATATTAAGCTCAATAAAATTTGAACAGCTATGGGAATATTGGCACAGGCCTGTAATCAGCTACTCTAGAGACTCAGGGAGTATTCCAAATTCCAGGCCAGCTTGGGTGGCATAGTGAGATCCCAGTTCAAAAGCAAAACCAAACAAAGCAACCCTTGAACAATAAAATTCCATGAGCCTTCTGGGTTAATAACACGCAGAGGTGCTCAGGAGGGTGGCAGACCTAGAAAGGGCATGGAAACTCCATGTCCCTTCCCTACCCCAGTACATTTCAGTATCTAGATATTCATCTCTGTCCTTTATTTATTTTTTGCAGTACTGGGGATAAAATCCAAGACACTGTACCACTGAGTTCCATCCCCAGCTCTTTTTATTTTTTATTATGAGACAGGACCTCACAAAGTTGCCCAGGCTGGCCTTGAACTTGGGATCCTCTTGACTCAGCCTCATGAGTAGCTGCAGTGACACCCACTTGTATCCAGCTAGTTGGGTTGGGTGTGCTTGGGTTATGCATTTGTGGATTCATCCAGTTTGGATAGAAAAATATAACTGTGTAGTTAGACCTATAGTGGTTGTGTCTGTACTGAATGTATATAGACTTTTTCCTTGTCATTATTTCCTAAACAATGCATAACTATTGACAATATTTTTTTTGCATAATATCAAAACCAGATTTTCAAACTCTGCTGCTGTGGTCTTGCAGCAGACCCCAGCTGCTTGCCAGTGACTTCTTTCTGGCTTCTTATCTCATAAATTTTAAGACTGAAATCCATAGATGAGGGAGAGTGAATGTAAAAAAGCAGGATTTATTCAAGTGAGAAGAAAAGAGACACAGCTTTATAGAGCGAGAGGGGAACCAGTAGGGGTTACCACTTAAACGCACTGGTCTAGGGGCTTATATAGCTACTAGGTAGAGGCATTGTTCAATATCCATGGTAATCAGGTCTTAGAAAAGTAACAAGACTATTGGTTCAGCTTGCAACATTCTGATTGGTTATCTCTTGAGTCTATAGCCTTCACTCAGGTCTGTCTTGCTTCCCTTTTCTTGCTGCTTTGGGACAAAAGAGTTGGCTAGGTTCTTTGAAATGTTTCTACAGGTTAATGTCATGGAACAGCCTTTAATTTAGAGAACCTCTTTGGGAAGGGGGAGGCCTATTTCCTTAACTGTCTGCCTGTTTTACTATCTGTCCATTCTACTTTATTCAATATTATGTATTATAAATAGAGGGGAATCCTGGTTTTGTGTAGGATAGTTGCAAGTACACCATTTTATTCAAGGTACTTGACATTCTTGGATTTTTGTATCTTCAGGGCGTCATGGAACCATTTCCCCCATGGATACTGAGAAAAGACTGAAGTGTTATTCTTGAGTTCTGTGAGCCATCCTAGCAAATTATTGAACATAAGAAAACAGACCTTGGGAACTTGTGTATAGCCAGTAGGTAGAAGCATAGGTCTGAACATAGGGATTGGGTTTGGTGTCTGAAGCGGGGACTCAAGAGACTGATTTACCCCTGGGACCTGAAACTCTCTCCAGGAAGACAGTGTCAGAATTGAATTATAGGAAGCCCAGTGCGTTTCTGCTGAAGAATTGCTTGCAGTGTGGGGACCCTCCCTACCTCCTGCCATATGTTAGAGGGTGGAAAGACAGGGTGTTTCATCAGACTGCTCCAAAACACTGACCCAGCTCTAGGGACACAGGGCCCTTAGTCCCAGATCAGAGTATGGAGCTGAGTTTGCAGATAGTTGAGCTCTCTAGACCTTGATCAGGCTTCTGGGTGAGAATTGTGCTGGTGCCCCCAGAACTTGCTGATTGGTGTTAGAATCAGGCTTGTTCCCACATGGGGGACAGTTGCATGCAAGTACACTGGCTTCTCTCGCTTCCCACAGGCTAGCCATCTTCAGGTTACCCTTCTACATGGGGAGCAGAAGAATGTCAGTGGGACTCCAGAGAGCTGGGAGAGTGGTCAGACTTCCCAGAAATTTCATCCTTGTAGTCACAGGATGGATGTTTTTCTTTCACTGGCCCTTGTAGCTGCAGGGTGAACGCCAGTGCAGGTCCTGGGGAAGTGATCTGGGTTTATCTGGCATCCTCCCTGTGGGTGATTGGCCTGTGAGTGCATTACCCATCAAGTAGTGAACCATGAGCAACAATCCAGAACAAGTAGAGCAAAAGGTAGGAATGTCCCTGCTCAAGTGCCTGGTGATGATGTGTCAGGGAAGGGTAGGAGCAATAAAGGTCACAGATGGTTCCAGAAGGGAGGACTTAGCTGGGTGTGGTGGTGCATGTGAGTACTCCCAGCACCTTGAGGGGCTGATACAGGAGGATTACCAGTTCAAGGCCAGCTTAGCAAGACTCTCAGCAAATTAGTGAAACCTTTTCAAAAAATAAGTACTGAGAAGGCTGGGGATGTAGCTTAGTGGTAAAATGCCACTGAGTTCAATTCCCAGTCCAAAGGAAAATAAGAAAACAGAGGGGCAGCAACTCCTGGGGATTTGGCAAGTCCAGGATTTGGGGAACAGGGCAGCAATGTGATCCCCATCAGGCTGCCATTATGCAGATGGCCCAGCTGCGTGGTGGAGAGTTTGTTACAGCCAAGATTCTCATGTAGGCTGGTGGATGAATCAGATGCCAAGGTATCATGAATGGGATTGGGTTATATCAGAGGAAATAACCTGTGCGAGAAAATGGGGGTAGGCTGGGTGCTTTGTCACACCCCAAGTGAAGAAGCAAAGAAAACTGTGGATCCCTGAAACTTTGCAGTTCAAGGGAGATTTGAAAAGGCTAGCAGAGTCTTCACATCAAAGTGGTCTGTCAGAAGAACACTGTAGTTCCTGAAATGGCATGGGCTGGCCTCAGTGTCCCTATCACACTCAGTTTCTGCTTGGAGTAGCTATGGGCAGCATGGCCAAGATATGGACTCAGCAGTGGAATGTGGACATTTAGATTCCCAACTTGACGATAATGGCTGCCACACCTGATGTTCTGTGTATTCTGGGGAAGGTGCAGAGTCATACAAGATGTCTGGATATATTTGGCTTGGCAGACAGCACATTTTATATTTGGATGGGCTTTCAGCATTACACAGCTAGGAGACGCATTTACAGCTCTGGTTAGTGTCCCTGGGAGAAGAGCCACTGCTCTGGGCTGAGCCTGCACTGTCAGTTGGCCACAGGTGCTTGAGCTCCCTGTGTGCGTGCATTTTAGCTGGGGCAGGCACTGCCATCTGCATGCCTCTGCTGCTTCCTGCTGTCCTCTCACAGAGTGGCTGAGACTGGAGACAGTTCACAACTGCCTCCTTCACTTGTCAGCATCAGCCTTCTGTTCTGAAAGGCTCTATGTTGTTCACCTCTGAACTGCATGGGGACAGAGGACTGGATGCCAGCCTGAGGAGCCCAACTTGGTCTTGAAGCCACCTGGGTTTTCCAGAACTTTAGAATAATTGTGGTATGATGAATCGATACTTGGGGGAAACAGGGGTTGACTGTTCAGTGCCAAACGATGGGCTTTGTGACCCGGGCATCTAGTGGTCTGAGGAACATCCCTGAATAGGATT
This sequence comes from Marmota monax, assembly GCF_021218885.2. Taxonomy (NCBI): domain Eukaryota; kingdom Metazoa; phylum Chordata; class Mammalia; order Rodentia; family Sciuridae; genus Marmota; species Marmota monax. The sequence goes on from NW_026693329.1 coordinate 1,412,321, forward strand.
GAAACTTACCTGGCTTCTACAGAGATGCCAGATTGGGCACCTTGGTGCAGAAACGATGAGCCATGCCCTTTTTAACAGTGCTTGCTTAGCTCATTCAAGTATACTCTTGACAGTCCTTGAAATATCTCCATGTTCAGTTTTGGGCAGGAATGCAGATCTGGACTTGATCCTAGTCCTGAGATCCCATTGAGGAGGTTTACATGTTCTGGGAAGTTAAAAATGTCAATTTTCATTTTGTCAGAACATCAGTAAGTGTATTTACCTTGTTTGTAAATTCATGGAATGAATATCCAAATTGAGAAAGTGGCCCAAGGCATGAATCATTAAATGTTTGTAATGTGTTTTTATTTGCTATTCCTATGCCCCGAGAAAACACTGTAGTTTAATTGATGAGTTTTTCTCTTCCTCTTGCCTATGTTTGAAGCTCCAGGTGGGTTGGAACTGGGTTTTTCTTGCAAGCCCCATGAAGAACTGCCTAGCTGCTTGACACAGCAGGTTTATAATTACTGGGGAGGGGTGGCAGAGACTTGGGACCCAGGACACCAGGTGGTAGGACCTGGAATATCCCCAGCTGCCTGATGAGCAGGGCAGGGCTTTGTGTTGCAGGATATTGTGGCCTTTATAGATGTGACTGTGAATTTCCCTCAGAAGGATTGGGGGCTGCTTGAGTCCTGCTCAGAAGACCTTGTACAAGGAGGTGATGAGAACTTTGACAACCTGGTCTCTCTAGGTAAGCCTGGCTGCTCTTAGGCTTGGCTCTTGCCTCCTGTGGCTCTGACTTTGCTACAGGTTTAAGCTCAGAAACAAGGACATTGTTTCCTCTATTTTCCTGGGGAAAATCTGACTTTAGTAGAATTTTATACTGGCAGACACTGCATTCATAGGCCCTTTTCTCCAAGCTGGGACTCTCTTGCTAAGGCGGTAGACTCTTATCAGGGTGCTCCCAGATTCACACACTCCATACCCTGTGTGGGTCCACCAAATAGCCCGTTAAGCCTATAGTCAAGAGTCACCTCCTTATTTTTTTCTAGAAGCAGGAGTTCCCTATTGTAAGCTGGAACTCATCATTCAACTAGAGCAAAGGGAGGAGCCCCGGGGAAAAGAGCCAAGTTGTCTGCCAGGCACCTCTCTAGGTGAAGGGGAAGGACAGGGCCTTAGAACCCAGTATAATCAGTAGTGCATTAATTCATTTAAAAATTTTTTTATTCTTCTTATTATTTTTGCATTAATTCATTTTAAAGTTAGTATAATGAAATACCTGAGTCAGCATACATATACAGAAAAGAGGTTTATTTAACTCACAGTTTAAGTCCAAGTTGGGGCCCATATCTGGTGATGGCCTTCTTGCTTGGAGAGACACTAGGCAGCACAGGGCATCACATGGTGAGACAGGAAACATAGGTGACTGTGTCTCTCCCTCCTCTTCTAAAACGATCAGTATTCAATTATGGAGTCTCTGGCTTGGTAACTGCATCTAATTCTAATCATATCCCAAAGGCCCTGCCTTAAAACACCCTAGTCAGACTGTTTTCATCATTTTATTATTATTATTTTCACAATATTGGGGATCAGACTGCCCCATGGGGCACTCTACAGCGAGCTACATCTCAGCCCTTCATATTTTTGTTTTGAGGCAGGGTCTCCTTAATTTGTTGAGACTGACTTTGAACTTACAATCCTTCTGCCTCAGCCTCCTAAGTTGCTGAGATCATAGGTGTGTCCCCCACACCTAGCAAATTTCTACCCTTTTAGTACCTCATAATGGGTACCAGATTTCAACTCGTGAACCCTTAGGAAATATATACGAATCATATCTACATTGTAGTGAGGAGGAGACTTCTCTGAGGCCTGGGAAGGAGGCAGTTTTCCTGGCCTCCTTGGCTGCTCTTCAGCCTGCCTGGCTCTTCCTCCTTTCCAGATCTTTTTCTTTGCCTGAGGGAAGGGCTACTTTGGTGTCCCTGGACTCATCTTCCTAAGATTCCTCCTTTTCTCCATTTAGCTCTCCTTTCTTTCACCTTTTGCCAACTTCTTGTGACTGCCTGACTCTGGGAGCTTAAGTACCTCTGCCCTTCTCGATACCATTTGGGGTTTCCTATTTTTGGCCTTTTGGTCTGCGCATCACTCTCCTACTTCAGTTTCTGTCTGTCACTTTTTTTCTCTTTTCGTTTATTGTATTATGCAGTACTTGAGAAATACAATACAGTATGGAAGACACAGAAATAAGCATCTGTTTGCCGTGTCCCCATCTTAAGAAACTAACCACTTTCAAGGTCCTACTTCCCCTTCCTAGATTGTATTTCTTTGTGTTTCCCCCAGAGATAGCCATTACTTTTCAACTGGTCACTATTGTTCCCAGGTGTGACTTTGTTCTATTTCATATGTTCATGTTCCTAAACTATATGGTGCTGATGTCCATGTTTCTTCACTTGACATGACTGAAACTGTGCTGCAGTATTTTCTGCTGTTTGCTTTGCTTTATGATGATGAACTAGAGATATTTTCTCTATTGTGGGTTTTGCAATTCATTTATTCTCTCTTGGGCTTTATATAATTTCAGTGTCTAAAGAGAACACAGTTTGCCCATTTCCTTGTAGATGGACAGGTAATTAGTTACTGACTTGGGCTTCGTAACAGAGCAGCTGTAATCAGGCCTGTTTGTTAGATACCTGTGTACAGGTTTCTCTAAGATGCAAATGAGAGGAGAGTTGCCACACCACAGCTGTACATATACATCTTCAGCTCCTCTGAGGAATACCAGATTGTTCTCCAATGAGGTCACACCAGTTTCTCCTCCTGTATATCCTCACTGTCAATTAGAAATATCAACCTTTATTGATGTTTAATGGATATGACATTGTTCTCCACAGGTTTCAGCTTAATCAGCAATGAGTTTGCAGGTAATTGGCATATATCTGTCAGTCACTGATATGTTTTCTGTTATGAGATATTTGCTTATATCTTTGGCCTACTTTTCTCTTGAATTATTGCATTGCATTATTCTCTCATTGATTTGTAGAAATTCTTTATAAATCCTGGAATTTAATTCCTGATTAAGATGTTTTCCTAGATTACCCACTTAATAGATGTTTTCCTAGATTACCCACTTAATTGCCTTTTGTAATTTTGTAAAGATGGATTTCACTTGAATTCGACAGTCTATTTCCTGTATGGTTATGCTTCGTGTCTTATTTTGTGCATTTCTGTTCTTAGTTTTTGTATTTCTAATTGAAAGCATTTTTTCCTATTCCTAATTGCTTGTTTGAGGATAGTTGATTTCACTGAGAATGATATGTGACAGTTGTCATTTGCTTTGCTGTTGGTATCTATCAGCAGAAATTTTTGAGTGTCATTTCCTGTTTTCCTAGACTATTTTTGTAGAGTTGGAGAGTCTCATTTTGTTTCAAGGTGCTATTTGACAAGATTCCCAGCTCAAGAACACCATCTCCTGTCAGTGGAGGGAAGTGCAGCTTCCTTACAGGATGATTTTCAATTTGGCTTCTTGAGGGAAGAGTTGCATCTTCCAATTTTCTTTTCTTTAAAAAAATCTTATAGGATTCAGAAATTCCCTTCCTCTGCTACTTACTCCCTTCCCTCCTGTCTTCAGAGGTCTTTATTTCTTTCCTCTCTACCCTTTCACCTAGATGTTTGCCTTTGTAGGATTCTCTCTACTTTCGTGTACTCTTTAAAGTCCCTGTAGTCACTGCTTTGCTTTATTAGGACTACATTTATGACTATGTTGATAATAATTATTTTTATTTACTTTAGAATAGACGTGTGCTATTTTGGAACAATGTTAGTTTAACTTGAGATCCTTTGTTCCCCTCTTTTCACACTATTTTTCTGGTCTCCTTCACTCCCCACAGTGGGATCACAGGAGAACTTTGCTGAACACTGGTGTTAATTCTTATCCTTATCCATAATTGATCATTTGTAGTTTTCTTTGTTTTGTTATTCTTAGGGAGTCAGTTAGGGGTTATCTGTTCTTACTGATCTTTATGGCCTTTTGGAAGATTGTGTAGATCCAGATTTAGTTGGCTGCCATTATCCATGGATATTCGATATCTTCCTCTATTTATTTCTGGTACTGAGGGAACCCAGGGGTGCTGGGTTCCCCACCCCTTCCCCCCCCTTTTTTGGGAGAGTATCTCACTAAGTTGCCCAGGCTGATCTTGAACTTATAATCCTCCTGCATCCTCAGCCTCTTGAATTGCTGGGATTACAGGTGTGCACCTATAAAATGTACATTTTACATTGCACCTTGCAAAATGTGCAAATCTTAAGTATAACTTTCTGTGATATCTTATATGTAAACAGACCTGTGTAATCTGAGGCTCTGTCACAATACAGATCAATTACTGTTACTTAGCAAAGTTCCTCTATATATAGTCACTATATAAAGTCCTTTATATATAGCCACTATATATAGTCATTTTCCCCTATGTCCATCAGAAGCAGCCTTTGTTCTGATTTTGTTCAATATGCATTGATTTTTCCTTTTCTAAAAACTGCATGTAAATGGATTGTATGAAAAAGATTAGCAGATTGCTTGTTTATAGTTATTGACTTTGTCAAAAACATTCTCTGTGTGAAGCAGTTTCATTCAGACTACGGAATATTTTCTCAATTCTTGCCTCTACCTACCCGTACACACTACTCCCTCCAGGGGAAAAAAAAACAACAACAAACAACAACTACAACAAAAACACCCATTAAGAGACCTGGAGCTGGTTGTACTGAGTTCTCACCTGCATGAGGTCTCTGTTTTTTCTCTGATATATGGTTGGTTCCAGGGGTTAGAAAAAATACCTCTCTTGGCCAGGTCAGGCTGCTATATAAGCAGACTGGGTGGCTTAAACACCACACATTTATTTCCCACAGATCTAGATACTGGGAAGTCCAAGGTCAGGGTTCTGGACATTTGGTTCCTGGTGAGGATCCTCATCCTGGCTTGTAGATGGCTGCCTTCTTTCTGTGATCTCAAGTAGGGTATGTATTTGGTGGTGCTGCTGCTGGTGGTGGTGGGTCAGTGAACAGACAACATAAGTGTGAATGCAATCTGGTCTGTTTTCCTATTCCTATAAGGACATGTAGCCATCCTATCTCAAGAGGTCCACCGTAAATCTTCTTTAGATCTATTTTTTTTGGGTGTTGGAGATTGAAACCAGGGCTCTTCACAAGCTAAGCATGTGTTCTGCCCCTGAACGACACCCCAGCCCTCCTCTAAGACTGTGACCTCCCAAAGGCCTTCCTTCCACATCCTCTGGGAGTTAGGGCTTCAGTCTGTGAATTTTTGAGAAGACACAAAGATCCTGTCTGTAGCACTCCCTTCTCACATCCCCCAATTAGTCACTTGTTGAATTGTCTGGCAGTGAATCAAAAAAGAGGGTCTTCCCTGCCACCAGTCTCCCAGAATATGACTACTTAATGTAATATGTCAAAATGTTAAAACACAATTCTCATCTTGATGAGATCAGTCAAGATTGTTTAATTCATAAATGAGGGTATTGGCAGAGGGGAAAAAAACTGTATCAGTGCAGGTTCAAGAGTCTAGGGTTTTTTTGAATAGCATGGAAATAGACTGCTGTAAGATCACCTATATAACTTTATAAGATTGGCAGACTTAAAAACAGCTGCATTCTCTGAATAATCAGAGAATTAGAAATGCTGTGGATGACTTGAAATTTATACACTTACACATCTTACAAATTTTGGAATATTTTTCTTAATACTCCAAATAATTAGTGTATTTATAGTCACATGTTCCAGTGGTATTTTCGGTTAGTTTGTTGTTTCTCTTTTCACTTTGGTTTTTCATGTAGTCAACAGTAGTAGGTTTTAATTGTTTCTGCCATCTAAATGGAGCTATCAGAGAGTAGCTCAGTCAGTATAGGTTCAAGTGAGTCAAAGGTGGAGGGAGTTGAGGTCATAGTAATGAAGGGAGTATGCAGGGCTATACTTGCTAAGATATCTGGTAATAAATATGAAGGGGACCAGTGGAGTATCCGAGCTGGAAAGTTGCACCATATGGCTTACATTTTAGACATACTCCAGCTGCTGTATAGAAAGGAGAACTGTAGTAGAAATCTGTTTGTAGTGTGTATCCTCTGTTTTCCAAAAGCAGATGTAATGTTTAAAATTGGAATGGAAATCTAAATCAGGTAAGGAAATTTTTTTTTGGGAGGTGAAGTGTTTGCTATATTGTGGTTGCTTTGGTTTGGATATGATTTGTCTCCCAAGGTCCATGTATTGAAAGTTGGTCCTCAGTGTGACATTATAGGAGGTGATGGATCCTCTAAGAGGTGGAGCCTATTAGAAGATGCTGAGGTCACCTGAGGGGTGCTTTTTTTTTTTTTTGTGTGTGTGAGCAGCTTCTGAGGGCCCTGCCCTCAGAAGGAAAGAGTGGTCTCCTGAAGTGAGTTCTTACAAGGATGAGTTGTTACAAGAGCCTGAATGTGAACTCTAAATTGCCCTATGGCTTCCTATCTTGCAGTGTGATCTCTCCCTTTTATAGTCCTGCTCTTATGTGCCATGTGCCATGAAGTCTTCATCAGAGCCACAATGATGCCAGGCTATGCCCTCAAACCTCCAAAATGGTGAGCTAAATAAACCTCTTTTCTTTATGGAATTACTCAGCCTCAAGTATATTGTTGTAGTAATGAAAAATGAAGCTGACAGAGTCACACTAACACAAGGCTGAAGGTCCTGATATTTCAACTCTTTTAGACTATTCTGATTAAAACCTTTTTCTCTTCACCAGAACCAGAGGCAGAAATCCATCTCTGTTTCTGTTGTCCGCTGGTCTTCTCCAGTCATCACTTCCTCTGCAATCCCATGCTGTACAATCATCTTGCTCAGATGTCTCCTTGTTCATATGTAGAAAGCCACTGGCAAACCAGGAGTCCTTGCCCAGGGGATCCAGTGCAACTCAGCAATAATTTTCTGATCAAAAGTATCAGAGTGAGGCAGGAGAAGATAAGGAAGGCTCTAAAAACTTGTTTAGAAGGGAAAGGCAGCCTTCAAAGGCATTCTAGTTCACCCCAAAGACAACCAATAATCTCAAGAAAAAGGAACACAGTGGCAGAAATAGAGCCCAGCCAGGTCCAAAGGGCACATCTTAAGGAAATAAGGAAGATATTAAAAGAAATAGAAAATTTAAGATGGGAAGCACTGGATTGTGTGGAGGATGGACAAGACTACAGTCTGAGGATGAAGCTGCTCACGCACAAAAAAAGCACATTCCAGGCAAAGACTTAACTTACGGGAAGTGTTTCACAGAGTGTCTTCCTTGACTCAGCATTACCTTGACACCATAAGACACACACAGAAGAGCAGGCCTACGTGTGCATTGAGTGTGGGCAAGGTTTTGGCAATGAGTCACACCTTGTTGCACATCAGAGGACAGATTCAGGGGAGAAGCTGTTTTAGTCAGCTTTTTTTTTTTTTTTTGCTGCTGTGACTGAAACATCTAACCAAAACAATTGTAAAGGAGGGCTGTGAACAAAATGGCAGCCCCAGTGCCTTGGAGGTTGTCTTGCTTCTCCAAAGCTTTGGGGTGGTGGTCTCGGCAGTCAGTCCTGGTGACTCAGTCTAGAGCTGTAGTTCCAGTAAGAACTAAAAAACGTTTGACACCACTTGCTTATGAACCAAAATGCAAAACAGAAAAGGAGTTTATAGAACATGCCTGGAAAGCAGGATTCCCCTAGAATGTTTCAAATGTCCCAGGCATGTATGTGGCCTGTGCAGCTGGTATCTTTGATGCTTATGTTCCTCCTGAAGGTAATGCTCGAATGTCATCTCTTTCAAAGGAAGGACTGAAACGGACAACTGAGCGTTTGAAGAAAAATGCAGAATCACAGTTGTCAATCCAGAACATAAAAGAAATTGATGCTAATTTTAAAACAAAGAACTTCCCTGAAAAAGCTAAGGATATTTTCATAGAAGCTCACCTTTGTCTAAGCAACTCAGACCATGACCGGCTTCATGCCTTGGTAACTGAACACTGTTTTCTGGATGTGGTCTGTAATATCAAGTATAAGGCTGTCTGCTGGGGCTTTGTGGAATCTTTAGAGCTGGCCCAGGTGCTGCAGGTTCAAAGCTCAAGTATGGTGAACCAGAGGAACATGTGTGGCCAGGTTACTGTACTCATGCACACATGGCCATCTGTGATTGGTTTAGGTGGTTGATGTATGGAAAAGAAGGTGTGCCAGAGGATGTCTTGTAGAATGCTGTGTTTGAAAAACACCTGGTGAACCCCTGTGGGAGCTGGAAAATGCATGACAAGATTGGCCCCTCCATGGGCGCCCCCTATGCAGCCCATCCTTAAAATGGTGATGATTCCTGGCCCCCAGTTGGAACCATGGGGAAAATGTGAAGAGGCACAAAGAGGCCCATATGTCTCAGCTAGCCGGAGGACAAAAACGACTCTTGGGGTAAAGCATGGGTGATGACGCTACTGGAAGTTGTGAAGTCATCCATCTCCTTCTGACCACCCATTTCCTCCTGCCCTGCTTGGATCTTTTCAGCAGATTCATCTTCACAACCATGTCACATGGCTGGGCCCAGGTGGTTGGCTAGTATGCATAGGCATGGACCCTTTTTCTTTTTAAAATCATATGTCTAGCTTCTGAGTCTAGATGAAAGACAATATGTTTCAGTGAACAAACATCTGATATACTTTTTTTTTTCACAGCAGAGACTATGGGAACTAATAGGCAACATTCTTTTGTAATCACTGAGCAGAGATCAGAATTTTGGATATCAGAGTGTTGGATAAATTTTGCTATTGTGCTTTGTGTGGTGACACACATCTGTAAACCCAGTGACTTGGGAGGCAAGAAGATTGTAAGTTTGAGGCCAGTCTGGGCAACTTAACAAGATCCTGTCTCAAAACAAAAAATAATGAAAAGGACTGGGGATGTAGCTCAATGGTAGAGCACCCATGGTTTCAATTTTTTTTTTTGTGTGTGTGTGCATCCTATACCTTCCCCCAGTTGAGACTGGGAATAGGTCAACCTTTTAAGTGGAAAAGTGGAAGACAAGACTAGTTGTGAGTGATCTGACTTCCAGGAAATCCAGACTTGGGAGAATAATTAGTGTTTATAAAATAGGGTACCACTTGAGATGGTCTTTTTCTCATACAATGACTTACTGAATTAGCTTTTGTACTTCATAGAAGGATATAAATCTAAAGAAGTATTTTTTTCCCTCAGCTTTTGGATTGTGTTCTTAATTAGTAGCTGCTTCTTGGTGTGGCCCCAGGAAGTTTGGCAGGAGGCAAGGGTTAATACATTTGGGGAGTTCATCATCAAGACGTGGTTCCCTAATTTCTGTCACCTCCTAGAGATGGCAGCTATTCTTTCCAGCCCAGAATTGGGACAGTGAATGCACCAGAAAACAAACCTGTGTCAAATAAAACAGCCCCACTCCTCCTTTTTTTTAGCTTCAGTTGGGCTGTTAGGAGAAGGATGTGGGACTTCATAAGCTCTGTGTCCTGGATCATCTGAGTAATGACAAGGTAAAATCTCACTTGCCCAGGAAAAAAAAAGCAAAAACAAAACCAGAAAACAAAAAAGCCCAAACCTTGTAAAGGAGGAAAAGTTTATTTGGGAGCTTATGGTTTCAGAGGTCTCAATCCACAGAGAGCTGGCTTCATTCCTCGGGGCTCGAGGTGAGTGTGGTGGAGGGAAGTGGCTCCCATGATGATTAGGAAGCAGAGAGAGACTCCACTTGCTAGATACAAAATACATACCCCAAAAGGATGCCCCCACTGACCCACCTCCTGTAGCCACAGCTTATGTGCTTCAGTTACTACTCAGTTAATCCTGTAAGGGGATTAATTCACTGATTGGTTAAGGCTGTCACAACCTAATCATTTCTCCTCTAAAACTTTTTGCATTGTTTCATACTTGAGCTTCTGGAGGACATATCACATTCAAATCATAACGAGCCCTTTGTGTGCAAAGAGTATGGGCGAGGCTTCGGCAAGAACGCAGATCTCCTCAGATATAAGAGGACACACTCAAGGGGAGAAGCCTTTTGTGTGCAAGGAGTGTGGGCAAGTATATACCAGTAAGTCAAGGTATACTTCGCTGTGCATGAGAACACACTTAGGAGAGAAACCTTATGGATGCCAGAAGTGTGGGTGAAGGTTTAGGGATAAGTCATATTAAAATAAGCACTTGAAGACACTCTGGGGAGAAGCCTTTTGTGTGCAAGGAGTGTGGGAGAGTCTACACCCATAAGTCAAACTTCACTTTGCTTGAGAGAACACATTGGGAGAGAGGCTACATGGAAGTCAGGAGTGCAGACAAACCTTTAGCAATCAGTCACACCTTGTTACAAACCAGAGGACACACTCGGATGAGAAGCCTTTTGTATGCCAGCATTGTGGGCAAAGTTTTAGTTTGGAGGAAAATCTCCTTAGACACCAGAGGACACAGTCTGGGGAGAAGCCCTTTGTGATGAAAGTGGGCAAGGATTTATCTAGAAGTCCAACCTTGTGAAACACCAGGGGACACACTCAGGGGAGAAATGTTTTGTGAGCAGTGTGTTGGTAACCCTATGCCAGTAATTCAAGCCACATCATACACTAAAGAACACACTCAAGAGAGATGTCTTATGTGTGCCCGGAGTGTGAGCAAAGGTTTAGCAGCAAGTCCACCTATAATAAGCACTTGAAAGGCACACTTAGTCAGAGGAACGTTTTTTTTTGTGCAAGGAGTGTGGTGTTGCTTCAGCTTGAAGTCATATCTCACTGTACACCAGAAGACTCACTCAAGGGAATAACTGCTTCATTACAAAGCTGTAGCTGATATATAGACCACTTGTTCATGGGTCTATCATGAAGGTAAAACAGACCTACACTGCTACAATTTAAGTGTGACTCAAGCCTCCCCAAGAAATTCTAAGAGATCAAGGTTTGGAGAACAGAGATGCCAGGTGAGGTGAGGGAATTACCTGACTTCATGGGGAAATATGGTCTCTTTCCTACTGAGAACAATCGTTAAAACTTTTGCTAGAATAAAAAACAGAACAAAACTAAACTAACAACGACAACAAAAAAGAGAGAAGACCCAAATGAAATCAGAGAAAATACTCAAAAGATCATTAGGGACATTATCACGAATAAGAAACCCACAAATGGAAAACCTAGAAGAAATGGATAAATTCTTGGACACATATAATGTAGCATGATATATTTTTTCTATCCCTTCACTTTGTGTTTTTACCAGGCAGTATCTCATTGGCTCTTATTGATTTTTGATTTTTAATCCACTTGTCCAGTCTATATCTTTCGGTTGGGGGGTTTAGTATTCACATTCAAGATTATTACTAATAGGTAACAATGTACTGCATTCTGTTTTCACTTATTTTGTGTATCCTTTGTTCCTTCATTCTTTTCATTGAGCCAGGAAGAAACAGGTCAATGATGAGCAACAAAATAGAATATGAAAATATCTTTCTACAAAGAAAAGCCCAGGAACAGATGGTTTTGCTGCTGAATTACATCAAACTTTTAAGAAAAAGTAATATCAGTTCTTCAAGAAAATTGACTGGCCCTCCAGATTCAAGAGTTGACTCCTTCAGACTTATTCTAGAACAACATTACTGTGATTTAAAAACTAGGTGTTATGGTTTAGTATGAGGTGACCCCCCCAAACTTGTGTGAGATAACACAAGAGTTTTCAGAGGTGAAATGATTAGGTTATCAGAGACATAACCTAATCAGTGGATTTATTCACTGATATGGATTACCTGGGTGGTAAACATAGGCAGATAAGGTGTGGGCTAGAGGAAGTAGGTCATGATTTTGGGATTTATATTTTGCCCCCAGTGAGCAGACCTCTCTTTCTGTTTTCTGGTTGCCATGCCCTGAGCTGCTGTCCTCCACCATACTCTTCTGCCCTGATGTTCTGTCTCATCTTAGGCTCAGAGCTATGGAGTAAGCCGACCATGGATTGAACCTAGAAACCTTGAAACAAAATAACTTCTTCTTCTATTAGTGTCTATGAATAAATTACTATTTATACACATTTATATAGTTCTATATATGTTTATATGTGTTCTGTAAATATATATCTTTGTATATGTACATATGTGTAAATATTGATCAAACACGGCTTCTTTTGTTGAGGAGGCCATACAGGTCTCAGCCTAGCACTGAAGACCTAAGAGACTTCTCAGGAGTCTACCATCTTACTAGGGATCCCCTTTCATGATACCCCCTTGAATATTCCAAATATATTCTCATCCAGAAGGACAGTTCTGGGAAGAGAAGCCAGTTCCCCACCCACAGTTGTAACTTGAGACTGCTTAAAAGGAACCGTTCTGATGTTTGCCCTCAGCCAAATACCACCTATAACAGGTAATGAAGCATAATATCTGTTGGCCAGAAAGTCTGGCTTACTGAAAACAAACCCATGTTTTTGGTGTTCCTACAAAAAATGGAAGAAGCAGCTAAGGCACCTGGATCCCCTGTTGTCTCTAATCAAGGTCATATTCAGGTCTGCTAGGTAGTTAGGGTTTTCTAGGTCCAGCAAGGGATGACAAGAATCAGTTTTCCTAGGAATGTTTGGCCTTCAGAATTTGGGATCTTTTCCCAGGCCCTGAGATATTTCCAGACAATCACAGAGCAATCCAGTCATGCAGAGCTCTCCCTCCAGTTTGGTGCTATCTTAACTCATGCATGTTCTTAGTGCCTTCAGCATGACCCAAGGGCTCAGAATTGGGTAATGTACAATCAAGCTAATATTCTCCTGCTGTACACATCCACATGGAAAACCCATTGTATGGGACCACCATGGATGTTTCAAAGAGTTTTTTTTTTTTTTTAACCCTGATCAATAGTTTGGGGAAGTGAAGTAGGCTCCTTATTGAGAATGACAGGACTTGGGTTGGTCCTGGTAAAAGGGTACTGCCTAGTGTATTGCCAACAGATGAAGGCCTCCCTAAGGCTCAGGTAAGGGACTCTTCTAGAATTTGCTACCAGTATTCCATGAGGGGCCCTGCTGCACCCTGGTATGAATGGAGGAATGTGGTCATGTCAGATTGTATGTGTTTTCCTTGGGTTATATTTATATCACATATGTACACAACTATGAATTTATATATTTCTTAATAAATTGATGTTTTAATATGTAAATTTACTTATATGTTAGAAAGATACATTTGTTTCTCCATGCATGCACGATTCCGTAATAAAGTGTATTGATGGTCTTTCTTGTAATTGCTATGTTAAAACACTCCAGACTGCCAAGGAAAGGTATATATGTACATGAGTTATTCTCTCAGTTTTAATCTATACATATTTATCTGGTTATATATATGCTTATTATGTTCCTAAATGTATCTTTGCATATAGATTTATATAAACATTTATACAACATTTATATGAATATTTATGATTTTTGTGGAGACCAGTGAGGTTTCAGCTGAGAGACACCTCTAAACTTTGCAGCGCTGTTAAAGTTTCTTGACTGACTATGTTCTTGGCCTATACCCAGTTCTCACCTTGTATGTGCAGTTTGCCTCCTTCCCCACATCATTTTTGCCACGTGCTCCTTGCCCAATAAGTTTGTGTCTGAATTAGCCACACTTATCATCTATCTGCTTGTGGGGATAGGCTCAATACTCTTCCTCTCATCTGGTGTCATTTTTCTGGAATTATATTTGATTGTTCAGTGATCAAATATAATTCCAGAAAAATTTTGGTAGAGGGGATTTTCTTGGTAAAAACTTGTGAAACCTCTGTGTAGCCTAAGAATATGGATAAAAAAGTACAAATAAACCTGCTTTGGCTTACTGAACCCATCTCTTGTTTTCAATGGTCTTCCAGAAGGTAGAGGAGGAGACTAAAACATCTGGTTCCCAGATGTATCTACTCGAGGTCATTTACAGGTCCACCAATCAGGCAGGGCTTTTTAGATCCAGCAAAGGGTAGACATCTGGATTGCTCAGGAATTTGTAGCTTTCAGTAACTGGATCCTATTCCTGGGCCCACAGAAAACTGCAAATGTATACATTTAGTCCAATCCTCACAGAGCTGTGCAAGTAGCCTGCTGGCATCTTAACTCAAACATATTTCCATTGCTTTCAGTGCAACCTGAGGGCTCAGAGTGCTGATGTTTGACTTGGGGAAGAGTTCCCCTATCACATTCCCATGGGTGTCATGTCAAATGCGATACCCAAGGTTGTTCCCAAATTGGGTTTTACCTTGAGCCACAGTTTTATATGCAGGGTCCAATGGGTGTCTGTCTCTGTCTCTCTCTCTCTCTCTCTCTTCCTTTAATGGAAGCTACCCATCCTTTGCATAAAAGTCAAAGAAATATACAAAAACGAAACAGATAAGCAAAACCATTTCAAATCATAAACCCTAAATTTAAATTGCTTTATTTTTCTTACAACTGCTAGTGTCCCCCCCCCCCCCCCCGCCCCCACAATTGGACACTGCACAGATCCATTTAGCCCAAAGAAAGTTACTCTGAACTATGGCTCTTTTATTCTAATCTTCTTTGCTTACATAGAGCTGTAATTACAGACAAGGCTGAAATCACAGTGGATTTCAGAGAAAGTCAGAATTAAAACACAATGCAAAATTAAAAACTACTTCATAGACATTTATTATTTACATTAGGGGATTTTTTTTAGTATAAAGAGCTTTTATACAAATTAATGAAATGTACAAGCAGTGAGAAGAGATTTCAGTTTAAAGGGCAAAATTAGAACATTAGCAACAGAGATATAAAAATATGTTAAACAAAACATATTGGACACCTGTAGTCCCAGGGGCTTGAGAAGCTGAGACAGGAGGATCACGAGTTCAAAGACAGCCTCAGCAAAAGCGAGGTGCTAAATAACTCAGTGAGATTCTGTCTCTAAATAAAATACAAAAATAGGCCTGGGGATGTGGCTCATGGTTGAGTGCCCCTGAGTTCAATCCCCAGTGACCCCCACCCCCAAAACATAAGGTATTTTACAGAAGCCTGAACACTTTACATGTTGATTTAGGACAGATGAGGCTGGGCACCCGAGGAATTTTCAGGAAGCAGGTTTATTTGTACTTCCGTATTCTTAGGCTACACAGAGGTTTCATAAGTTTTTACCAAGAAGACAGAATAGTAACTTTTGTATAGCAAAAGGTTTGATGGCAGACTTGGCTTTTAAAAGAAAGAGGAACCTGGTCTTTACAAGTAAGAAGAAGCTTCAAACCACATTGAGCTGTTTGCAGAGAACTCCTGTGAAATCCTGTTGATACTGTTTGTAAAAATCTTGCTGACAAGAAGCTTAATTATGAGGAAGGTTCCTGGAGAAACTTAATTATAACTTTGGTTGAGGGGATTTTCTGGTAGCTGCATCAATGTTAGCAATAAAAATGGGGTTTGGGGGGAAGGCTTCATCTATTCTCATCACAAAAATGTGATGGAGTTATTATTATTAAGGGAAAGGAAAACTGTATACAGACAAATGGTAACATCCTTCAATTATAGTCAAGGTAGTCTACCCATTATCATCTAATACCTTAATCAAAAGGCCCTGGAGGTAATGAAGAAAATCAAAAGGGAGGATGTATGGTCTTTTTTTTTTTTAAAAAAAATTAATGATACTTGTCACTGGTAATTGAAAAATGGAGGTGGGCAGCTCTTAGGACATGCCTCTACTAGGGTTTTTGTCAATCACACCACCATGGAATCATTGGCCAGTGGATTTCGGAAGAGAAAATCCAGAGTGGATGGTGTGTTCCTGTCTTCAGTCCTCCCAGATTCACTGTCCACATGGACTCAGGGGAGACGTGATGCAGAACCACACCAGCCCCCCTCTAGAGGTGCCAGGGAAGAGGCCCAAGCTGACACTGCTTACTCCAGCTCACGTGGAGATGTCAGGGTGCTCAGTGCTTCTTCTTTCTTCTTGCTGGAACACATCAGGCAGAGCCATTATTCCAACACAGGGTCCGTGGCACTAGTGCTCATGGCCGATCATTGGACTCCCATCAGGTTTGTTACATCAGGACAGATCCAGATCTGAGTGCCCCACTCATCTGGGATCACTCAAGTGCTGTCTCAGTCATCAGTCACCATACTCTGCACAGGGGCTTTGGAGCTTCCAGCTCCAGGGATGGCAGGGGATGGAGATGGCATCAGAACTGGTAATGCTCTGACCTGGGAGAGGAATGGCAGTGTCAGGGCTGTAGGGCTCGCTTGCAAGGGTATGGAGGCTGGGGTTGGCAGTGGGGACTTTAGATCTTTTCAGAGAATGGACTGACTTAGCCTTGGGCCTGGAACCACTCTGCTGTTGACAATCTTGTCTTGGTCAGAACCAACTCTCAGAGTCAGTCTGGGGATAACTGGACTTGTGGCTGAAACAACTGGTTCCCTTTTTATTTTTTTTCTGCTTGCTTCTTTTGTTTTCTCTCTTCTCTCTCACCTCCCTCTCCCCTTCCTTCTCCTTTCTTCCCTTTCTTTTTGTCTTTTTTTTCAGTTTTTTAAAAATCTTTTCTTTCTCTTTAGGCTTTTCTTTCTCCACAGTTGTTTTTGGAGAACTTGTGACAAGGAAGGCGGCATGAGTGGGACCCATACTCAGTGGGGCTGACTTGGGTGGTCATTTCTTTTGGGGGCAGTACCATCAGTTTTGGTGGATCCTTCATCTTTTCTTCTCTACCTTTAATTTTTTCTTTTTCTCTCTTATCTTTATTGCCCTTTTCTCTACTTTTCTTCTCATCTTTGTGCTTCTCTTTCTCCTTCCTTACAATTTTATCTTTCAATCTCACGTTTGCATCAGCGTCTTCTAATTCTTTTGTTTTAAACTTACAGGGATCTGATTCTTCATCTTTAAGAAACTCTTGTCAGCTTCCTCACCTTTCACTTCATCCTACTCTTTACTCTTTTTGCTTTTGTCTCCTTCCCTCTCCTTAGCTTTCTGCTTTTCTGTCTTTTTTTTTTTCAATTTAGTCTTCTGTTCTTTTATCAACTTCTTTACCTCCATGGATGAAGGCCGCTTGGTTTTCTCATACACATTGTGGAGTGGTTTAGAAGTGGGAGGAGAAAACTGAAGGAGAAGCAATGGAAGGAAAGGTGGGAGGCATATTGAAACATCTTCCCAGTTTCGCCTTCTGTGTAAGGCATTCATTGTCTATATGAGTTATCAGGACTGTGGCAGTGTAGATCCCACTCATGCTGCCTTCCTGGTCTCCTGAAAGTAGCAAAGGAGTGGATCCTGACTTTGTGAAATTGTTTGAATGAGTGAAACCTTTTGGAGTGCTATATTCCAAACCTGAAATTCTCTTAGGGATTGTTTGGAATTCTGATCCAGAATAAAATCTGAAAGGATTCGGCTCCCATTCAATACAGACTTGTGCAATCGCAGCATCAATATGATCATTTTATGTATTAGGACAGCCTTTCTTGGCTGAGTCCCATTGTTCAGCATCAAGGGGAGACTGTATTTGTTCCACCTGGAAGATCTCTTTACTAATTTTTTACTTATTGTAGCTGAAGTAGTCCTATTTGGTGTTTTAGGTCTGACAGATGCTTAGGGAATATGAGACATAATCTTGGGGCTTTTGAGGATCTTAGAATATCCAGGTGATTTCTTTCTTTGGAAATGTTTTTTGGTGACTGAATTGTACTTTCAACCATTGCTGGTGACTGGTTAGTTTTAGGTTATTCAGTCTTTTGTCCTGGAGATCTAGTTTTAGTTGTAATTGACTTTGTTTCTAATGACTTTGCTGGTGGTATTTGTTATTTTGTGACTGGAGCCAACATTGGTGGCTCTGGTGTTAGAGTTGTGAGGTCTGTACTATCCTGTACATGGACAGGAGAAAGCATTGGTGGAATCTTTGTGTGTTTATTGAGTTGAGTGGTTCTCACACTTCCAATAATACTACATTTAGGGTGTCTCCTTTAGTGCTTAACAGTTTTGTTTGCTTCATTGCAAGAATTTCTTCAGCTTCAAGATTGTCCAAGAGTCTTACCCCCAAATTTTCATAATTAATAATTTTCTCCTTCCCTAATTCATCAATCTTCTTTTAAGGGTACGTGCATGGTTTCGGTGTACCCCATCAGTGGGTACCTGCTCTTCTTCTTGAGAAAACATGATGGGCGGCATGTATTCAGGAATGTATTTTCTTTCTTCTGCATCTTTACTTCCAGGTTGAAGAAACTGAAGTACATTGTTCTTGATAATACGAAATGAAGGGATTTGATGTGCAAAAGGGATAGGTTCAATACTATGAATGTAGTATTTTAGTTCATGTAGATTAAGTCCCACGAATTAGAAAACAACCAACATCATCCAAAATTGGATCTGTCTGACCATCTCAAAGCCCCAGCAGCATGCAGTATGCCAGTTGGAGAGCTGACATTTTTCTCAATGAGATCTTTTTATCAACAACTGCATGCTACAGAACTGTGAAACTTGACAGAGGAACTCTACCACCACTGACTAGAATTGCTTGGCAGAATGCCAGAAGAGAGACAGCACCATCTTTCAAGCCCAAGAAAAGTGACATGCAAGCCTGCCTCCCCATACTATCCTCTTCATGACAGACTTTTCTTCTTTGTAAGCCCTTAGTGGGCCAATAACAGGTGAGTGTTGTCCTGCTTGGGTGGAGTAGAACTTCCTCAACGAGGAAGAAGGACTGTGAGAAAGACTCTATTGACATAAATCAAAGTGTAGACTGAATAACTGGGACTGATGGTGGGGTGTCCTGCGCAGGGCCAGTCAAAAGTGAGCCTCACGTAGGGTTTTGGAGCAACCAAGAATTGGACAAGAACACTGAAGACAAAATGGAAGGAACAAGGCATTTAATTAATCTCCAGATTGAAGGAGGATGGGGTGGTCCATAAAAAATTTAGAAGGATGTAGGATCTGCAGATGTTAAGATGGCAGGCTAAGAAGTTCCAGAAGTCTAGCCTAAGCCATGAATAGAGGGTCTGGAACCTTTTGGACCTAATAGACTTTAAAGTCAGCATATCCTTAGTTCTTGGGAACTCAGGTGGTTTAAACCTGGGTAGGACTAGATTAGTAGGAGACAGTGAAAGAGCAATGTTCCAGTTTGATTTGCCCTGACACAATTTATGGATTGGCTGCTGCTGGGGCAGTTGGCAGAAGCTGAGAAAAATGGATTGATATTTCTTGTGTATGAGCCAGTAGACTAAGAGAGACTCAGGAGGCCAGTCTGTAAGTCATGAATAAATAGTCTGGATCTCTGTGGCTCCACCAAATGTCAAGAATCCCATCTCCTGGTCCTCAGAAGCTCAGGTAGTGGAAGCCTGGATAACACTGGAATTGGAGACTACATAAAAGAACATGGCATCATGAATTTGGCCCTTAGGTGGGAAAATGAACCCTGGATGGGAGACAGCATGGATGGCCTACCAGAATTCAAAAGGGTGGACATGTACTATATACATTCGAGCTAGAATGTAAAGAAATTTCAGGAGTCATTAATAGAGGGTCTGGAGTCCTCTTCACCAATCAAAGGGTTATATCTCCTCTGTTTTAGAAAGCTCAGCAGGTTGTGCCCTGGATTGAAATGGAATTGGAGATTCTGTGTAAGAGTTCCACTTGATTTTTTTCCTGCCATAGACCATGAATTAAACCTTGAATTGGTCACAGCTGGGGTAGTCTAACTGAAGTTAAGAGGATGAATGGGTACTGTGCATGAATGAGCCACTCGGTTAAGAAAGTTCAGTCAGGCCAGCCTCTAGGCCATGAAAATCCTGGGACTTTCTGGCCCTGACAGTCTTCAAGAGTACCAAGTCCTCTTATTGCATAAACTCAGTTGTTGAAGACTGGATAGGACTGTAATTAAAATTCCACAACAGTTCTATGTCCCATATGATTTAGCTATGAATTAATCCTTGGATTGGATGCAGCTGGGACAATCTGCAGGCACTGGAGAGGATAGATTAGTATCTAGCATGAGTGAGCCTGTACATTCATTAGGAAAGTCCCAGAGGATTAGACTCTAGATCATGAAGAGAGAGTTTGGGATTGTCTTGCCCCACTAATCTACCAGAGTATCATTTCTTCTATTTTCAGAAATTCAGAAGCTCAGGTGGAGGAAGCCAGTATAGAACTGAAATTGGAGGCTTCTTGAAAATACGTGGTCCCATGCATGGTATCTAGTTCCTTCTTCCTGCCCAGAAATATCATAAAAAGATAGGGTCTCTAAGCATCCTCTTTTTCTCCCCTCTTTACTCATGCATAACTGCTCTAAGGAGAGCCCCAATGTCATAAATATTCTAGATTTCTCTGGACCTTTCAATTTGCAAATGTCCCATCTTCACTGTTTTCAGACAGTAGGCAGATGAAGCCTGGATAGGAGTGACATTATAGGGTTCATGGGATTTAGCTGCCCATACCTTCCTAGAAACAATATCTCTCTTCTCTCATTAATAAAGAGATGCAGGCTCCTTATAGACACCTCTTTCCTTTGCCTCTATACCAGTGAACTCTATGCTAACACTCTCTGCTTGAAATTATCTTGTATTTCTCACTTCCTCAGACCTTTGAAAGACTGGGACAGCCATGCCCCCACCTGCCTACAGTTACCACCCAGTGAGTCCATTCAGATCATTAATTTATCAGATGGATTAAGCTGCTGATTAGGTTGCAGCTCTCATAATGTAATCTTTTAACCTCTGGACATTACTGAATTAACACAGCTTTTTTTTTTTTGAGAGAGAGAGAGAGAGAGAGAGAGAGAGAGAGAGAGAGAGAGAATTTTTTAGTTTTCGGCAGACACAACATCTCTGTTGGTATGTGGTGCTGAGGATCGAACCTGAGTCGCACGCATGCCAGGCGAGCGCACTACCGCTTGAGCCACATCCCCAGCCCTTAACACAGCTTTTGAAGGGCACCTTTTATCCAAACATAACTGAGGAGGACTGCCCACTGGTAGTTCTCTGCCAGAGTGTGTACATCCAGAAGGGACTGCTTGAAGTTTGTTGCATGAACCATAGGATTTCTGGGCTTTGTTACAGATGCACAGTGATTTTGCATGGAGCTGTAATCTAATTTTGCTTTTAGGAAAAAGAAACATGGATTGGGAAGGATCTACTGAAAATGACAAATTTGGAATGCAAAAGGAAGGATCCCAGTTTTTAAAAATTAGTTTATTTTGAAGTGTGGTAGCACACACATGACACAAAATTTCCTATCTTTATCTTTCTATTGTGGTGCTGGGGATCAATCCAGTGCTTTGCTCACATGTTCTATCACCCTCAGCTCCTTAACCATTTTAAATGCACAGTTCAGTGGCATTAAGTGCTTTCCCATTGTTGTGTATCCATTACTGCCATCTACCCACAGATCTTCTTTCATCTTGCAGAACTGAAACTCTGTACCCATCAAACAAGGACTTTTTATTTTTCTTCTCTGGGCTCCTGGTAACCAGAGTTCCACTATATCTGTGAATTTGATTAATCTAGGAACTTCATAGTAGTGGAATCACATGGTATTTGCTTTATGTGGCTTGCTTCTTTCACTTAGCATGATTTCCTCAAGGTTCATTCATGTGTAGCATGTGGATTCTAATAGAATTTCTTCCTTTTTGTGGCATAAAAATATGCCATTGAATGTTTGTATCACATTTTGTTTATCCATTCTTCCATCCATGGACACTGGGGCTGCTTCTATCTTTTGGCTATTGTGAATAATTCTGCTATGAATGAGTCTTTTTAAAAAAACATCTTTATTTTATTCATATATTTTTATGTGGTGCAGAGGATCAAACCCAGTGCCCCACATGTGCTAGCCAAGTGCTTTACAATTGAGCCCCAGCCCCAGCCCCTATGAATGAGTTTGATGACTCAAATATCAGTTCTTCTAGAGCTCTACTCAGAAGTGGAATTGCTGGATCCTATGTGAATTCTATGTTTACTTTTATGAACTGCCACTATGGTTTTCCGTAGTGCCTGAACTATTTTACATCTTCACTAATCATATGCAAGGGTTCTAATGTCTTCACATCCACAACACTGGTTATTTTACATTTTTTTCTTTGGTTCCAGACATTCTAATGAGTGTGAAGTTGTATTTCATTGTAGTTTTGATTTGCATTTCCCTAGTGATCAATAGCATTAACCATGGTTTCCTTGTGCTCGTTGGATATTTGTGTTTCCTTTTTTACAGAATTGTCTCTGCAAGTCCTGTTCTTATTTTTTATTAGTGAATTATAATTATACCCAAATAGTTGGGTTTATTTTGACAAATTTTTACATGCATGGAATTTAATTTATTCCATTTGAGTACTTGATACTCACTTTTTCCCCCACTTTCTTTCTCAACCTACAATTCTTCCTCTATTCTGCTGGTCTTACTTTCATTCATTTATTTTTTGATTTGTGCCTTATAGATTTAAATAAGGGAGGAATTCATTGTAGTATTTATACATTCACATAGCAGACTTTGTCAAATTCTTTCTGCATTTCCTCCCCTTTCCTATCCCTTCTCCCTCTTTTGATCTTCATCTTCTATTTCACTGATCTTTCTTTTGCATTTATGATATACAATCCCCCTTTCCATCTTATTTTGCTCTAGCTTCTATATATTAATAGAAAACATTTGATGCTTGATTTTCTGAGTCTGACTTATTTCATTTAATGATGTTCTCCAGTTTCACCCACTTACTGGAAAATACCATAATTCTATTCTTTATTTTATTTTATTTTATTTATTTTTTATTTTTTTTATTGGTTGTTCAAAACATTACAAAGCTCTTGACATATCACATTTCATACATTTGATTCAAGTGGGTTATGAACTCCCATTTTTACCCCAAATACAGATTGCAGAATCACATCGGTTACACATCCATGTTTTTACATATTGCCATATAGTGACTGTTCTATTCTGCTATCTTTCCTATCCTCTACTATCCCCCCTCCCCTCCCCTCCCAACTTCTCTCTCTACCCCATCTACTGTAATTCATTCTCTCCCTTGATTTTTTTCCCTTTCCCCTCACAACCTCTTATATGTAATTTTGTATAACAATGAGGGTCTCCTTCCATTTCCATGCAATTTCCCTTCTCTCTCCCTTTCCCTCCCACCTCTTGTCCCTGTTTAATGTTAATCTTCTTCTCATTCTCTTCCTCCCTGCTCTGTTTTTAGTTGCTCTCCTTATATCAAAGAAGACATTTGGCATTTGTTTTTTAGGGATTGGCGAGCTTCACTTAGCATAATCTGCTCTAATGCCATCCATTTCCCTGCAAATGCCATGATTTTGTCATTTTTTTAGTGCTGAGTAATACTCCATTGTGTATAAATGCCACATTTTTTTAATCCATTCATCTATTGAAGGGCATCTAAGTTGGTTCCACAGACTAGCTATTGTGAATTGTGCTGCTATGAACATCGATGTAGCAGTATCCGTATAGTATGCTCTTTTAAGGTCTTCAGGGAATAGTCCGAGAAGGGCAATAGCCGGGTCAAATGGTGGTTCCATTCCCAGCTTTCCCAGGAATCTCCATACTGCTTTCCAAATTGGCTGCACCAATTTGCAGACCCACCAGCAATGTACAAGTGTACCCTTTTCCCCACATCCTCACCAGCATTTGTTGTTGTTTGACTTCATAATGGCTGCCAATCTTACTGGAGTGAGATGGTATCTTAGGGTGGTTTTGATTTGCATTTCTCTGACTGCTAGAGATGGTGAGCATTTTTTCATGTACTTGTTGATTGATTGTATGTCCTCCTCTGAGAAGTGTCTGTTCAGGTCCTTGGCCCATTTGTTGATTGGGTTATTTGTTTCCTTATTGTTTAGTTTTTTGAGTTCTTTGTATACTCTGGATATTAGGGCTCTATCTGAAGTGTGAGGAGTAAAGATTTGTTCCCAGGATGTAGGCTCCCTATTTACCTCTCTTATTGTTTCTCTTGCTGAGAAAAAACTTTTTAGTTTGAGTAAGTCCCATTTGTTGATTCTAGTTATTAACTTTTGTGCTATGGGTGTCCTATTGAGGAATTTGGAGCCCGACCCCACAGTATGTAGATCGTAGCCAACTTTTTCTTCTATCAGACGGCGTGTCTCTGATTTGATATCAAGCTCCTTGATCCATTTTGAATTAACTTTTGTGCATGGTGAGAGAAAGGGATTCAGTTTCATTTTGTTGCATATGTATTTCCAGTTTTCCCAGCACCATTTTTTGAAGATGCTATCCTTCCTCCATTGCATGCTTTTAGCCCCTTTATCAAATATAAGATAGTTGTAATTTTGTGGATTGGTTTCTGTGTCCTCTATTCTGTACCATTGGTCCACCCGCCTGTTTTGGTACCAGTACCATGCTATTTTTGTTACTATTGCTCTGTAGTACAGTTTGAAATCTGGTATCGCTATACCTCCTGATTCACACTTCCTGCTTAGAATTGCTTTTGCTATTCTGGGTCTTTTATTTTTCCATATGAATTTCATGATTGCTTTCTATATTTCTACAAGAAATGCCATTGGGATTTTGATTGGCATTGCATTAAACCTATAGAGAACTTTTGGTAATATCGCCATTTTGATGATGTTAGTTCTGCCTATCCATGAACAGGGTATATTTTTCCATCTTCTAAGATCTTCTTCTATTTCTCTCTTTAGGGTTCTATAGTTTTCATTGTATAAATCTTTCACCTCTTTTGTTAGGTTGATTCCCAAGTATTTTATTTTTTTTTGAGGATATTGTGAATGGGGTGGTTTTCCTCATTTCCATTTCAGAAGATTTGTCACTGATATACAGGAATGCCTTTGATTTATGCGTGTTGATTTTATATCCTGCCACTTTGCTGAATTCATTTATTAGCTCTAATAGTTTCTTTGTAGACCCTTTTGGTTCTTCTAGGTATAGGATTATATCATCCACAAATAATGATAATTTAAGTTCTTCTTTTCCTGTCTTAATGCCTTTAATTTCTTTTGTCTGTCTAATTGCTCTGGCCAGTATTTTGAGAACTATATTGAATAGAAGTTGTGAGAGAGGGCATCCTTGTCTTGTTCCAGATTTTAGAGGGAATGCCTTCAGTTTTTCTCCATTTAGAATGATGGTAGCCTGAGGCTTAGCATATATAGCTTTTACAATGTTGAGGTAAGTTCCTGTTATCCCTAGTTTTTCTAGTGTTTTGAACATAAAGGGATGCTGTACTTTGTTGAATGCTTTTTCTGCATCTATCGAGATGATCATATAGTTCTTATCTTTAAGTCTATTGATGTGGTGAATAACGTTTATTGATTTCCGTATATTGAACCATCCTTGCATCCCAGGGATGAATCCTACTTGATCATGGTGCATGATCTTTTTGATGTTTTTGTATTCGATTTGCCAGAATTTTATTGAGGATTTTTTCATCTAAATTCATTAGGGATATTGGTCTGTAGTTTTCTTTCTTTGAAGTGTCTTTATCTGGTTTGGGAATCAGGGTGATATTGGCCTCATAGAATGAATTTGGAAGTTCTCCCTCTTTTTCTATCTCCTGAAATAGATTGTGGAGTATTGGTATTAGTTCTTCTTTAAAGTTCTCGTAAAACTCTGCTGTATATCCATCTGGACCTGGGCTTTTCTTGGTTGGTGTGGTGAGCCGCTTCTGCCGTTTCTGCAGATTATGGTCGCCATTACAAGATGACGCTGGCTCCGCTGTGGTCTGTGACAAACAACTCCTTATCTGGGAGAGTTGGCACATGATTTTTCACCACCCTGTACACCACCCTGTGAGAAAGCTCCATGCGGCAGCTTTGCATTGGGGCTTGGGATGCTTTATTAAGGCTGGGAGGGGCATCCGAGAGAGAGAGAAGAAGAAATATCAAGGGCCTGAATAAACTGTTGAAAGAAGATTCCCGAGTTGCGTCTTCCTTGCGGGCAAGGGGTCGTGACAAGTGGTGCCGAGACCCGGGAACCAGAACTTTCAACAGTCAGGGGTGGTGCACCGGTTAGTCCCAGGTAAGTGGGATCCGCGATCAAAGCGGGGTTAGTCCCTAGTAAGTGGGATCCGCGACCAAAGCGGGGCAGCTCCTCTGTAAAGAAAGAGAGAGCATTACATTTTATTGCAGCTGCACTGTGTACTTTCGCTTTTGTTTTCTGTGTTTCTTTTGTTGTGTCATTTCGATTTTGTTTTTTGTGCTTCTTTTGTTGTTGTGACAACAGGGACGCTCACCTGTAAAAGGGAGACAACGGGGAATTCATAGAACGGAACGCTCCCCTGTAAAAGGAAGAGAGCGGGGACTTTTGTACTTTCACTTTCTTTATAGCTCTAAAAACATTATGGGCGTTGCTCCTTCAAGCCCAATTTTGTTGGCCCTAGATGGATTGTTACATTCAAAAGGACTTAAGATAAAGCAGAGCACTTTGCAGATGTTTTTGAGAGAAGCTGATATAGCGGCTCCTTGGTTTGCTTTTTCAGGGAGTCTTAGGATTCCTAGCTGGGACAAATTAGGGAAAGATCTAGATTTTGCTCGTGAGCAAGGCACCTTAGAGGGTGGCGTTATACCACTTTGGAAGTTAGTTAGAGGATGTATAACAGATGGTAAATGCCAAGAAGCTGTGAGTGAGGGTCAGGCCGTTCTTGAACAACTACATGAGGAAAAATCTGAAGGATCATGTAGTGAAGTGGCAGAGAGTATTAAAAGTAACAGTAGTGAGAAGGCAAAAGAGCCTGAAGATAAAAATAGGAGAAGGCTCTACCCAGACTTGACCGAATTAAAAACGCCTGAGAACACAAGCGACTCAGAGAGTTCTGAGGACCTTGATATATTGTTACAACAACTACATAAGATAAAAATGAAAAAGAAGAAAAAGGAAACACAAGGCACGCAGGCCTACTGTAAGAAGGGGAAAAGAGTTAACATCGGTCAACAAAACTCTGAGGAGGAGGAGGTAGAATATCTAGAAGAAGATATGGTGCCGATTGCCCCACCTCCGTATGTGGGGGGGAGCCAAGGTTCCGGGAGATCTTTTCATGCACAAGTTTGGAGGACAATTAATACAGATATGGGACTTGCATACCCTGTATTTCAGGACAATAACAGGGGAAGATATCATGAGCCTTTAGACTTTAAGATAATTAAAACCTTGGCAGAATCTGTCCGCACTTATGGCATAGATGCCGCTTTCACTCTCACTCAGGTGGAGGGACTTACTAGATTTTGCATGACTCCCTCAGATTGGGCTAGTCTAGTCCGCGCTTGTGTTTCCCCAGGGAAATATTGGGAGTCCAAAGTTGACTGTTTAATGTTTCTGGCAGTACCCAAGACTCGGAGCGAGGTAGGAGGCTTAAAATTTTTGCAAATAATTCACAATTGTTTAATGCTACATTACCCTCCCAGCAGTCTGTCTCCAATCCCCGTTCCTGTTTCTTTTGGCTAATGTTACATTACAGGGGATGCTTAATTGCTCTAATATTACCTGTTATTTGTCTGAGTGTTGGAATGGATCCTGGCCTATGGCAGTGGTTATGAAAATTCCAACCTTTGTCCCGATCCCGGTTACTGCAGATCCAGAGTCATTTCCTATTGTTGAACTGATTGGAGCCCGTAGAGATTTTGGAATTACGGCAGCTATGGTGACAGCTGTGGCGATATCTGCTGCTGCAGCAGTTACAGCTGGAGTAGCCATGGCCAGCCAGGTACAAACTGCTGCCACTATTAATCAGGTTATTCAACAAACATCCACCATACTTGAGTCTCAAAGTAAAATTAATCAACACACTTTATCTGGGATTCTAGCTGCTAATCAAAGGATAGATCTGCTTCAAGCTCAAGTTGAGGAATTGTCTGACCTAGTACATTTGGGTTGTATTGATCAACGTGCACATTTATGTATAACCTCTGTCAGATTTTATGATTCCAGAAATGCCTCCCACATCATCGGGGAATATCTATCCAGAACCTGGTCCATGGAAGCAGAAAACTTGATCCAGTCTCAACTAACTCAGATTGCCGTTTTAAACAGTACCCATGTCGATCCCGTGACTTTGGGTCAATTCACTGATTGGATATCTTCTGCTTTTTCCTTCTTCAAAGAGTGGGTGGGGGTAGGCATTTTTGGTGCAATGTGTTGCTTCGGTGTTGTACTTTGTTTGTGGCTTCTCTGTCGCCTTAAAACTCGCCATGCACAAGAAAAGGCTATGATCATACAAGCTCTTGCAGCTTTAGAAAATGGCAACTCACCTCAAGTCTGGCTTGCGCATCTTAAGCAGTAAACCTTTGTCATGGTCGTTACACCCCAAGTTATTATAACATTGCACTGGGATCGACATGACTTTCCTTGTTATTCTCTCAGTGTTGGAAAGCCCTTGCACTCTGCCGGTCTTACTGCCATTGCACGCAGATGGGTTTCCACACTAGTACTTTTCTATCGCCTTGAAGTTCGTGCCTTTCTTTCAGGGTGCTGTCAACTTGTTTGTCCTTATAAACAGCCACAGTTCAGCCTCAGCTATCCCCCTTCATCCACCATTGTCACGATACAGGATGCGAGGCAAGGCACTGCACTTGAGTGATCCTTGACGTGGACCTCAAGGAGAGCATGTCCTATTGCATGCGGGTTAGACGCGTCCACGCCCCGCCCCACGAAAAAAGGCGTCGGCTGATATGGCCTCAGGTCTGGGGAAGGCGCCTCCTTAGGACTGAGTCATACTATGCAGCCACTTCTGCTCAGTGGGATAGGACCTCTACTCTCTCCTGTATTGTTTTAAGAAAACAGAAAAGGGGGAACTGTGGTGAGCCGCTTCTGCCGTTTCTGCAGATTATGGTCGCCATTACAAGATGACGCTGGCTCCGCTGTGGTCTGTGACAAACAACTCCTTATCTGGGAGAGTTGGCACATGATTTTTCACCACCCTGTACACCACCCTGTGAGAAAGCTCCACGCGGCAGCTTTGCATTGGGGCTTGGGATGCTTTATTAAGGCTGGGAGGGGCATCCGAGAGAGAGAGAAGAAGAAATATCAAGGGCCTGAATAAACTGTTGAAAGAAGATTCCCGAGTTGCGTCTTCCTTGCGGGCAAGGGGTCGTGACAGGTTGGTAGTCTTTTGATGGTTTCTCTATTTCCTCACTTGATATTGGTCTGTTTAGGTTGTTTATATCATCCTGACTCAATCTGGGTAGTTCATATGTCTTAAGGAATTTATTGATGCCTTCACTATCTTCTATTTTATTAGAGTATATGGTTTCAAAATAATTTCTAATTATCTTCTGTATTTCTGAATTGTCTGTTGTGATGTTGCCTTTTTCATCCCATAAGCTAGTAATTTGGGTTCTCTCTCTTCTCTTTGTTAGTGTGGCTAGTGGTCTATTAATCTTATTTATTTTTTCAAAGAACCAACTTTTAGTTTTGTCAATTTTTTTTGATTGTTTCTTTTGTTTCGATTTCATTGATTTCAGCTCTAATTTTAATTATTTCTTGCCTTCTACTGTATTTGCTGCTGATTTGTTCTTCTTTTTCTAAGGCTTCGAGGTGTAGTGTGAGGTCATTTATTTGTTGGCTTTTTCTTCTTTTAAGGAATGAACTCCATGAAATGAATTTTCCTCTTAGTACTGCTTTCATAGTGTCCCAGAGATTTCGATATGTTGTTTTCATTTACCTCTAAGAATTTTTAAATTTCCTCTTTGATGTCTTCTGTAACCCTTTGTTCATTCAGTAGCATATTGTTTAATCTCCATGTGATGTAGGATTTTTCCTTTCTCATTTTATTATTGATTTCTAATTTCATTCCATTATGATCAGATAAAATGCATGGTAGTATCTCTACTCCTTTGTAATTGCTAAGATTTGCCCTGTGACATAATATATGGTCTATTTTTGAGAAGGATCCATGTGCTGCTGAGAAGAAAGTGTATCTGCTTGATGTTGGGTGGTATATTCTGTATATATCAGTTAAGTCTAAATTATTATTTGTATTATTGACCTCTATGGTTTCTTTATTCAACTTTTGTTTGGAAGATCTGTCCAGTGGTGAGAGAGGTGTGTTAAAAGCTCCCATGATTATTGTGTTGTGGTCTATTTGACTCTTGAATTTGAGAAGAGTTTTTTTGATGAACGTAGCTGCACCATTGTTTGGGGCATATATATTAATGATCATTAAGTCTTATTGGTGTATTGTTCCCTTGAGCAGTATGTAGTGCCTTGTTTATCCCTTTTGATTAACTTTGGCTTGAAGTCTATTTTATTTGATACAAGTATGGACACCCCTGCTTGCTTCCGGGGTCCATATGAGTGATATGATTTTTCCCAACCTTTCACCTTCAGTCTGTGTATGTCTTTTCCTGTCAGATGAGTCTCCTGTAGGCAGCATATTGTTGGATCTTTTTTTAAAATCCATTCTACTAGCCTATGTCTTGATTGGTGCATTTAAGCCATTAACATTTAGGGTTACTATTGAGATATTGTTTGTATTTCCAGCCATATTTGATTATGTATGTTACTTAACATGATTTGTTTTTCCTCTATGATTAGTTTTTCCTTTACTGTACTACTTCCCACTGTTGGTTTTCATTGTTATTTTTCATTTCCTCTTCCTGTAATATTTTACCAAAGATGTTTTGAAGAGCTGGTTTTCTAGCTGCAAATTCTTTTAACTTTTGTTTATCATGGAAGATTTTTATTTCATCTTCAATCCTGAAGCTTAATTTCACTGGATACATGATTCTTGGTTGGAACCATTTTTCTTTCAGCGTTTGAAATATGTTGTTCCAGGATCTTCTAGCTTTCAGAGTCTGTGTTGAAAGATCAGCAGTTATCCCTGATTGGTGTACCCCTAAATGTAATCTGCTTCCTCTCTCTTGTGGCTTTTAAGATTTTCTCCTTATTCTGTATGTTGGGCATCTTCATTATTATGTGCCTTGGTGAGGATCTCTTATGATTTTGTACATTCGGTGTCCTGTAGGCTTCTAGTATTTGGATTTCTTTTTCATTCTTTAAGTCTGGGAAGTTTTCTAGTATTATTACATTGAATAGATTGCTCATTCCCTTGGTTTGGACCTCTATACCTTCTTGTATCCCAATAACTCTTAGGTTTGGTTTCTTTATGTTATCCCATAATTATTGGATGTTCTGCTCATGATTTCTTAACATTCTCGCTGAGCTGTCTATGTTTTTTTCAAGTTGAAAAACTTTGTCTTCGTTGTCTGAAGTTCTATCTTCTAAGTGTTCTACTCTGCTGGTAATACTCTCATTTGAGTTTTTAATTTGGTTTATTTTTTCCTGCATTTCCAGGATTTCTGTTTGTTTGTTTTTTATATCCTCTATCTCCCTATAGAGTTGATCTTTTGCTTCTTGGATTTATTTATGTAATTCATTGTCAAAGCGATGTTTCGTTGTCTGACCTGTATAATGTCTTCCTTGAGACTCCAGATCATCTGAAGCATGTATATCCTTAACTCTTTGTCTGATATTCCATGAGCTGCAGATATTACCTCATCTAATGTTGAATTGACCTGTATTGTTTGTGGTCCTTTCTTTCCTTGTCTTTTCATACTGCTCATGATTCTTTGTAGCTTTGTGAAACTGTTGTGTTAATGTTTTTCCCCTTATATATTTGTATTGCTCTTGTATAGCTCCAAAATCCCTCTTTTGCGGAGAAAGACAATGTTAACAGTTCCTAATATCAACAGTACATCATCTAAGCACAAGTTTTCATTATTAATACATTTATAGTTAGATTCTAAGTCTATAGATATTGGTTTTAATTATTACTAGAGAATATAGTCATTAGTTTCATAAAAGGCATACCATATCTGCTGGCATATAGAAAACTTAATTTCAGACGAAGGATGTTATACTTAGAGGGAGAGGAGTGAGGGTATGAGGTTAAACTAACTTAGCACCTTTGGAGAACTCTAAGCAATAGACTGGTAATTTATGGAAGAATGTATAGACTCAACCTCCTATCTGTATTTAGATAGTTACCCTATGTATAGATGGCAAAAGTTAGGAGATTGAAAGTGGGATAGAGGGAATACGAATGAAGAAAAGAAAAAAAATAACAAGGAAGAAAAGAGAAATAAGAGAGAAGGAAAAGGAAAGTAAGATAGAAATAAAGAAAAAATGGGGGGAAGGTGGGGTATATGCAATTCCTTTATATTATGTTACTTTGGTAATTCGGTTGTTCATGCACAGTTCTTGGTTTCACATATGTTGAAGTTGTGGCAGAGAGAGAAGAAAACAGAGAAAGAAAGAGAAAAAAAAGTCTCTCAGAACACTGTTTTCCTTGCTTCCAGTAGGTGGCGTTGTCTGTTCCTAGCTTGAGCCTCTGTATTCTGGGTGGTGGGTATAGCCAGTGTGAAAGGAAATGAGCTTCCACCTGTATATTCCCTACTCTAGTTTCTGAGGTAGAAACCGGGTGCCTGTACAGTTGTTGTTTTGTGTTCATAGCTACAACCCCCAAAAGCTTGTGGGAAATATTTTGAGTTATAACAGCTAAGGGTGGGGGAGTTGGAAACCAGGTACCTGGTTCAGCCGCAGAACTGTGCTGGTAGCCACACCCCCTTTGATGGGTTTTAAGGGTTGATGTGCTTCCTCCGGACTAGCACGTGGGGCAGGGCTGGGCTTCCTCCTCCAGTCTGGCTTGGCGCCGGGCTTCCTCCTCCGTCTGGCTTGGCGCCGGGCTTCCTCCTTCCGTCTGGCTTGGCTGGTGCCGGGCTTCCTCTGCCTGTCTGGCTTGGCTGGCCCATAATTATATTCTTTAGGACTGAGTAAAAGTCCATTTTGTATATATAACATATTTTCTTTTTCTTTTCTTTTTTTTATCTTGAAAGATATTTTTTAAAAATTTTTTATTGTTGGTTGTTCAAAACATTACATAGTTCTTGATATATCTTATTTCACACTTTGATTCAAGTGGGTTATGAACTCCCATTTTTACCCCGTATACAAATTGCAGAATCACATCAGTTACACATCCATTGATTTACATATTGCCATACTAGTGTCTGTTGTATTCTGCTGCCTTTCCTATCCTCTACTATCCCCCCTCCCCTCCCCTCCCCTCTTCTCTCTCTACCCCCTCTACTGTCATTCATTTCTCCCCCTTGTATTATTTTCCCCTTTCCCCTCACTTCCTCTTGTATGAAATTTTGTATAACCCTGAGGGTCTCCTTCCATTTCCATGCAATTTCCCTTTCTCTCTCCCTTTCCCTCCCACCTCTTGTCCCTGTTTAATGTTAATCTTCTTCTCATGCTCTTCGTCCCTACTCTGTTCTTAGTTACACTCCTTATATCAAAGAAGACATTTGACATTTGTTTTTTAGGGATTGGCTAGCTTCACTTAGCATAATCTGCTCTAATGCCATCCATTTCCCTGCAAATTCTATGATTTTGTCATTTTTTAATGCAGAGAAATACTCCATTGTGTATAAATGCCACATTTTTTTTATCCATTCATCTATTGAAGGGCATCTAGGTTGGTTCCACAGTCTTGCTATTGTGAATTGTGCTGCTATGAACATGGATGTAGCAGTGTCCCTGTAGCATGCTCTTTTTAGGTCTTCAGGGAATAGACCGAGAAGGGGAATATCTGGGTCAAATGGTGGTTCCATTCCCAGCTTTCCCAGGAATCTCCATACTGCTTTCCAAATTGGCTGCACCAATTTGCAGTCCCACCAGCAATGTACAAGTGTACCCTTTTCCCCACATCCTCGCCAGCACTTGTTGTTTGACTTCATAATGGCTGCCAATCTTACTGGAGTGAGATGGTATCTTATGGTGGTTTTGATTTGCATTTCTCTGACTGCTAGAGATGGTGAGCATTTTTTCATGTACTTGTTGATTGATTGTATGTCCCCCTCTGAGAAGTGTCTGTTCAAGTCCTTGGCCCATTTGTTGATTGGGTTGTTTGTTCTCTTATTGTCTAATTTTTTGAGTTCTTTGTATACTCTGGATATTAGGGCTCTATCTGAAGTGTGAGGAGTAAAGATTTGTTCCCAGGATGTAGGCTCTCTATTTACCTCTCTTATTGTATCTTTTGCTGAGAAAAAACTTTTTAGTTTGAGTAAGTCCCATTTGTTGATTCTAGTTATTAACTTTTGTGCTATGGGTGTCCTATTGAGGAATTTGGAGCCTGACCCCACAGTATGTAGATCGTAGCCAACTTTTTCTTCTATCAGACGGCGTGTCTCTGATTTGATATCAAGCTCCTTGATCCATTTTGAATTAACTTTTGTGCATGGCGAGAGAAAGGGATTCAGTTTCATTTTGTTGCATATGGATTTCCAGTTTTCCCAGCACCATTTGTTGAAGATGCTATCCTTCCTCCATTGCATGCTTTTAGCCCCTTTATCAAATATAAGATAGTTGTAGTTTTGTGGATTGGTTTCTGTGTCCTCTATTCTGTACCATTTGTCCACCGGTCTGTTTTGGTACCAGTGCCATGCTGTTTTTGTTACTATTGCTCTGTAGTATAGTTTGAAGTCTGGTATCGCTATACCGCCTGATTCACACTTCCTGCTTAGCATTGTTTTTGCTATTCTGGGTCTTTTATTTTTCCATATGAATTTCATGATTGCTTTCTCTATTTCTACAAGAAATGCCGTTGGGATTTTGATTGGCATTGCATTAAACCTATAGAGAACTTTTGGTAATATCGCCATTTTGATGATGTTAGTTCTGCCTATCCATGAACAGGGTATATTTTTCCATCTTCTAAGATCTTCTTCTACTTCTCTCTTTAGGGTTCTGTAGTTTTCATTGTATAAATTTTTCACCTCTTTTGTTAGGTTGATTCCCAAGTATTTTTTTTTTTTGAGGATATTGTGAATGGAGTGGTTGTCCTCATTTCCATTTCAGAGGATTTGTCGCTGATATACAGGAATGCCTTTGATTTATGCGTGTTGATTTTATACCCTGCCACTTTGCTGAATTCATTTATTAGCTCTAATAGTTTCTTTGTAGACCCTTTTGGGTCTGCTAGGAATATAATCATGTCACTGCAAATAGTGATAATTTAAGTTCTTCTTTTCCTATTTTTGTGCCTTTAATTTCTTTCGTCTGTCTAATTGCTCTGGCCAGTGTTTCGAGAACTATGTTGAACAGAAGTGGTGAGAGAGGGCATCCCTGTCTTGTTCCAGATTTTAGAGGGAATGCCTTCTGTTTTCTCCATTCAGAATGATGCTAGCCTGAGGCTTAGCATAGATTGCTTTTACAATATTGAGGTATGTTCCTGTTATCCCTAGTTTTTCTAGAGTTTTGAACATAAAGGGATGCTGTACTTTGTCGAATGCTTTTTCCGCATCTATCGAGATGATCATATGGTTCTTATTTTTAAGTCTATTGATGTGGTGAATAACATTTATTGATTTCCGTATATTGAACCAGCCTTGCATCCCAGGGATGAATCCTACTTGATCATGGTGCACAATTTTTTTGATATGTATTTGTATCTGATTCGCCAGAATTTTATTGAGGATTTTTGCATCTAGGTTCATTAGAGATATTGGTCTGTAGTTTTCTTTCTTTGAAGTGTCTTTGTCTGGTTTAGGAATCAGGGTGATGTTGGCCTCGTAGAATGAATTTGGAAGTTCTCCCTCTTTTTCTATTTCCTGAAGTAGCTTGAAAAGTATTGGTATTAGTTCCTCTTTAAAGGTTTTGTAAAACTCTGCTGTATACCCATCCGGTCCTGGGATTTTCTTAGTTGGTATTCTTTTGATGGTTTCTTCTATTTCCTCAATTGATATTGGTCTGTTTAGGTTGTCTATATCCTCCTGACTCAATCTGGGCAGATCATATGACTTAAGAAATTTATCGATGCCTTCACTATCTTCTAATTTATTGGAGTATAAGGATTCCAAATAATTTCTCATTATCTTCTGTATTTCTGAAGTGTCTGTTGTGATATTGCCTTTTTCATCCCGTATGCTAGTAATTTGAGTTCTCTCTCTTCTTCTATTCATTAGCATGGCTAAGGGTCTGTCGATTTTATTTATTTTTTCAAAGAACCAACTTTTAGTTTTGTCAATTTTTTCAATTGTTTCTTTTGTTTCGATTTCATTAGTTTCAGCTCTGATTTTCATTATTTCTTGCCTTCTACTTCTTTTGCTGTTGTTTTGCTCTTCTTTTTCTAGGATTTTGAGATGAAGTATGAGATCATTTATTTGTTGGTTTTTTCCTTTTTTTAAGGAATGAACTCCAAGCAATGAATTTTCCTCTTAGAACTGCTTTCAATGTGTCCCATAGATTCCGATATGTTGTGTCTGTGTTTTCATTTATCTCTAAGAATTTTTTAATTTCCTCCTTGATGTCTTCTATAACCCATTGATCATTCAGTAACCTATTGTTCATTCTCCAAGTGATGCATGATTTTTCCTTCCTTCTTTTATCGTTGATTTTCAGTTTCATTCCATTATGATCAGATAAGATGCATGGTATTATCTCTACTCCTTTATATTGTCTAAGAGTTGCCCTGTGACATAATATATGATCTATTTTTGAGAAGGATCCATGTGCTGCTGAGAAAAAAGTGTAACTGCTTGATGTTGGGTGGTATATTCTATATATGTCAATTAAGTCTAGGTTATTAATTGTTTTATTGAGTTCTATAGTTTCCTTATTCAACTTTTGTTTGGAAGATCTGTCCATTGGTGAGAGAGGTGTGTTGAAGTCTCCCATGATTATTGTATGGTGGTCTATTAGACTCTTGAACTTGAGAAGAGTTTGTTTGATGAACATAGCTGCACCATTGTTTGGGGCATATATATTTATGATTGTTATGTCTTGTTGGTGTATGGTTCCCTTGAGCAGTATGTAGTGTCCCTCTTTATCCCTTTTGATTATCTTGGGCTTGAAATCTATTTTATTTGATATGGGTATGGACACTCCTGCTTGTTTCTGAAGTCCATATGAGTGATATGATTTTTCCCAACCTTTCACCTTCAGCCTATGTATGTCTTTTCCTATCAAATGCGCCTCCTGTAGGCAGCATATTGTTGGGACTTGTTTTGTGATCCATTCTACTAGCCTGTGTCTCTTAATTGGTGTGTTTAAGCCATTAACATTTAGGGTTATTATTGAGATATGGGTTGTTCTTCCAGCCATATTTGTTTATTTATGTTACTAAACATGGTTTGTTTTCCTCTTTGATTATTTTCCCCCCTTTACCGTCCTACCTTCCACTGTTGATTTTCATTGTTATTTTCCATTTCCTCTTCCTGTAATGTTTTGCCGAGGATGTTTTGAAGAGATGGTTTTCTAGCTGCAAATTCTTTGAACTTTTGTTTATCGTGGAAGGTTTTAATTTCATCTTCCATCCTGAAGCTTAATTTCACGCGATACACAATTCTTGGTTGGAACCCATTTTCTTTCAGTGTTTGAAATATGTTATTCCAGGATCTTCTAGCTTTCAGAGTCTGTGTTGAAAGATCAGCTGTTATCCTGATTGGCTTACCCCTAAATGTAATCTGCTTCCTTTCTCTTGTAGCTTTTAAAATTCTCTCCTTATTCTGTATGTTGGACATCTTCATTATAATGTATCTAGGGGTGGATCTCTTATGATTTTGCACATTCGGCGTCCTGTAGGCTTCTAGGATTTGGGATTCTGTCTCATTCTTCAAGTCTGGGAAGTTTTCTCCTATTATTTCATTGAATAGATTGCTCATTCCTTTGGTTTGAAACTCTATCCCTTCCTGTATCCCAATGACTCTTAAGTTTGATCTCTTTATGTTATCCCATATTTATTGGATGTTCTGCTCATGGTTTCTTAACAGTCTTGCTGAGCTGTCTATGTTCTTTTCAAGTTGAAATACTTTGTCTTCATTGTCTGATGTTCTATCTTCTAAGTGTTCTACTCTGCTGGTAGTATTCTCAATTGAGTTTTTAAGTTGGTTTGTTGCTTCCTGCATTTCTAGGATTTCTGTTTGTTTGTTTTTTATAACCTCTATCTCCCTGTATAGTTGATCTTTTGCTTCTTGGATTTGTTTATGTAATTCATTGTTGAAGTGATCTTTCATTGTCTGATTTTGCTGTCTGATGTCTTCCGTGAGACTCCAGATCATCTGAAGCATGTATATCCTGAATTCTTTATCTGACATTCCATCTGCTGCAGCTGTTACCTCTTCTAAAGTTGAGTTGACCTGCATTGCTTGTGGTCCTTTCTTTCCTTGTCTCTTCATACTTTTCGTGTTTCTTTCTCCTTGGTGAAACTGTTGTGCTATTGAATTTTCCCCCTATATATTTATATTGCTCTTGTATAGTTGCAAAGTCTTTCTCGCAAGCGCGGGCGGCGGCTCTGCCCCTCCTCCAATTGGGGCAATGTGCCTACCACACTGGCAGGCCGCTGGGCCTGTTCTGCCGGTGGGTCGCAGGTCCGCCTACCTTGCAGGCGCGGGGGGGGGGCGGCTCTACCCTCTGCAGGCCGCTGGGCATGTTCTGTCTGTCGGTTGCAGGTCTGGCCTGTTCTATTGATGGTCGCAGGTCCGCCTACCTTGCAGGCGTGGTTGGCAGCTCTGCCCCTCCGCGGGCCACTGGGCCTTTTCTGTCGGTGGTCACAGTTCCGCCTACCTTGCAGGTGCGGGGGGTTGGGGGCGGCTCTGCCCCTCAGCAGGCCGCTGGGCCTGTTCTGTGGGTGGTCACAGTTCCCCCTACCTTGCAGGCGCGGGGGGAGGGGGCGGCTCTGCCCTCAGCAGGCCACTGCGCCTGTTTTGCCGGTGGTCACAGTTCTCCCTACCTTGTAGGTGTGGGGGGAGGGGGTGGCTCTGCCTCTCAGCAGGCCGCTGTGCCTGTTCTGCCGGTGGGTCGCAGGCTCGCCTACCTTGCAGGCGTGGTTGGCAGCTCTGCCCCTCCGCGGGCCACTGGGCCTTTTCCAACATATTTTCTTTTTTTAAAA
Source organism: Marmota monax (assembly GCF_021218885.2). Classification (NCBI taxonomy): domain Eukaryota; kingdom Metazoa; phylum Chordata; class Mammalia; order Rodentia; family Sciuridae; genus Marmota; species Marmota monax. The sequence goes on from NW_026693329.1 coordinate 1,451,097, forward strand.
AAAATATTTATTTTAATTTGTTATATATGATAGCAGAATGCATTTCAATTCATAGTACACATATAGAGAACACTTTTCCATGTCTCTGGTTGTACACAAAGTAGAGTCACACCATTTGTATCTTTGTACTTAAGGTAATGATGTCCATCTCATTCCACTGTATTTCCTACTCCCACACCCCCTCCCTTCCCCTCCCTCCCCTTTGCTCTATCTAAAGTTCCTTCATTCCTTCCATGCTCCCTCCATCCCCATTATCAAAGAAAACTTTCAGCATTTGTTTTTTTGGGAATTGGCTTACTTCACTTAGCATAATATTCTCCAGCTCCATCCATTTATCTGCAAATGCCATGATTTTATTTTCTTTTAATGCTGAGTAATATTCCATTGTGTATATGTAGCATATTTTCTTTTTTTGTTTGTATTCCTTTTTAAATTTGTTTTAGTTAGTTACACATGACAGTACAATGATCTTGACATATCATACATTTGAATCAAATGGGGTATAATTTCTCATTTTTCTGAGTGTACAGGTTGCAGAATCACATTGTTCATATAGTCACATATATACACACAGCAATTCTAGTGTTTATTTTATTCTGCTGTCCTTCCTATCCCCCCTCCCACTCCCCTCCCATCACCTCTCTCTACCCAATATAATGTTACACACTTCTTTTTTTGATATTCTCTTTATCCATTCATCTACTGAAGGGCATCTAGGCTAGTTCCACAATTTAGTTATTGTGAATTGTGCTGCTATAAACATTGATGTGACTGTGTCCCTGTAGTATGCTGTTTTTAAATCCGTTGAGTATAAAGTGAGGAGAGGAATTGCTAGTCAATTGGTGGTTTCTTTCCAAGTTTTCAAAGGAATCTCCATACTGCTTTCCATATTGGTTGTACCATTTTGCAGTCCCATCAGCAATGTATGAGTGTACCTTTCTCCCCATATCCTGCCAACACTTATTGTTGTTTGTATTCTTAATAGCTGCCATTCTGACTGGAGTGAGATGAAATCTTAGAGTAAGTTTTGATTTGCATTTCTCTAATTACTTGAGATGTTGAGCATTTTTTCTTTTTCTTTTTTTTTATGTATCAATTTTATTTTTATTTTTTTTTTAATTTTTTTTATTTTTTAATTTTTTAAAATTTTTTATTGTTGGCTGTTCAAAACATTACGTAGTTCTTGATATATCATATTTCACAATTTGATTCAAGTGGGTTATGAGCTCCCATTTTTACCCCATATACAGATTGCAGCATCACATCAGTTACACATCCATTGATTTACATATTGCCATACTAGTGTCTGTTGTATTCTGCTGCCTTTCCTATCCTCTACTATCCCCCCTCCCCTCCCCTCCCCTCCCCTCCCCTCCCCTCTTCTCTCTCTGCTCCCTCTACTGACATTCGTTTGTCCCCCTTATATTATTTTTCCCCTTCCCCTCACTTCCTCTTGTATGTACTTTTGTATAACTCTGAGGGTCTCCTTCCATTTCCATGCATTTTCCCTTCTCTCTCCCTTTCCCTCCCACCTCTCATCCCTGTTTAATGTTAATCTTCTTCTCATGCTCTTCGACCCTACTCTGTTCTTAGTTACTCTCCTTATATCAAAGAAGACATTTGGCATTTGTTTTTTAGGGATTGGCTAGCTTCACTTAGCATAATCTGCTCTAATGCCATCCATTTCCCTGTAAATTCTATGATTTTGTCATTTTTTAATGCAGAGTAATACTCCATTGTGTATAAATGCCACATTTTTTTTATCCATTCATCCATTGAAGGGCATCTAGGTTGGTTCCACAGTCTAGCTATTGTGAATTGTGCTGCTATGAACATCGATGTAGCAGTGTCCCTGTAGCATGCTCTTTTTAGGTCTTTAGGGAATAGACCGAGAAGGGGAATAGCTGGGTCAAATGGTGGCGCCATTCCCAGCTTTCCAAGAAATCTCCATACTGCTTTCCAAATTGGCTGCACCAATTTGCAGTCCCACCAGCAATGTACAAGTGTACCCTTTTCCCCACATCCTCGCCAGCACTTGTTGTTGTTTGACTTCATAATGGCTGCCAATCTAACTGGAGTGAGATGGTATCTTAGGGTGGTTTTGATTTGCATTTCTCTGACTGCTAGAGATGGTGAGCATTTTTTCATGTACTTGTTGATTGATTGTATGTCCTCCTCTGAGAAGTGTCTGTTCAGGTCCTTGGCCCATTTGTTGATTGGGTTGTTTGTTCTCTTATTGTCTAGTTTTTTGAGTTCTTTGTATACTCTGGATATTAGGGCTCTATCTGAAGTGTGAGGAGTAAAGATTTGTTCCCAGGATGTAGGCTCCCTATTTACCTCTCTTATTGTTTCTTTTGCTGAGAAAAAACTTTTTAGTTTGAGTAAGTCCCATTTGTTGATTCTAGTTATTAACTTTTGTGCTATGGGTGTCCTATTGAGGAATTTGGAGCCCGACCCCACAGTATGTAGATCGTAGCCAACTTTTTCTTCTATCAGACGGCGTGTCTCTGATTTGATATCAAGCTCCTTGATCCATTTTGAATTAACTTTTGTGCATGGCGAGAGAAAGGGATTCAGTTTCATTTTGTTGCATATGGATTTCCAGTTTTCCCAGCACCATTTGTTGAAGATGCTATCCTTCCTCCATTGCATGCTTTTAGCCCCTTTATCAAATATAAGGTAGTTGTAGTTTTGTGGATTGGTTTCTGTGTCCTCTATTCTGTACCATTGGTCCACCTGCCTGTTTTGGTACCAGTACCATGCTGTTTTTGTTACTATTGCTCTGTAGTATAGTTTGAAGTCTGGTATCGCTATACCGCCTGATTCACACTTCCTGCTTAGCATTGTTTTTGCTATTCTGGGTCTTTTGTTTTTCCATATGAATTTCATGATTGCTTTCTCTATTTCTACAAGAAATGCCGTTGGGATTTTGATTGGCATTGCATTAAACCTATAGAGAACTTTTGGTAATATCGCCATTTTGATGATGTTAGTTCTGCCTATCCATGAACAGGGTATATTTTTCCATCTTCTAAGATCTTCTTCTATTTCTCTCTTTAGGGTTCTGTAGTTTTCATTGTATAAGTCTTTCACCTCTTTTGTTAGGTTGATTCCCAAGTATTTTATTTTTTTTGAAGATATTGTGAATGGAGTGGTTGTCCTCATTTCCATTTCAGAGGATTTGTCGCTGATATACAGGAATGCCTTTGATTTATGCGTGTTGATTTTATATCCTGCCACTTTGCTGAATTCATTTATTAGCTCTAATAGTTTCTTTGTAGACCCTTTTGGGTCTGCTAGGTATAGAATCATGTCATCTGCAAATAGTGATAATTTAAGTTCTTCTTTTCCTATTTTGATGCCTTTAATTTCTTTCGTCTGTCTAATTGCTCTGGCCAGTGTTTCGAGAACTATGTTGAACAGAAGTGGTGAGAGAGGGCATCCCTGTCTTGTTCCAGATTTTAGAGGGAATGCCTTCAATTTTTCTCCATTCAGAATGATGCTAGCCTGAGGCTTAGCATAGATTGCTTTTACAATATTGAGGTATGTTCCTGTTATCCCTAGTTTTTCTAGAGTTTTGAACATAAAGGGATGCTGTACTTTGTCAAATGCTTTTTCCGCATCTATCGAGATGATCATATGATTCTTATTTTTAAGTCTATTGATGTGGTGAATAACATTTATTGATTTCCGTATATTGAACCAGCCTTGCATCCCAGGGATGAATCCTACTTGATCATGGTGCACAATTTTTTTGATAAGTTTTTGTATCCGAGTGGCCAGAATTTTATTGAGGATTTTTGCATCTAGGTTCATTAGAGATATTGGTCTGTAGTTTTCTTTCTTTGAAGTGTCTTTGTCTGGTTTAGGTATCAGGGTGATGTTGGCCTCGTAGAATGAATTTGGAAGTTCTCCCTCTTTTTCTATTTCCCGAAGTAACTTGAAAAGTATTGGTATTAGTTCCTCTTTAAAGGTTTTGTAAAACTCTGCTGTATACCCATCAGGTCCTGGCCTTTTCTTAGTTGGTAGTCTTTTGATGGTTTCTTCTATTTCCTCAATTGATATTGGTCTGTTTAGGTTGTCTATATCCTCCTGACTCAATCTGGGCAGATCATATGACTTAAGAAATTTATCGATGCCTTCACTATCTTCTAATTTATTGGAGTATAAGGATTCAAAATAATTTTTGATTATCTTCTGTATTTCTGAAGTGTCTGTTGTGATATTGCCTCTTTCATCCCGTATGTTAGTAATTTGAGTTCTCTCTCTTCTTCTCTTCGCTAGCATGGCTAAGGGTCTGTCGATTTTGTTTATTTTTTCAAAGAACCAACTTTTAGTTTTGTCAATTTTTTCAATTGTTTCTTTTGTTTCGATTTCATTAATTTCAGCTCTGATTTTCATTATTTCTTGCCTTCTACTTCTTTTGCTGTTGTTTTGCTCTTCTTTTTCTAGGATTTTGAGATGAAGTATGAGATCATTTATTTGTTGGTTTTTCCTTTTTTTAAGGAATGAACTCCAAGCAATGAATTTTCCTCTTAGAACTGCTTTCAATGTGTCCCATAGATTCCGATATGTTGTGTCTGTGTTTTCATTTATCTCTAAAAATTTTTTAATTTCCTCCTTGATGTCTTCTATAACCCATTGATCATTCAGTAACCTATTGTTCATTCTCCAAGTGATGTATTCTTTTCCCTTCCTTCTTTTATCGTTGATTTTCAGTTCCATTCCATTATGATCAGATAGGATGCATGGTATTATCTCTACTCCTTTATATTGTCTAAGAGTTGCCCTGTGACATAACATATGATCTATTTTTGAGAAGGATCCATGTGCTGCTGAGAAAAAAGTGTAACTGCTTGATGTTGGGTGGTATATTCTATATATGTCAATTAAGTCTAGGTTATTAATTGTGTTATTGAGTTCTATAGTTTCCTTATTCAACTTTTGTTTGGAAGATCTGTCCAGTGGTGATAGAGGTGTGTTGAAGTCTCCCATGATTATTGTATGGTGGTCTATTAGACTCTTGAACTTGAGAAGAGTTTGTTTGATGAACATAGCTGCACCATTGTTTGGGGCATATATATTTATGATTGTTATGTCTTGTTGGTGTATGGTTCCCTTGAGCAGTATGTAGTGTCCCTCTTTATCCCTTTTGATTAACTTTGGCTTGAAATCTATTTTATTTGATATGGGTATGGATACTCCTGCTTGTTTCCGAAGTCCATATGAGTGATATGATTTTTCCCAACCTTTCACCTTCAGCCTATGTATGTCTTTTCCTATCAAATGCGCCTCCTGTAGGCAGCATATTGTTGGGTCTTGTTTTGTGATCCATTCTACTAGCCTGTGTCTCTTGATTGGTGAGTTTAAGCCATTAACATTTAGGGTTATTATTGAGATATGGATTGTTCTTCCAGCCATATTTGTTTATTTATGTTACTAAACATGGTTTGTTTTCCTCTTTGATTATTTTCCCCCCTTTAGTGTCCTACCTCCCACTGTTGGTTTTCATTGTTATTTTCCATTTCCTCTTCCTGTAATGTTTTGCCAAGGATGTTTTGAAGAGATGGTTTTCTAGCTGCAAATTCTTTTAACTTTCGTTTATCATGGAAGGTTTTAATTTCATCTTCCATCCTGAAGCTTAATTTCGCGCGATACACAATTCTTGGTTGGAACCCATTTTCTTTCAGTGTTTGAAATATGTTATTCCAGGATCTTCTAGCTTTCAGAGTCTGTGTTGAAAGATCAGCTGTTATCCTGATTGGCTTACCCCTAAATGTGATCTGCTTCCTTTCTCTTGTAGCTTTTAAAATTCTCTCCTTATTCTGTATGTTGGGCATCTTCATTATAATGTGTCTAGGTGTGGGTCTCTTATGATTTTGCACATTCGGCGTCCTGTAGGCTTCTAGGATTTGGGGTTCTGTCTCATTCTTCAAGTCTGGGAAGTTTTCTCGTATTATTTCATTGAATAGATTGTTCATTCCTTTGGTTTGAAACTCTGTCCCTTCCTGTATCCCAATGACTCTTAAATTTGGTGTCTTGATGTTATCCCATATTTCTTGGATGTTCTGCTCATGGTTTCTTAACAGTCTTGCTGAGCTGTCTATGTTCTTTTCAAGTTGAAATACTTTATCTTCATTGTCTGATGTTCTGTCTTCTAAGTGTTCTACTCTGCTGGTAGTATTCTCAATTGAGTTTTTAAGTTGGCTTATTGCTTCCTGCATTTCTAGGATTTCTGTTTGATTGTTTTTTATAACCTCTATTTCCCTGTATAGTTGATCTTTTGCTTCTTGGATTTGTTTATGTAATTCATTGTTGAAGTGATCTTTCATTGTCTGATTTTGCTGTCTGATGTCTTCCGTGAGACTCCAGATCATCTGAAGCATGTATATCCTGAATTCTTTATCTGACATTCCATCTGCTGCAGCTGTTACCTCTTCTAACGTTGAGTTGACCTGCAATGCTTGTGGACCTTTCTTTCCTTGTCTCTTCATACTGTTCGCGTTCCTTTCTACTTGGTGAAACTGTAGTGCTATTGAATTTTCCCCCTATATATTTATATTGGTCTTGTATAGTTGCAAAGTCTCCCTCCCAGGCGCGGGCGGTGGCTCTGTCCCTCTGCGGGCCACTAGGCTTGTTCTGTCGGTGGTCACAGTTCTGTCTACTTTGCAGGCGCAGGCAGTGGCACTGCCCCTCTGCAGGCCTCTGGGGCTGTACTGCCAGTGGGTCACAGGTCCGCCTACCTTGCAGGCGCGGGGGGGGCGGCTCTACCCTTCCTCAGGCCACTGGGCCTGTTCTGTCTCTCGGTTGCAGGTCTGGCCTGTTCTGACGGTGGTTACAGTTCCGTCTACCTTGGAGGCGCAGGGGGGAGGGGGCGGCTCTGCCTCTCAGCAGGCCGCTGCTCCTGTTCTGCCGGTGGGTCGCAGGCCCGCCTACCTTGCAGGAGTGATTGGAAGCTCTGCCACTCCACAGGCCACTGGGCCTTTTCTGTCAGTGGTCACAGTTCCGCCTACCTGACAGGTGCGGGGAGTGGGGGGCGGCTCTCCCCTCAGCAGGCCGCTGGGCCTGTTGTGTGGGTGGTCACAATTCCCTCTACCTTGCCGGCGCAGGGGGAGGGGGCGGCTCTGCCTCTCAGCAGGCCGCTGCTCCTCTTCTGCCGGTGGGTCGCAGGCCCGCCTACCTTGCAGGAGTGATTGGAAGCTCTGTCCCGCCGCGGGCCACTGGGCCTTTTCTGTCGGTGGTCACCGTTCCACCTACCTGGGAGGCGCGGGGGGTGGGGGGCGGCTCTGCCCCTCAGCAGGCCACTGGGCCTGCTCTGTGCGTGGTCACAGTTCCCTCTACCTTGCCGGTGCAGGGGGAGGGGGCGGCTCTGCCTCTCAGCAGGCCGCTGCTCCTCTTCTGCCGGTGGGTCGCAGGCCCGCCTACCTTGCAGGAATGATTGGAAGCTCTGTCCCACCGCGGGCCACTGGGCCTTTTCTGTCAGTGGTCACCTGGCAGGCGCAGGGGGTGGGGGGTGGCTCTGCCCCTCAGCAGGCCGCTGGGCCTGCTCTGTGTGTGGTCACAGTTCCCTCTACTTTGCCGGTGCAGGGGGAGGGGGCGGCTCTGCCTCTCAGCAGGTCGCTGTTCCTCTTCTGCCGGTGGGTTGCAGGCCCGCCTACCTTGCAGGAGTGATTGGAAGCTCTGTCCCGCCGCGGACCACTGGGCCTTTTCTGTCGGTGGTCACAGTTCCCCTACCTGGCAGGCGCGGGGGTGGGGGGTGGCTCTGCCCCTCAGCAGGCCACTGGGCCTGCTCTGTGCATAGTCACAGTTCCCTCTACTTTGCCGGCGCAGGGGGAGGGGGCGCCTCAGCCTCTCAGCAGGCCGCTGCTCCTCTTCTGCTGGTGGGTTGCAGGCCCGCCTACCTTGCAGGAGTGATTGGAAGCTCTGTCCCGCCGCGGGCCACTGGGCCTTTTCTGTCGGTGGTCACCTGGCAGGCGCGGGGGGTGGGGGGTGGCTCTGCCCCTCAGCAGGCCGCTGGGCCTGCTCTGTGCGTGGTTACAGTTCCCTCTACCTTGCCGGTGCAGGGGGAGGGGGCCGAGCATTTTTTCATATATTTGTTGATTGATTGTATATCATCTTCTGAGAAGTATCTATTCATGTCCTTGGCCCATTTATTCATTGGGTTATTTGTTTTTTTGGTGTTAAGATTTTTGAGTTCTTTATATATTTTAGAGATTAGTGCTCTATCTGATGTGTGAGTGGTAAAAATTTGCTCTCATTCTGTAGGCTCTCTATTCACCTCACTGATTGTTTCTTTTGCAAGAAGAAGCTTTTTTAGTTTGAATCCATCCCATTTATTGATTCTTGATTTTTTTTCTTATGCTTTGGGAGTCTCATTAAGGAAGTCGGGGCCTAATCTGACATGATAAAGATTTGGGCCTACTTTTTCTTGTATAAATGCAGGGTCTCTGGTTTAATTCCTAGGTTCTTGATCCACTTTGAGTTGAGTTTTGTGCATGGTGAGATGTAGGAATTAAGCCCCTGATTAATTTTATTTTGTTGCATATGGATTTCCAATTTCCCCAGCACCAGTTGTTGAAGAGACTCTCTTTTCTCCAATATATGCTTTTGGTCCTTTGTCTAATATGAGATAACTGTATTTATGTGGGTTTGTCTCTGTGTCTTCTATTCTACATTGATCTACAAGTCTATTTTGGTGCCAATACCATGCCATTTTTGTTACTGTTGCTCTGTACTATAGTTTAAGGTCTGGTATAGTGATGCTTGACTCTTCTGCTAAGGATTGCTTTAGCTATTCTGGGTCTGTTGTTTTTCCAGATGAATTTCATGATTGCTTTCTCTATTTTTATGAGGAATATCATTGGGATTTTGATTGGAATTGCATTAAAATCTGTATAGTGCTTTTAGTATTATAGTCATTTTGATAATATTAATTCTGCCTATCCAATAATAAGGGAGATCTTTTCATCTTCTAAGGTCTTCTATAATTTCTTTCTTTAGCGTTCTATAATTTTCATTGTAGAGCTCTTTCACCTCTTTCATTAAGTGGATTCCCAAGTATTTTATTTTTTTTGAGGCTACTGTAGATGGGGTAGTTCTCCTAGTTTCTTTTCAGAGGATTTGTTGCTGATATACAGAAATGTCTTTGATTTTATATCCTGCTACTTTGCTGGATTCCTTTATTAGTTCTAGAAGTTTTCTGGTGGAAGTTTTTGGATCTCTAGGTATAGAATCATATCGTTGGCAAATAGTGCTAATTTGAGTTCTTCTTTTTCTGTCAATATCTCTTTAATTTCTTTCATCTATCTAATTGTGCTGGCTAGAGTTTTAATAAGTATGTTAAATAGAAGTGGTGAAAGAGGGCATCCCTGTCTTCTTCCAGTTTTTACAGGGAATGCTTTCAATTTTTCTCCATTTAGAGTGATGTTGGCCTGGGGCTTATCATAGATAGCTTTTACAATGTTGAGATATATTCCTGTTAACCCTAGTTTTTCTAGTGTTTTGAACATGAAGGGATGCTGCATTTTCTTGAATTCTCTTTCTGCATCTATTGAGCTGATTGTATGATTCTTTTCTTTAAGTACACTTATGTGATGAATTACATTTATTGATTTCTGTATATTGAACCAACCTTACATCCCTGGGATGAACCCCACTTGATCATGGTGCACTATTTTTTTTTATATGTTTTTGTATTCAATTTGCCAGAATTTTATTGAGAATTTTTGCATCTATGTTTATTAGAGATATTGGTCTCAAGTTTTCTTTCTTTGATGTGTCTTTGTCTGATTTTGGAATCAGGGTGATATTGGCCTCATACAATGAGTTTGGAAGTGCTCCCTATTTTCTATTTCATGAAATAATTTGAGGAGTATTGGTATTAACTTTTCTTTGAAGGTCTTGTAGAACTCAGCTGTGTATCCATTCAGTCCTGGGCTTCTCTTGGGTGGTAGGCTTCTGATGGTGTCTTCTATTTCATTGCTTGAAATTGATCTGTTTAACTTGTGTATATCATCCTGATTCATTTTGGCAAATCATTTGATGCTAGAAATTTGTTGATGCCTTCAATATTTAATTGGAGCATAAATTTTCAAAATAATTCCTGATTATCTTCTGATTTTCTGTAGTGCCCATCTTGATATTTCGCTTTTCATCATAGATATTAGTAATTTGAGTTTCTCTCTCCTTCTCTTCATTAGCATGTGTAAAGGTTTATCAGTTTTATTTATTTATTTATTTTTAAACTTTAAGGTCAGTTTATTAAGTCAGTGATGAAAGTGATCAGAAGAATATTCTCCTGAAAATTATTTTTTTTTCTTAGAAAAAAAGAAAGGAAAATCAAAACCCTCTCAGCAGAGCCACAGATGCTGTGGCAGTCAACTTCTCTGCAGATGGGGACAGTCCATTAGTCTGCTGAGTCACTCCCTGGGTCAGCGGGATTGTTTTCTGGATCATCTTCATCATCCTCCAGCTCCAAGTCGTCCATTTCCTGGAACAAAGACTCATCTACCTCCACATTGTTTCCAGCATCCTCCAAGAACTGGATATAAGATGTGTCAAGATTATGATCTGTTTCAAATAGCTGTTTCCCACTAAATTTATTTTTTCTTGCTTGCTCTTCTTCTTTCATCCATTTCCTTTTAATTTCCAAAAGTTCTGCATCAAACTTGGCCTTCCAACTTAAAAAATTCTCTATTGTAACTGGAGTGCCATGGAATAGTTGCTTTTCTGCTTCTTCTGCTTCTCTTTCTTTTTGTTTCCTTTCTTCCTCTCTTCTAGTTTTTATCTGATCTACTATTTAATTTAATTTTTCTTTGCACAGCTGTCACTAGAATAAAGATCATCACCAGACCAAGATTTTCTTCAGCTTTCATCATTTTCTCCAGCCTCAGATGTCATAGTCCTGGTGAAGCTGGGTGGATTTTCTGATAATACTGTGAAGGAATCGGGGTAGATGGACTCGAGAGCCTCCAGCTCATTGGTTGCTCCTCTCTGTAATCTGTCATCATGGCCCTCGCTGCTACCCATGGGTCGCCCAGATCCCCAGGCAGCGCACAGCAGCTGAAAGCGCAGCTGCGCTGCAATCAGTTTTATTTATATATCAGTCATATCATTGTAAGGTTTTAAAAACTTTAAAGTTACTTTTGGGATTCCTCCAAAACTGAGGTTAAAATAGAAACACAGTCTTAAATAGTTAAACTAAAAATGTCTATGAATTTATTAGCTAATTATCAATCTCAATAGTTTGGAAAAGATAAATTGTATAAAAAGGAGAGTAAACAAAATCACAATATTTTAAAGATATTGAAAATGAACATATCCAAAGTGCTGGAAATGTCAAATGCTGGTGCTTTTAAAAGACATATTGAAAGATCTCTGGTAAGTTTGATAATTAAAAAGTATTTATTAATTTATACATAATTGTAATACATATGTAAGTAGACAATAGTGCCTAATTAATTATGGGTATATGTTTTGAGAAATGCACTGTTAAGTGTTTTTGCCATTTTGCAAGCATCATAGACTGTACTGACAGCTATATGATTTACATCTACCTATGTAATGCTATATATTATAGCCATCATTGTACATGATGAAGTCCATCTCTGACCGGATGATCATTTTACCAAATGTGGCCATTATGTTATAAAGTGTACATCACATAAAGAAATGAATAAATAGTCCTATGTAACTAAAGGCAGAACCTTTAAAAAAAGGCACTTGCTGTTTAGATCATTATAAATGACAGAATGTGTGTTGCAGGGAAACAGAAAAGTGGTATCCTTTCCAAAGAAAGCAGATGGGACAATGGAATATAGTTGTGACAAATAAATGCTATTTGTACTCTTTTCTCATTCCACATAATAAAATCAATATATCCAATAAATAAAATCAATATATCCAATAAATAAATCAAAAATCAATATATCCAATAAATAAATCAAAATATCCAAAAGTTGTTATAAGAAAGGGATTTATAGGGTCGACGTGCATGCATGTAATACCAGCTACTTGGGAAGCTAACATAGGAGGATTGCAAACCTGAGCAAATATTGAGACCCTATGGCAAAATAAAATTTAAAAAGGGCTGTGGATTTGGATGTAGTTCAGGGTAGGGTGATAGGGCATCCTTAATTTCAATTGAGAGAGAGAGAGAGAGAGAGAGAGAGAGAGAGAGAGAGAGAGAGATTTTTTTCAAAGTTACAAAAAACAAATTTATACACAGCAGGATGCAGTGCACATGCCTATAACCCATGACTGAGGCAAAGTATTGCAAGTTCAAAGCCAGAGTCAGCAACTTAGGCAACAACTTAGCAACAAGGCCCTAAGCAACTTAGTAAGACACAGTCTCATAAAAAATTAAACAAAAAATGGGCTGAGGATGTGGCTTAGTGGTTAAACACCCCCTGGGTTAAATCTCTGGGACTGAAAAAAAGTTAATAAACTGGGCAATATTAAAATAGAAATTCTATTCAACAAGTGATACCATTAAAGGGTACAAAGAGAAGTGACAGAGTAGAAAAAAATTAACTTCCTCCCATGTAACCAAATTTTTGGAATAAGAAAGGAAATGTCAGAGACCTCAAAAGAAAATCAGGCAAGAAGCTTGAAGAGCCACATTACATAGGAGGTATGTAAATGTTCAATAATCATAAAAATCTCAACATCTTAAGAAATTAGACAAATGTGAGATAAAATCATGTTAGATAAATAAAATTAAATAGTATTGATGAAGATATAAAACAAATGAATTATCATGAACGAAATATGATAAATTGTTGCTATCAATTTATGGAAACTGGCTCTCAAAAATATATGAGACTCCGAGAGACCAACATGGCGGTGGGCACGGAGAGATAAATTCTGTGACCTCTTCAGCTGCGTGGGCAAAGAGAGTCTTAAACCAACTGAATGCTGTTTGCTCAGGATCATTTGGAAATGATGGGCTGAAGTGGATCTAGGGCAAACAGTTTGAGCCCCTCAGAGCCCACACCGAGCTCAGAGTGGGTGAATTCAGGCTGCCCATGCGCAGTTTCTGGTTGTTTGTGTCCAGCCGCCAAACCGCCACGACTCAGCGCTACAGAGACGCTCCAGCGGAATAGAGAATCAACTCTTTGGTTCCTCTGTGAACCTTTTGAGGTGATGCCAACCGAGCCTCCATAGGTAGTGGGTCCAGAGCTGAGGTGGGACCTGGGAGAGTCGGACCGGACCCACCCTTCACATCGGACACCCCGGCAAAGATAACGGACACCCTTCACATCGGACACCACCATGGCAGAGAACTGACATCACCAGAATTTGGCGGATGGGATAGCTTCAGCGAACTGGCGACTGCAGGTGTGTGACCCCCGGGCCCCCACTCTCCACACAGCGGGGAAATCTCAAGGGCCTCTCCCCAGTGTGATTGTCGGACTGAGGGAGTCAGGAGGGACATCTGACCCACGGCTACTGCTCCCACCAGCACTGACGACCGAGGTTTCTTGTGCTAGCTCCCGGGGGCATGGCTGCTGGAGGGAAGCAGGCAAAATAAGCTGACGGTTCCCAGCCCCGTGCTCCACAACCTTGGGGTCTAGGGGAATGGCAAACAGAGAGAGTGTGCCCAGTCGTTCAAGAAAACAGGGCACCCGGGAGCTGTAGCTAGTTCTGTGGTGAATGCCACCGGTGAGTGGGGCCTGGCTGGAGGAAAAGTGGGGAAGTGGCTGGAGACCAGGAAAGGCCCTGGGTGACCAGGATTGGAGAGCCACCCAGTGGGGGAGGAAGATCCGCCTCACAGGGATTGTTTCCTGCGTATTGAGAGGAGAAGCTTGGCCCGGTGGGCACAGCCCCACCTACTGGAAGAGAAGTTAATTGAACTTTAAGACTGCATTTTTTTCATTTCTTTTCAATTTCCTTTTTCCCCTTTTCTTGAATTCTGCCTATTTACTCTCATTCTCTTTAGCGACTTCTTCCTTCCCCTTCTAATACCTTTCCTCCCAAGCATTACGACGCTGTTTATGTGTAATTTACTAAATGTATATAGGTAAATGTTCTGAGGCGATCTATAGTGCTACCAAGTCCCTAGCTACCCCCAAATACTCCAGACAATTCTCCTGTTAATATCCCCTGTCAGTAGAGCAATATTCCAAGGTTGCCAAGATATACCAACCTCTATATTATCACATCACCTGACCTACACATAAGTCCCAAGACCAAACCGCAGATAGCTATATGCCATCAGAAACCATACGCATTTTATGAAATGAATGAATCTGCTTTAAAGTACAATAAAATTCATCATCTCTAGTCATAGTCTCCTTTCACAAAGGAGAGACCCTGGAGATACACAAAACCAAAATAAATTTATAGGAGTAAACAGTAACTCAGCAGTCAAACAGAACCGGAAGTAACATGAACATCATGAAAAAGCAAGGAAGAAAAGGAATACAAACAATGCAGGACAGCCTAAATATACAGGAGAACCTAGAGGCATCAGAAAAATGGTCAAATAAAGAACTCAAGGAATACCTTACACAGATGGAATGGAATCTTAAATAGGTCATGAGATAGCAAATTCAAACAATGAAAGGACACATTGAAAATGAATTACATAAACAGATTCAAGAAGCAGATAAGCAACTTTACCAGGAGATAGAGATTATAAAAAAAATCAAACAATAATCCTAGAAATGAAGGAATCTATAAACCAAATTAAAAACTCAAACGAGAGTATCACTAGCAGAGTGGAGCAAGTAGAAGTCAGAATGTCAGACAATGAAGACAAAATATATCATCTTGAAAAGAGTCTAGCCAACTCAGAAAGGCTGGTAAGAAACCACGAGCAAAACATCCAAGAGATATGGGATAACATAAAAAAAAACCAAACTTAACAGTCATCGGGATAGAGGAAGGTATAGAGGAACAAACTAAGGGAATGAGCAATCTGTTGAATGAAATAATTACAGAAAACTTTCCAGAAATAAAAAAGGAAACGGATATACAAATTGTAGATGCATACAGGACACCAAGCATAAAAAATCACAGTAGACCAACGCCAAGACACATTGTTATGAAGATATCCAATATACAGAACAAAGAGAAAATATTAAAAGCTACAAGAGAAAGGAGGCAGATTACATTCGGGGTAAACCAATAAGGTTAACAACGGATTTTTCATCACAGACGCTGAAAGCAAGAAGATCCTGGAACAACGTATTTCAAACACTGAAAGATAATGGATTCCAACCAAGAATTCTGTATCCAGCAAAATTAAGCTTCAGGTACAACAACGAAATAAAAATCTTTCATGATAAACAAAAGTTAAAAGAATTTGCAGCCAGAAAACCAGTATTGCAAAGCATCTTGAGCAAAACACTACATGAGGAAGAAATGAAAAAAAATAACCAAAACCATCAGTGGGAAGTGCTTCAGTAAAGACAAAGGGCGGGGGAAAAGCTAATCATGGAGAAACAAACTAAATTAAAAAAAAAGATAAATAATCAAACATGGCTGGAAGTACAAACCATATATCAATAGTAACTCGAAATGTTAATGGCTTAAACTCTCCAATAAAGTGACATAGGCTGGTAACATGGATTAAAAAAACAAATCCAACAAATGCTGCCTCCAGGAGACACATCTGATTGGAAAAGACATACACAGGCTGAAGGTGAAAGTTTAGGAAAAAATATACCACACACACGGTCCTCGTAAGCAAGCAGGGGTAGCCATCCTCATATCGAATAAAATCGACTTCAAGACTAAGTTAATCAAAAGGGATAAGGAAGGACATTATATACTGTTAAAAGGAACCATTCACCAACAAGACATAACAATTATCAATATTTATGCACCAAATAATGGTGCTGCGCCGTTCATAAAACTAATTCTCCTCAAGTTCAAGAATCAAATAGACCACAACACAATAATTATGGGTGACTTCAACACACCTCTCTCACCATTGGACAGATCGTCCAAACAAAAGTTGAATAAAGAAACTATAGAACTCAATATCACAATCAATAACCTAGACTTAACTGACATATATAGAATATATCAACCATCATCAAGTGGATATACTTTTTTCTCAGCAGCACATGGATCCTTCTCAAAAATAGACCATATATTATGCCATAGGGCAACCCTCAGTAAATATAAAGGGGTGGAGATAATACCATGCATTTTATCTGATCATAATGGAATGAAAATAGAAATCAATGATAAAAGAAGGAAGGAAAAATCCTACATCGCGACGCTGCTTATTCAGCAAATCACCCCGCAGCTAGAGTCTGCGGCGCGCGCTGGGAAACGAGGAGATAGCAACGCAAAGATACAGCGCTGCAGTTTACGCGGGCTTCTGCCAGCTGTGAAATCACCATACTAAGTGCTGAATTCTGGGTTTGAGACGGGGAAGGAAGCAGTCCAATTCGGTTCTCCACACCGGTCAGACCACAGACGAAGCCAGCGGCCACCATCTTGGAGAGCTGACGTCACCATCCCTGTTTTTGACTGATTGCAGCTCATTCAGCCATAGGACAGGTAATTTCAGGCTGCCATTCGCCTGCGGCTCACAGACAACTTACTCAGGCTCAGTGCTAATTAACCCGCGGACACTACTTCTTGGAGCCTGCTCCTATCAGAACATACACCGAGCACTGAGCGGCCGAATTCGGGCTCCCGGAACTGCTCTGGCCCAGGGCTAAAGAATCCACGGAAACTGCTTCTCGGTCCGGGTCCTGCTGAATACTGTGGAGGTAAATACCAACCGAGCCTTCATAGGCAGTGGCAACAGGACTGAGACGGGGCTTGTGAGGGCCGGTCAGGACTCACCCGTTGCTTTGGTCACCCGGCAAAGGGAACGAAATGCTGCCATTCGCATGGGATACCAACATGGCAGAGATCTGATGTCATCCGAAAGTGGCGGAGGAGAGAGCTTCATTGATACCAGCGGCGACAGAAACAGTTGGTCTCCTGCTAAAGAAAGTGAGTCACAAACACCCGAGTCTCTCTCACTTTATCATCAAGCCAGAGGGGCAGAGCAGAGCCACCACCCGTGCCCAGAACAGGACCAGAGGCCTGCTGGCGTGACCCCAATTGGAGTAGGGGCAGAGCAGAGCTGCCACCCGCGCCCGCAAGGTAGGCAGACCTGCAACCGACCAGCAGAACAGGACCAGTGGTCCACGGGTGTGGTAGGAGGGGCAGGGCAGAGCCACCACCCATGCCTGCAAGGTAGGCAGGCCTGCGACAGACCAGTGGATCAGGCCCAGCAGCCTGCCAGTGTGGTACACAAGTCTCCCCAACTGGAGTAGGGGTAGAGCAGAGCCTTCACCCATGACCGGATCAGGCCCAGAGGCCCTCCGGTGTGGTAGTCACGTAACCCCAAATGGAGTAGGGGCAGAGCAGAGCCGCCACCCGTGCCCGCAAGGTAGGCAGACCTGCGACCAACCGGCAGAACAGGCCCAGTGGACCATGGGCGTGGTAGGAGGGGCAGGGCAGAACCGCCGCCCGTGCCTGCAAGGTAGGCAGAACTGTGACAGACTGGCGGATCAGGCCCAGCGGTCTGCCGGGGTGGTACACACGTCACCCCAATTGGAGTAGGGGCAGAGCAGAGCCGCCGCCCGTGCCTGCAAGGTAGGCAGACCTGCGACCGACTGGCAGGACAGGCCCAGGGGTCAGCGGGCATGGTAGACACGTCACACCAATTGGAGGAGGGGCAGAGCAGAGCTGCCGCCTGCACCTGCAAGGTAGGCAGACCGCCGACCGACCCTGCAAGGGAGACTTTTCAACTATACAAGAGCAATATAAATATATAGGGGGGGAAAGTTTTCAAAAACACAACAGTTTCACCAAGCAGAAACAAACGCAAGCAATATGAAAAGACAAGGACATAAAGGACCACAAGCAATGCAGGTCAACTCAACTTTAGAAGAGGTAACAGCTGCAGCAGATGGAATGTCAGATAAAGAATTCAGGATATACATGCTTCAGATGATCTGGAGTCTCACGGAAGACATCAGACAGCAAAATCAGACAATGAAAGATCACTTCAACAATGAATTACATAAACAAATCCAAGAAGCAAAAGATCAACTATACAGGGAGATAGAGGTTATAAAAAACAAACAAACAGAAATCCTAGAAATGCAGGAAGCAACAAACCAACTTAAAAACTCAATTGAGAATACTACCAGCAGAGTAGAACACTTAGAAGATAGAACATCAGACAATGAAGACAAAGTATTTCAACTTGAAAAGAACATAGACAGCTCAGCAAGACTGTTAAGAAACCATGAGCAGAACATCCAATAAATATGGGACAACATAAAGAGATCAAACTTAAGAGTCATTGGGATACAGGAAGGGATAGAGTTTCAAACCAAAGGAATGAGCAATCTATTCAATGAAATAATAGGAGAAAACTTCCCAGACTTGAAGAATGAGACAGAATCCCAAATCCTAGAAGCCTACAGGACGCCGAATGTGCAAAATCATAAGAGATCCACCCCTAGATACATTATAATGAAGATGTCCAACATACAGAATAAGGAGAGAATTTTAAAAGCTACAAGAGAAAGGAAGCAGATTACATTTAGGGGTAAGCCAATCAGGATAACAGCTGATCTTTCAACACAGACTCTGAAAGCTAGAAGATCCTGGAATAACATATTTCAAACACTGAAAGAAAATGGGTTCCAACCAAGAATTGTGTATCGCGTGAAATTAAGCTTCAGGATGGAAGATGAAATTAAAACCTTCCACGATAAACAAAAGTTCAAAGAATTTGCAGCTAGAAAACCATCTCTTCAAAACATCCTCGGCAAAACATTACAGGAAGAGGAAATGGAAAATAACAATGAAAATCAACAGTGGAAGGTAGGACGGTAAAGGGGGGAAAATAATCAAAGAGGAAAACAAACCATGTTTAGTAACATAAATAAACAAATATGGCTGGAAGAACAACCCATATCTCAATAATAACCCTAAATGTTAATGGCTTAAACACACCAATTAAGAGACACAGGCTAGTAGAATGGATCACAAAACAAGTCCCAACAATATGCTGCCTACAGGAGGCGCATTTGATAGGAAAAGACATACATAGGCTGAAGGTGAAAGGTTGGGAAAAATCATATCACTCATATGGACTTCAGAAACAAGCAGGAGTGTCCATACCCATATCAAATAAAATAGATTTCAAGCCCAAGATAATCAAAAGGGATAAAGAGGGACACTACATACTGCTCAAGGGAACCATACACCAACAAGACATAACAATCATAAATATATATGCCCCAAACAATGGTGCAGCTATGTTCATCAAACAAACTCTTCTCAAGTTCAAGAGTCTAATAGACCACCATACAATAATCATGGGAGACTTCAACACACCTCTCTCACCAATGGACAGATCTTCCAAACAAAAGTTGAATAAGGAAACTATAGAACTCAATAAAACAATTAATAACCTAGACTTAATTGACATATATAGAATATACCACCCAACATCAAGCAGTTACACTTTTTTCTCAGCAGCACATGGATCCTTCTCAAAAATAGATCATATATTATGTCACAGGGCAACTCTTAGACAATATAAAGGAGTAGAGATAATACCATGCATCTTATCTGATCATAATGGAATGAAACTGAAAATCAACGATAAAAGAAGGAAGGAAAAATCATGCATCACTTGGAGAATGAACAATAGGTTACTGAATGATCAATGGGTTATAGAAGACATCAAGGAGGAAATTAAAAAATTTTTAGAGATAAATGAAAACACAGACACAACATATCGGAATCTATGGGACACATTGAAAGCAGTTCTAAGAGGAAAATTCATTGCTTGGAGTTCATTCCTTAAAAAAAGGAAAAACCAACAAATAAATGATCTCATACTTCATCTCAAAATCCTAGAAAAAGAAGAGCAAAACAACAGCAAAAGAAGTAGAAGGCAAGAAATAATGAAAATCAGAGCTGAAACTAATGAAATCGAAACAAAAGAAACAATTGAAAAAATTGACAAAACTAAAAGTTGGTTCTTTGAAAAAATAAATAAAATCGACAGACCCTTAGCCATGCTAATGAATAGAAGAAGAGAGAGAACTCAAATTACTAGCATACGGGATGAAAAAGGCAATATCACAACAGACACTTCAGAAATACAGAAGATAATGAGAAATTATTTGGAATCCTTATACTCCAATAAATTAGAAGATAGTGAAGGCATCGATAAATTTCTTAAGTCATATGATCTGCCCAGATTGAGTCAGGAGGATATAGACAACCTAAACAGACCAATATCAATTGAGGAAATAGAAGAAACCATCAAAAGAATACCAACTAAGAAAATCCCAGGACCGGATGGGTATACAGCAGAGTTTTACAAAACCTTTAAAGAGGAACTAATACCAATACTTTTCAAGCTACTTCAGGAAATAGAAAAAGAGGGAGAACTTCCAAATTCATTCTACGAGGCCAACATCACCCTGATTCCTAAACCAGACAAAGACACTTCAAAGAAAGAAAACTACAGACCAATATCTCTAATGAACCTAGATGCAAAAATCCTCAATAAAATTCTGGCGAATCAGATACAAATACATATCAAAAAAATTGTGCACCATGATCAAGTAGGATTCATCCCTGGGATGCAAGGCTGGTTCAATATACGGAAATCAATAAATGTTATTCACCACATCAATAGACTTAAAAATAAGAACCATATGATCATCTCGATAGATGCGGAAAAAGCATTCGACAAAGTACAGCATCCCTTTATGTTCAAAACTCTAGAAAAACTAGGGATAACAGGAACATACCTCAATATTGTAAAAGCAATCTATGCTAAGCCTCAGGCTAGCATCATTCTGAATGGAGAAAACAGAAGGCATTCCCTCTAAAATCTGGAACAAGACAGGGATGCCCTCTCTCACCACTTCTGTTCAACATAGTTCTCGAAACACTGGCCAGAGCAATTAGACAGACGAAAGAAATTAAAGGCACAAAAATAGGAAAAGAAGAACTTAAATTATCACTATTTGCAGGTGACATGATTATATTCCTAGCAGACCCAAAAGGGTCTACAAAGAAACTATTAGAGCTAATAAATGAATTCAGCAAAGTGGCAGGGTATAAAATCAACACGCATAAATCAAAGGCATTCCTGTATATCAGCGACAAATCCTCTGAAATGGAAATGAGGACAACCACTCCATTCACAATATCCTCAAAAAAAAAAAATACTTGGGAATCAACCTAACAAAAGAGGTGAAAAATTTATACAATGAAAACTACAGAACCCTAAAGAGAGAAGTAGAAGAAGATCTTAGAAGATGGAAAAATATACCCTGTTCATGGATAGGCAGAACTAACATCATCAAAATGGCGATATTACCAAAAGTTCTCTATAGGTTTAATGCAATGCCAATCAAAATCCCAACGGCATTTCTTGTAGAAATAGAGAAAGCAATCATGAAATTCATATGGAAAAATAAAAGACCCAGAATAGCAAAAACAATGCTAAGCAGGAAGTGTGAATCAGGCGGTATAGCGATACCAGACTTAAAACTATACTACAGAGCAATAGTAACAAAAACAGCATGGCACTGGTACCAAAACAGACCGGTGGACAAATGGTACAGAATAGAGGACACAGAAACCAATCCACAAAACTACAACTATCTTATATTTGATAAAGGGGCTAAAAGCATGCAATGGAGGAAGGATAGCATCTTCAACAAATGGTGCTGGGAAAACTGGAAATCCATATGCAACAAAATGAAACTGAATCCCTTTCTCTCGCCATGCACAAAAGTTAATTCAAAATGGATCAAGGAGCTTGATATCAAATCAGAGACACGCCGTCTGATAGAAGAAAAAGTTGGCTACGATCTACATACTGTGGGGTCAGGCTCCAAATTCCTCAATAGGACACCCATAGCACAAAAGTTAATAACTAGAATCAACAAATGGGACTTACTCAAACTAAAAAGTTTTTTCTCAGCAAAAGATACAATAAGAGAGGTAAATAGAGAGCCTACATCCTGGGAACAAATCTTTACTCCTCACACTTCAGATAGAGCCCTAATATCCAGAGTATACAAAGAACTCAAAAAATTAGACAATAAGAGAACAAACAACCCAATCAACAAATGGGCCAAGGACTTGAACAGACACTTCTCAGAGGGGGACATACAATCAATCAACAAGTACATGAAAAAATGCTCACCATCTCTAGCAGTCAGAGAAATGCAAATCAAAACCACCCTAAGATACCATCTCACTCCAGTTAGATTGGCAGCCATTATGAAGTCAAACAACAACAAGTGCTGGCAAGGATGTGGGGAAAAGGGTACACTTGTACATTGCTGGTGGGACTGCAAATTGGTGCAGCCAATTTGGAAAGCAGTATGGAGATTTCTTGGAAAGCTGGGAATGGAGCCACCATTTGACCCAGCTATTCCCCTTCTCGGTCTATTCCGTAAAGACCTAAAAAGAGCATGCTACAGGGACACTGCTACATCGATGTTCATAGCAGCACAATTCACAATAGCTACACTGTGGAACCAACCTAGATGCCCTTTAATGGATGAATGGATAAAAAAATGCAGCATTTATACACAATGGAGTATTACTCTGCATTAAAAAATGACAAAATCATAGAATTTACAGGGAAATGGATGGCATTAGAGCAGATTATGCTAAGTGAAGCTAGCCAATCCCTAAAAAACAAATGCCAAATGTCTTCTTTGATATAAGGAGAGTAACTAAGAACAGAGTAGGGTCAAAGAGCATGAGAAGAAGATTAACATTAAACAGGGATGAGAGGTGGGAGGGAAAGGGAGAGAGAAGGGAAAATGCATGGATATGGAAGGAGACCCTCAGAGTTATACAAAAGTACATACAAGAGGAAGTGAGGGGAAGGGGAAAAATAATATAAGGGGGACAAACGAATGTCAGTAGAGGGAGCAGAGAGAGAAGAGGGGAGGGGAGGGGAGGGGAGGGGAGGGGGGATAGTAGAGGATAGGAAATGCAGCAGAATACAACAGACACTAGTATGGCAATATGTGAATCAATGGATGTGTAACTGATGTGATTCTGCAATCTGTATATGGGGTAAAAATGGGAGCTCATAACCCACTTGAATCAAATTGTGAAATATGATATATCAAGAACTATGTAATGTTTTGAACAGCCAACAATAAAAAATTAAAAAAAAAAGAATTAAAAAAAAAAAGAATACCAACTAAGAAAAGCCCAGGACCGGATGGGTATGCAGCAGAGTTTTACAAAACCTTTAAAGAGGAACTTATACCAATACTTTTCAAGCTACTTCAGGAAATAGAAAAAGAGGGAGAACTTCCAAATTCATTCTACGAGGCCAACATCACCCTGATTCCTAAACCAGACAAAGACACTTCAAAGAAAGAAGACTACAGACCAATATCTCTAATGAACCTAGATGCAAAAATCCTCAATAAAATTCTGGCGAATCGGATACAAAAACATATCAAAAAAATTGTGCACCATGATCAAGTAGGATTCATCCCTGGGATGCAAGGCTTGTTCAATATATGGAAATCAATAAATGTTATTCACCACATCAATAGACTTAAAAATAAGAACCATATGATCATCTCGATAGATGCGGAAAAAGCATTTGACAAAGTACAGCATCCCTTTATGTTCAAAACATTAGAAAAACTAGGGATAACAGGATCTTACCTCAACATTGTAAAAGCTATCTATGCTAAGCCTCAGGCTAGCATCATTCTGAATGGAGAAAAATTGAAGTCATTCCCTCTAAAATCTGGAACAAGACAGGGATGCCCTCTCTCACCACTTCTGTTCAACATAGTTCTTGAAACACTGGCCAGAGCAATTAGACAGACGAAAGAAATTAAAGTCATAAAAATAGGAAAAGAAGAACTTAAATTATCATTATTTGTGGAAAACATGATTCTATACCTAGAAGACCCAAAAGGGTCTACAAAAAAACTACTAGAACTAATAAATGAGTTCAGCAATGTGGCAGGGTATAAAATCAACACGCATAAAATCAAAGGCATTTCTGTATATCAGCGACAAAACTTCTGAATCGGAAATGAGGAAAAACACTCCATTCACAGTATCCTCAAAAAAAAAAAAACAAAATACTTGGGAATCAACCTAACAAAAGAGGTGAAAAATTTATACAATGAAAACTACAGAACCCTAAAGAGAGAAGTAGAAGAAGATCTTAGAAGATGGAAAAATATACCCTGTTCATGGATAGGCAGAACTAACATCATCAAAATGGCGATATTACCAAAAGTTCTCTATAGGTTTAATGCAATGCCAATCAAAATCCCAATGGCATTTCTTGTAGAAATATAGAAAGCAATCATGAAATTCATATGGAAAAATAAAAGACCCAGAATAGCAAAAGCAATTCTAAGCAGGAAGTGTGAATCAGGAGGTATAGCGATACCAGATTTCAAACTGTACTACAGAGCAATAGTAACAAAAATAGCATGGTACTGGTACCAAACAGGCAGGTGGACCAATGGTACAGAATAGAGGACACAGAGACTAATCCACAAAGTTACAACTATCTTATATTTGATAAAGGGTCTAAAAGCATGCAATGGAGGAAGGATAGCATCTTCAACAAATGGTGTTGGGAAAACTGGAAATCCATATGCAACAAAATGAAACTGAATCCCCTCCTCTCGCCATGCACAAAAGTTAACTCAAAATGGATCAAGGAGCTTGATATCAAATCAGAGACTCTGCGTCTGATAGAAGAAAAAGTTGGTCCGATCTACATATTGTGGGGTCGGGCTCCAAATTCCTCAATAGGACACCCATAGCACAAGAGTTAATAACAAGAATCAACAAATGGGACTTACTTAAAATAAAAAGTTTTTTCTCAGCAAGAGAAACAATAAGAGAGGTAAATAGGGAGCCTACATCCTGGGAACAAATCTTTACTCCTCACACTTCAGATAGAGCCCTAATATCCAGAGTATACAAAGAACTCAAAAAATTAGACAATAAGAGAACAAATAACCCAATCAACAAATGGGCCAAGGACCTGAACAGACACTTCTCAGAGGGGGACATACAATCAATCAACAAGTACATGAAAAAATGCTCACCATCTCTAGCAGTCAGAGAAATGCAAATCAAAACCACCCTAAGATACCATCTCACTCCAGTTAGATTGGCAGCCATTCTGAAGTCAAACAACAACAAGTGCTGGCGGGGATGCAGGGAAAAGGTTACTCTTGTACATTGCTGGTGGGACTGCAAATTGGTGCAGCCAATTTGGAAAGCAGTATGGAGATTCCTGGGAAAGCTGGGAATGGAACCACCATTTGACCCAGGTATTGCCCTTGTTGGACTATTCCCTGAAGACCTTAAAAGAGCGTACTACAGGGATACTGCCACATTGATGTTCATAGCAGCACAATTCACAATAGCTAGACTCTGGAACCAACCCAGATGCCCTTCAATAGATGAATGGATAAAAAAATGTGGCATTTATACACCATGGAGTATTACGCATCACTAAAAATGACAAAATCATGGAATTTTCAGGGAAATGGATGGCATTAGAGCAGATTATGCTAAGTGAAGCTAGCCAATCCCTAAAAAACAAATACCAAATGTCTTCTTTGATATAATGAGAGCAACTAAGAACAGAGCAGGGAGGAAGAGCAGGAGGAAAAGATTAACATTAAGCAGAAACATGAGGTGGGAGGGAAAGGGAGAGAAAAGGGAAATTGCATGGAAATGGAAGGAGACCCTCATTATTATACAAAATTACATATAAGAGGTTGTGAGGGGAATGGGAAAATAAACAAGGAGAGAAATGAATTCCAGTAGATGGGGTAGAGAGAGAAGATGGGAGGGGAGTGGAGGGGGGATAGTAGAGGATAGGAAAGGTAGCAGAATACAACAGTTACTAATAGGGCATTATGTTAAAAATGTGGATGTGTAACCGATGTAATTCTGCAATCTGTATTTGGGGTAAAAATGGGAGTTCATAACCCACTTGAATCTAATGTATGAAATATGATATGTCAAGCTTTGTAATGTTTTAAACAACCAATAAAAAAAATAAAAAAAGGTTAGAGATAGAGGTAGTGTTAGGGTTAGAGTTAGTGTTAGGTTTAGGTTTAGGGTTAGGTTTAGGTTTAGGGTTAGGCTTAGTGATATGGTTAGGGTTCTGTTTAGTGTTAGTATTAGGGTTATGGTTGTGGTTAGGTAAGGGTTAGGATTAGGGTTGGATTAGGGTTAGGGTTATTGTGTGGGTTAGTGTTTGTGTTAGGGTTAGGATTAGGATTAAAATTAGTGTTAGGGTTAGCGTTACGGTTAGGGTTAGAGTAAGTTTTTGAATTAGTGTTAGTTTTAGGGTTAGTTAATTACTTTAGTGTTAGTGTTAGTGTTACCATTAAGGTTAGGTTTAGAGTTATATTAAGGGTTAGGTTTAGGTTTAGTGTTAGGGTTAACATTTGGGTTAGCGTTAGTGTTAGGGTTAAGGTTAGGTTTAGTGTTAGAGTTCGTGTAAGTGTAAAGATTAGGGTTAAGGTTAGGTTTAGTTCAAGAATTAGGGTTAGGTTTAGGATTAGGGTTAGTGTTAAGACTAGTTTTAGGGTTAGGGTTAGGTTTTTCGTTAGGGTTAGGTTTAGTTTTATGGTTTGGTTTATGTTTTTTGTTAGGGTAAGAGTTAAGGTTATTTTTAGGTTAGTATTAAGGGTAGGATAAGGGTTTTCGTTAGAATAACTGTTAGTGATAGGTTTTGGATAGGATTAGTGTTATGGTTAGGTTTAAGGTTAAGGTTTTTGTTTGGGTTAGTGTTAGGGTTATGGTTAGATTTAGGATTAGTGTTAGGGTTAGGATTAGGGTTAGGGTTATGTTTAGAGTTAGGTTTAAGGATAAGCTTAGTTCTAGGTTTAGCACTAGGGTTAGGTTTAGTTTTAGTGTTAGGGTTAGCATTGAGGTTAGGTTTAGGGTTAGGTTTAGGGTAAGTGTAAAGGTTATGGTTAGTGTTACTGTGAGTGATAGGTTTAGGTTTAGGGTTAGGGTTAAGTTTTGTATTAGGGTTAGGATTAGGGTTAGGGTTAAGTTTGTATTTTTGGTTAGATTAGGGTGAGTTTTACTATTAGGATCAGGATTAGGGTTATTGTTAGGGATAAGGTTCGTGTTCGGGTTAGGTTTAGAGTTAGTGTTATGGTTATTGTTAGGGTTAGGGTAGTGTTAGGGTTATTGTTAGTATTAGGGTTTGGTTTAGAGTTAGTGTGAGGGTTACTGTTACAATTCGGTTAGGCTTAGGGTTTGAGTTAGGCTTAGGTTCAGTTATAGGGTTAGGTTTAGGCTTAGTATGAGGGTTAGGGTTAGAATTCGTGTTCGGAAAGATATAGGTTTAGGGTAAGGGTAAGTGTTACGTTTAGGATTAGGGTTATGATTAGAGTTAATTTTAGGATTAGATTTAGGGTTAGGGATAGTTAGGGATAGGGTAAGGTTTAGGGTTAGTGTTAGGGTTAGCATAAATGTTTGTGTTAGGTTTAAAATTAGGTTTAATGTTAGGTTTATTATTACAATTAGGATTTGGTCTAGATTAAGGGTTATAGTTATGGTTAAAGTAAGGTTAGGATTAGTGTTAGGTTTACGGTTAGGTTTAGGGTTAGGTTTAGGTTTGTGTTTGGTTAGGTTTACAGTTAAGGTTAGGGTTATTGTTAGTGTTTGGGTTAAGTTTAGGGTTAGGTTTATTGTTAGGGTTAGGGATAGTTTTAGGGTTAATGTTACCGTTAGGTTTAGGATTAAGGTTTTTCTTACCCTTAGGATTAGGATTAGGGTATGGTTATATTAGAGAGAGAATTAGGATTAGTGTTGGGGTTATGGTTAGTGTTATAGTTTGGATTTTGATAAGGGTTAGTATTGGGGTTAGAGTTAGGTTATAGTTAAGGTTAGGGTTAGGTTTAGTATTAGGGTTAAGTTAGGATTAGGGTTAGGTTTAGAATTAGTGTTTGTGTTAGGGTTAAATTAGGGTTAGGGTTAGGGTTCGTGTTATGGTTAGAGTTCATGTTAGGTTTAGGTTTAGGGTTAGGTTTAAACTTAGGGTTAATGTTCGGTTTAGTGGTAGGTTTAGGGTTAGCGTTAGTGTTTGGGATAGGGTAATAGGTCTAGGTTTATGGTTAGTGTTAGGTTTAGGGTTAGTTATAGGTTTATTTTTAGGGCTTGGGTGAGGGTTAGGGTTAGGTTTAGGGTAACAGTTATGGTTAGGTATAGGGTTTTGATTAGGGTTAGGGTTAGCATTAGGTTAAGTGTTAGAGTTAGGGTTAGGTTTAGGATTGTGTTAGAATTAGTGTTATGGTAGGGTTAGGGTTTGGGTTTGGGTTAGAGATATGGTTAGTGTTAGGGTTAGGTTTAGTGTAAGTTTTAGGGTTAGAGTTAGGGTTAGGGTTAAGTTTAGAGTTCATGATAGGGTTAGGGTTAGTTTTAGTTTTAGGGTTAGGGTTAGAATTAGGGTTAGGGTTAGTGTTATGTTAGGGTCAGAGTTAGTGTTAGGTAAAGGTTTAAGGTTAGGGTGAAGTTTAGGATTAATATTAGGGTAAGGTTTAGGTTAAGGGTAAGGGTTAGGGTTAAGTTTAGTGTTAGGTTTAGGGTCAGGGTTAGGTTTAGGGTTAGTGTTAGTGTCAGGGTTTGGGTTAAGGTTAGAGTTAGTTTTAGTTTTATTGTTAGGATTAGTGTTAGTGTTAGGATTTGCATTAGGTTTAGTGTTAAGGTTAGGGTTAGGGTTAGTGTTAGGGTTATGGCTAGTATTATGGCTAGTGATAGGGTTAGGGTAGGTTTAGTGTTAGAGTTAGGCTTCGGGTTATGGTTCATCATAGGTTTAGGGTTAGGTTTACTGTAAAGGCTAGGGTTAGGGTTAATATTAGAATTAGTGTTAGTGTTAGGGTTAGGGTAATGGTTAGGCTTGGGTATTCTGTTAGGTTTTTGGAATAGGCATTGGTTGGTGTTAGGGTTAGTGTTATGGTTAGGGTTAAGTTTAGTGTTAGGGTTAGGGGTACGTTTGAGGTTAGTGTTAGTGTATGGGTTAGGGTTAGTGTTAGGCTTAGGGTTAGTTTATTTTTAGGGTTAGGTTTAGAATTTGAATTAGTATTAGGGTAGGGTTTGTGTTAGTGTAAGGGTTATGGTTAGGATTACATTAGAATTAAGGTTAGTGTTAGTGTTAAATTTTGCATTAAATTTAGGGTTAGGATTAATGGTAGGGTTAGAGTTAAGGTTAGGGTTAGAAATAAGTTTACGGTTATTGTTAGGGTTAAGGTAATTGTTGGGATTTGGTTTAAAGTTAGGTTAGTGTTCAAATTAGGGTTTGTGTGAGCGTTTGGGTTAGTGTGATGGTTAGTGTTAGGGTTAGGATGTGCGTTATGTTTGTGTTAGGGTAAAAGTTAGGGTTAATTATAGTGTTAGGCTTAGGAATAAAGTAGAGTTAGTTTTAGGATTAGGGTTAGGTTTAGAGTTGGTGTTAGGGTTAGGGTTATGTTTAGGGTTAGTGTTAGTGTTCTGGTTATGGTTATGGTTAGGTTTATGGTTAGTGTTTGGGTTAGGGTTATGGTTAGGTTTAGTGTTATGGTAAGGGTTAGGTTTAGAGTTAGTGTTAGTTGTAGTAATAGGGTTAGTGTTAGTTTTAGGGTTAGTGTTAGGGTTAGTGTTAGTTTTAGTGTTAGTTAGGGTTAGGGTTAGTTTTAGTGTTTGTTCAAAGGTTAGGGTTAGGGTTATGTTTAGTGTTGGGGTTAGTGTTAAAGTTAGGGTTAGGATTAGTTATTGATTAGGGCTAGGGTTAGATTAGTGTAAGGATTATGGTTTGGGTTAGCATTTGTGTTAGGGCTGTGGTTAGGATTAGAAACAGGGTTAAGGTTAGAATTAGGGTTAGGGTTTGAGTTAGGGTTCGTGTTAGGTTCAGGGTTAGTGTTAGTGTAAGGGTAAGGGTTAGGGTTAGTGTTAAGGTTATGGTTAGGGTTAGTGTTTGGTTTAGGGTTAGATTCAGGATTATTGTTAGTGTTAGGGATAGGGTTAGGTTTAGTGTTATGGTTGGAGTTTGGTTTAGGTTAGGGTTATGTTACAGTTAGGTTTAGATTAGGGTTGGGTTTAGGGTTAGGTTTAGGGTTCGTGTTAGGGTCAGCATTAGGGTTGGGTTAGGATTAAGGTTAGGTTTGGGTTCATATTAGGGTAGGGTTAGGGTTAGGGTTAGGTTTAGGTTTAGGGTCAGGTTTAGGCTTAGGGTTAGTGTTAGAATTAGGGTTAAGGTTAGTGTTAGGATTAGGGTTAGGGTTAGGGTTAGGGTTAGAGTTAGGGTTAGGTTTCAGTAAGGGTTAGTGTTATAGATAGGGTTAGTTTTAGGGTTCGAGTTTGAGTTCATGTTAGAGTTAGGGTTAGTGTTAGTGTTAGGGTTAGTGTTAGGGTTTTGGTTATTTTTAGGGTTAGTGTTACTTTTTGGGTTAAGATTAGTATTAAGGTTAGTGTTAGGGTTAGGGTTAGGGTAAATTTAGGGTTAGGATTAGGGTTAGGTTAGGGTTAGTGTTATGATTCAGTTTACGGTTTATGTTATAGTTAGTGTTAGGTTTAGAATTAGGGTTAGGGTTGCTATTATGATTAGGGTTAGGGTTAGTGTTAGAGATAGTGTTAGGGTAAGAATTAGTGTTAGTGTTAGGGTTAGGTTAAGTGTTAGGATAAGGTTTAGGTTTAGGTTTAGGTTTAGGGTTATAATTAGAGTTAGTGTTAGTGTTATGGTTATGGTTAGGGTTAGGTTTAGGTTTAAGTTTAGGGTTAGGTTTAGTGTGAGTGTTATTGTTAGGGTTAGGGTAGCGTTAGGTTTGGGGTTAGGTTTGTGTTTAGGATTTGTGTTAAGGATAGGGTTAGGGTTAGGTTGAGTTTAGGGTTAGGGTTTAGCTTAGAGTTCTTGTTAGGGTTAGGGTTAGTGTTAGTTTAGGTTTATAGTTAGTGTTAGAGTTAGTGTTTGGTTTAGTGTTATATTTAGGTTTACAGTTAGAGTATGGTTAGGATTAGGGTTAATGTCAGGTTTAGAGTTAGGTTTAGTTTTAATGTAAGGATAAGGGTTAGGGATTGGGTTAGGGTTAGTGTTAGGGTTCAGTTTAGGTTTCGGGTTAGGGTTTGGTTTGAGGTTATTGTTAGAGTTAGTGTTACTGTTAGGGTTAGGTATGGGTTAGGGTTAGGGTTATGGTTAGTGTTATGGTTAAGTTTAGGGTTAGGTTTAGGGTTAGGAGTATGGTTAGTGTTAGTTTTTGGGTTAGGGTTAGGGATATGGTTATGTTTAGGGTTATGGTTAGGTTTAGGGTAAGGGTTAGAGTTATTTTTAGGCTTAGGGTTAGAGTTAGGATAGGGTTCCTGTTAGTATTAAGTTAGGGTTTTGTTATGGTTAGTATTAGGGTTTGTGTTAGCGTTAGGGTTAGGGTTGGCTTGGGGTTAGGGAAATTGTTATGTTGAATGTTAGTGTTAGGGTTAGTGTTAGGTAGTGTTTGGGTTATGATTAAGGTTCAGGTTCAGTTTAGGGTTAGAGTTAGGTTTAGTGCTAGGGTTAGGGTTATTTTAAAGGTTAATGTTAGTGTGAGGTTTAGAGTTAGAGTTAGGGTAAGAGTTATGATTAGGTTAGAGTTACAGTTAGAGTTAGGTTTAGGGTTAGGTTTAGTTTTAGGGTTAGTGTTAGGGTTAGTGTTCAGGTTTGTGTTAGGTTTAGGTTTAGGGTTATGGTAAGTGTTAGGGTTAGTGTTACGGTTACAGTTAAAGTTTGTGTTAGGGTTAGGTTTAAGGTTAGGGTTTGTTTTAGGGTTAGTGTTAGGGTTTGGGTTAGGGTTTGTGTTAGAGTTAGTGTTAGGGTTAGGGTTTTGGTCACAGTTAGGATTCAGGATAGGGTTAGTTCTAGGGTTAGGTTAGGGTTAGGATTATGATTATGGTTTGAGTTAAAGTTAGATTTAGGCTAAGGGTTATGTTTAGGGTTTGAGTTAGTGTTAGGGTTAGGTTTAGATTTAGGATTAAGTTTAGTTTTAAGGTTAAGTTTAGGTTTAGGGTTAGGTTAGGTTTAGGGTTAAAAATAGACTATGGTTAGTGTTATAGTTAGGGTTAAGTTTAGGGTTTGTATTAGGATTAGTGTTAGGGTTAGGGTTTGTGTTAGGGTTCCTCTTAGGGTTACTATTACAGTTATGTTTAAGATTAGAGTTAGGTTAAGGATTAGGGTTAGGTTTATTGTTAGTGTTAGTGTTAGTGTTAGGCTTTGGTTTAGGATAGTGTTAGGGTTAGTGTTAGGGTTAGTGTTAGTGTTAGGCTTTGGGTTAGGATTAGGATTAGATTTTCTCTTAGGGTTCTGTTAGGTTTCGGGTTAGTGTTAGGGCTAGCTATAAGATTACGGTTAGGATTAGCAATAAGATTTTGTTTTGCCTATGGGTTAGTGTTAGGGTTAGGGTTAGCTTAGGGTTAGGATTAGGGTTAGGGTTAGGGTTAGGTATTGTGTTAGGTTTAAATTTAGGTTTAAGTTTCATGTTAGGGTTTGTGTTTGGGTTAGGTTTAGGGTTAGGTTTAAGGTTATTTTTAGAATTAGTGTTAGAGTGTGGTTTAGGGTTCAGTTAAGTTTAGGGATTTATTCCTTAGTTCTACTTAGGGCTACTTCAAGAGGGAACAAAATGCAGAGCACACTGAGAACTAATACAGTGTGTCAAGTTTCAACCATTTAGCAAAAACCGTGTTTGATTTATAATTGCAACTGCATATGTCCTACATGGGGAAACAAAAGGAAATTTAAATATTTAAAGTGTTCCTGCAAATGAACATTTCACCATAAAGAATGGAATTTGAAGGGGCAAGTGCGTCCTGAGTTCCGATCATTCCTGCCATGTATCAACAAGATCGACTAAAGAAAGTAGCATTTATCCGGTTGCACTTGGTCCCCCAATGTTTGTTCTTCTAGTTTGAAGTGTTGGTTTGCAGGAACACTTCAAAATATTAGGTTTAACTTCGTTTTCCCCTATAGAGATAGATGCAGTTGGAAATCTAAATTGAACATGGTTTGTGCTAGCTGCTTGAAACTTGACACACTGAATTAGTTGTCAGTGCACTCTCTATGCTTTGTTCCCTCTTGGAGTAGCCTTAAGCAGAGGGAAGGAATAATCACTTTCATTTGAAAGCATTTGCCAAGCTTCCACAGAATTCTGAGTTTACTGAAATTTCAGCAAATATTTTTTCACCCAATATTTTTGATACTTGGCCATAATGATCGGTACTCCAGTCACACTTGGCTCCCCAAATTTCCATCTTCAAGGTTGAAACGTTCCTTTGCAGGAACACTTTAAAATTTTAGGTTTCACTTCATTTTCCCCTATAGGGATAGATGCAGTTGAAACTCTAAACTCTAAAGAGTGCATTCTCTCTGCTTTGTTCCTTCTTGCAGTAGCCTTAAGCAGAGGCAAGAAAAATCACTTTCATTTGAAAGCATTTGCCAAGCTTCCACAGAACAATGAGTTTTCAGCAATCCCAGTAAATATTTTTTCACCCGATCTTGATTATCCTTGATGGTAAAGATTGGTACTCCAGTCCCAGTTGGATCCCAAATTTAGTTATTCTAGGTTGAAGCATTCGTTTGAAGGAACAGTTTGAATTTTTAGGTTTCACTTCGTTTTCCTTTACAGAGAGAAATGCATTTTGAACTCTAAATTAAACACGGTTTGTACTAGCTTCTTAAACCTTGACACACTCCATTAGTTCTCAATGCTCTCTCTATGCTTTGTTCCCTCTTGCAGAAGCCCTAAGCAGAGGATAGAAAAACACAACTTTAATTTGAAAGTGCTTGCCAAGCTTCCACAGAACTCCGAGTTTACTGAAATCCCAGCAAATTTTTTTTTCCACCCGATCTTTTTGATACGTTCCAGGAATCATCTGCCCTTCAGCCACACTGGGCTCCCCAAATTTCGTACATCTAGTTTAAAGCATTCGTTTGCAGGAACATTTTGGATTTTTAGGTTTCACTTCATTTTCCTCAATAGGTATTCTCCCAGTTGGAGCTCTAAATCAAACACGGTTTGTCCTAGCTGCTTGAAACTTGACACACGGAATTAGTTCTCAGTGGTTGCTCTATGATTTGTTCCCTCTTGAAGTAGTCCAAGGGAGAGGGAGGGAAAAAATTTTCATTTGAAAACGTTTTCCAAGCTTCCATAGAATTTCAAGATTACTGAAATCCCAGCAAATATTATTTTCACCTGATCTTTTTGATACTTGGAAATAATGATCAGTACTCCAGTTGCACTTGGGCCCCCAAATTTCGATCTTCTAGGTTGAAGTGTTCCTTTGCAGGAACACTTTGAAATTTTAGCTTTCACCTCATTTTCCCCTATAGGATAGATGCAGTTAGAACTCTAAATCAAACATGGTTTTTGCTAGCTGCTTGAAAGTTGACACACTCAATAAGTTGTCAGTGCACTCTCTATGCTTTGTTCCCTCTTGCAGTAGCCTTAAGCAGAGTCAAGGAAAAATCACTTTCATTTGAAAGTGTTTGCCAAGCTTCCACAGAACTTCAAGTTTACTGAAATCCCAGCAAATATTTTTTCACCCAATCTTGATGATACTTGGTGGTAACAATCTGTACTCCAGTCACACTTGGCCCCCCAAATTTAGTTCTTGTAGGTTGAAGCGTTCGGTTGCAGGAACACTTAGAATTTTTAGGTTTCACTTTGTTTTCCCAAATAGGTATAGTTGGAATTCTAAATCAAACACAGTTTGTGCTAGCTGCTTGAAACTTGACACACTCAATTAGTTGTCAGTACACTCTCTATGCTTTGTTCTCTCTTGCAGTAACCATAAGCAGAGGCAAGGAAAAATGACTTTAATTTGAAAGCGTTTGCCGAGCTTCCACAGAACTATGAGTTTTCTGCAATAGCAGCAATTATTTTTTCACAATAATTATTCTTTCACAATAACAATAAACCTAATCCTCAACCTAAAACTAACACTAACCCTAACCCTACACTAATATGAACCCAAACCTAATCCTAACCATAACCTAACCCTTACCCTAACCCTAACACGACCCCTAAACCTAACCATAATTTTACCCTAACCTCAACTTAACCCTAACCCTAACACTATCCTAAAGCTAACATTATACATAACACTAAATCTAACCCTTAACACTAACATTAATCCTAATTCGAACCATAAACCAAACACTAATACTAACCCTAACCCTAACCCTAAACTTAACACTAATCCTAACTTTATTGCTTAAACTAACATTAACCCTAAACCTAACAAGAACCCTAACCCTAACCATAACTGTAATCCTAACATTAAGCTTAACTACTATCCCTAATCCTAACCATAACCCTAACACAAACCCTAACCCAAATCATAATCCTAAAGTTAACATAACCCTAACCCTTACCTAATCCTTACCCTAAATTTAACGCTAACTGAAAGACTAAAACTAACCCTAACCCTAACTGTAACCCTAACCATAATCCTAACCCTATCATTAATTTTAACCCTAAACCTAACACTAACCCTAATTTTAACACTAATCCTCACTGTAACCCAACCCTAACCCTTAAACTAACCCTTAACCTAACCCTAACACTAAACCAAACCCTACCCTTAACCCTAACACTAAACCTAACCCTAACCCTAACCCTAACTCTAACCATAATCCAACTGTAACCTTAAAGCTAACTTTAACACAAAGCCTAACCCTAACCCTAACGCTAACACAAACCATTACCCTAACACTAACCCTAACATTATCCCTAAACCTAAACATAACTCTATTTCCGACACTAACCCTAACCCTAACCCTTATTCTAACAATAACCCTAACACTAACCCTAAACCTAACATGAACCCTAACCATAAACCTAACCCTAACTCTAACACTAACCCTTACCCTAACACTAACCCTAACCCTAACCCCAAACCTATACCTAATCCTAAACATAAAATTAACACTAACCCTAACCCTAACCCTAACACTAATCCTAAATGTAACTGCAACACCAACCCTAACCCTAACACCAATTCTAACCCTAAACTTAATCCAAAACAAAACACTAACACTAACCCTAATCTTAACCCTAAACCTAACATTAACCCTAACCCTAACTCTAAACATAACTGTAATCCTAACCCTAACCCTAACCCTAACATTTACTCTAAACCTCACCTAAACTTAACGCTATCCCTAAAATTATCTCTAATCCTTACCCTAACACAAAACCTAAACCTAATGCTAACTCTAAGCGAAACAATGATCCCAACCCTAACCCTATCCAAAAACTTACACCTAACCCTAACACTAAACCTAGTCCTACCCTAACACAAAACCTAACACTAATTCTAACAGTAACCCTAACACAAACACAGAACCTATCCCTAAACCTAACACAAACCCTAACCCTAAACTTAACAAAAATCATAGCTTAAACCACAACCCTAACCCTAACCTAACCTTAAATCTAACCCTTACCTAACCCTAATCCTAACCCTTACCCTAACACTAACCCTAATCCTAATCCTAAACCTAACACTAACCTTAAACTTAACCCTAACCCTAAGTGTAACACTAACCTAACTCTAACTGTAACCCTCACACTTACCCTAAACTTATTCCTAACCCTATAAGTAACACTAAAACTAACCCTAACCCTAACACTAACACTAACACTAACCCTAACACTAACCATAACACAAACCCGAACCCTAACAGTAACCCAAACCCTAAGCCTAACCCTAATTCTCACCCTAATACTAACCCTAACCCTAACCATAATACTAAAACTAAAATTAAATCTAAACCTAAATCTAACAAAAACCCTATCCCTAACCCTGGCTGTAAACCTAACACAAACCCTAACCCAAACCCTACTACGAACCCTAAAACTTTCACGAACCCTAACCCTATAACTTACCCTAGACTTAAACCTAACCCTAAGCCTAACACTAAAACTAACCCTAACCCTAACCCTAACCAAAATCCTAACCTTATAGGTAACACTAATCCTATCCATAACCCTAACCCTAACCATTACCCTAACACTAACCGTAACACTAATCCTAACCCTAAGCCTAACCCTCTTCTTAACCCTAACACTAACTATAACCCTAAACTTAACCATAACTCTAACCCTAATCCAACAGTAACCCTAAATCTAACCCTTACCCGAACCCTAACCCTATCCCTCAACCTAACACAAACCATAACCCTAACCCTAACACTAACCCTAACCCATCCCTAATCCTAACTCTTAAACTAATCCTAACCCAAAAATGATCATTAAACCTGATCCTCACCCAAATTCTAAAAGAAACCCTAAACCTAACTCTAACCTGTGCCCTAACACTAACCCTAACCCTTACCTAATACTAACCCTAAACCTCACTGTAAATCTATCATTATCCCTACCATAACCCTAACCCTAAACCTAACACTAACACAAACTTTAACGCTAACTCTAACACTAACACTAACCCTAATCCTAACCCTAACCATAACACTAACCCCATCCCTACCCGTAACCCTAACTCTAACTCAAACCCTACCCTAACTCACTCCAAAATCTAACCTTAACCCTAAACCTAACCCTAACACAAATCCTATCCCTAACCCTAACCCTAATACACACCCTTACCAGAAATCTCACCCTAAACCAATCCCTAACACTAACCCTAAAACTAACACTAATCCTAATACTAACTCTAAAACTAATACTAACCCTAACCCTAACACAATACCTCAACCTATTCCTAAATCTAACCCTAACCCTGAACATAAGCCTAACCCTTACACTAACCCTATTCCTAACCCTAACACTAACACTAATTCTAACTGTAAATCTAACCCTAACTGTAACACTTAACCTAACACCAATCTAACTCTAATCTTAACTCTAACACAAACCCTAACCCTAAGCCTAAAACTAATAACAACACTCACCCTAACACTAACACTAACCCTAAAACTAACCCTAACCTTATACTTAATTCTAAAAATCACCCTAACCCTAACCCTAACCCTAACATTTATCCTAACCCTAATCCTAACCCTAATCCTAACGTTTACCTAACACTAACCCTAATTCTAACCCTAACCCTAACCCTAACCCTAACACTAACACTAAGCCTAAAACTATCCCTAAACCTATCGTTAACCCTAACCCTAACCCTAACATTAACACTAACCCTAAACCTAAACCTAACCCAAAACCTAACCCTCATCCTATGTGTAACAAAAATCTCACACTAACCATAATCCTAACACAGACTCTAAAACTAAACCTAACACTAACCCCTACCCAAAACCTAACCTTACTGCTAATCCTATCCATAACCCTTTCTTAACCCTAACACTAACCCAAAACCTAATACTAACCATATCCCTATCTCTAACCCTAAACCTAACCCTAAAAATAATCCTACCCCTACCCCTCACCATAAACCTAACTCTAAATCTAAAACAAACCCTAAACCTAACACTAACACTAACCCTAATCTTAACCCTAACCCTAACCTAACCTTATCCCTAACTAACTTTAACTAACTTTAACCCTAACCATAACCCTAACCCTAACACTAACTCTAAACCTAACCCTAACATGTACCCTAAATCTAACCCTAAAACAAACCCTAACTCTAACCCTAACCATTACCCTAACCTAACCCTAACCCAAACCCAAACCCGAATCCTAACCATAACCGAAACCCTAACCCTGTCTGAAACCCTAACACAAGCCCTAATCCTCAATTTAACGGTAATAATTGCACTAATTCTAACTCTAATATAAACCCTAACACTAACCCTAACTCTAACTCGAATCCTAAACATAAACCAAACCCTAAACTTTACCCTAATCATAAGAATAAACTTAAACCTAATCCTAACAATTAACCTAACCCAAAACCTTACCAAAACTGAAAAACTTACCTAACACGGAAACTTAACCTAACCCTAAACCAAAACCTGACACCAACCCTAACACTAAACCTAACCATAACCATAACCCTAACACAAACGCTAACACTAACCCTAACCCTAACTCTAACCCTAACCCTAACCTAATCCTAACACTAACCCTAACCCTAACTCTAACCCTAAACTTAACACTAACACTAACTCTAACCCTAAACTTAAGCCTAATCCTAACACTAACCCTAACTCTAAACTTAATGCTAACCTGACCACTAACTGTAAACACAACCCTAACCAAACCTAACACTAACCACAACCCTTTCTCCAACCCTGACCCTAACATTAACCCTAACACTAATACTAAACCTACCACTAGTACTAACAATAACCCTAACCCAAATTCAAACCATAACCATAATAATAAACCTAACCCTAACCCTAAGATTCACCCTAACCCCAAACCTAAAACTAACACTAACCCTAATCCTAACCCTAACACTAATCCAAACCCTAACCCTAAATTTTACTCTAACCCTAATCCTAACTGTAAGCCTAACCCTAACACTAAACTTAACACAAACCCTAGCCCTAAACCTAACCCTAACCTTAACACAAACCCTAACCTTAACCCTAACATAACCCTAACCCTAAATCTAACCCTAACCCTAACTGTAAAACTAACCCTAAACCTAACCCTAAAGCTAATATTAATCCTAACCTTAACCCTAGCCCTAATCCTAAACCTAACCCTAAACCTAACACAAACCCTAAACCTAACTCTATTCCGAACCCTATTGTATCTTTAAGCCTAAATGTACTCTATCCCTAACCCTAAACCGAACCCTACCCTAATGCTAAAATTAAGCTTAACTCTAACTCTAAAATTAACAATAACACTAATGCTAACCTAACCCTAAATCTAACCCTAACACAAACCTAATTCCAACCTAACACTAACCCTAACCCTAATCCTAAAACTAAACATAATCCTAACTCTAACACTAACCCTAAACCTAAATCTAAACATAACACAAACCCTAACCCTAACCCTTAACCTAACCTTACCCTAAGGCTAACAATAACCCTAACCCGAATAGTAACAGTAAACATAAACCTAACCAGAACCCTAATTCTAACACAAAAATAAACCCTAAACTTAACCTCACACTAATCGTAACCCTAATAGTAAACCTAAATCTAACCCTAACCCTAACCTTAAAACTAACTCTAACCATCACCCTAACCCTAAACTGAACACTTACCCTAATACAAACCCTAATCCAACCCAAACACTAATCCTAACCCTAACTCTAACACTAACCCTATCCCTAACTATACACGAATCCTAACCCTAACACAATACCTAACCCTAACCCTAACCTAAAACTAACCATAAAACATACCCTAAACTCAACCCTAACACTAACACTAACCCTAATGCTAACCCTAACAATCACCCTAACCCTAACCCTAACTTTAACACAAACCCGAATCCTAACCCTAAAAATAAAACTAACCCTAACCCTCACACTAACACTCACCCTAACATTAACCCAAAACCTAACACTAACCCTAACATTAAACCTAAGTGTAATACTAACCCTAACCCTAATGATAACTCTAATTCTAATCCTAACCATAAACTTAAACCTAACCCGAAACCTAACAATAACACAAACCCTAATCCTAAACTAAACTCTAATACTAACACTAACCCTAACCCTGACCATGACCATAACACTAACCCTAAACCTAACACAAAACCCAATCCTAACCATAACCCTAAGCCTAACCTAACCCCAACCCTAACACTACTCTAACCCTAACCCTAATGATAAACATAACACTAACCCTAAACTTAACACAAACCCTAACCCTAAAGATAACCCTAAACTAACCCTAAACCTAACTTACCCTAAACCTAAATCTAACCCTAATTTAACCCTAAACCTAACCCTATCCCTAATTCTAACCCTAACCCTAAAACTTACCTTAATCCTAAACCAAACCCAAACCCTAAATCTAAACCTAAACCTAACCCTAAATCTAACCCTAACCCAAACCCTTACCCTAACCCTATCCCTAAACTAACCCCAACCCTAAGCCTAACCCAACCCTATCCCTAACCCTAACCCTAACTCAAACTCTAACCGTAACCCTAACACTAACTCTAAATTTTGTGGTAACCCTAACCCTAAACTGAAGTCTAACTCTAGCCATAATTCTAACCCTAACACTAACCCTAAACTTAACACTAAATCTATCACTAATCCTAACCCTAACCCTAAACCTAAACCTAACCCTAACCGTAACCCTAATGCTAAACCTAAAACAAACCCTAACCCAAACAATAACCCTAAACGTAAATTAACCCTTACCCAAACTCTTCCCTAACCCTATCACTAACACTAACCCTAACCCTAACCCATATTTTAACACAAACTCTAAGCCCAAACTTAACACTATCACTAACCCTAACCCTAAACCTAACACTAATCCTAACCCTAAAACTAAACTTAATCCTATTCATAACAATAACCCTAATCTTAAACCTAATTCTAACACATCCCCCAAACCTAAATCTAAACCTAACACAAACCC
This sequence comes from Marmota monax, assembly GCF_021218885.2. Taxonomy (NCBI): domain Eukaryota; kingdom Metazoa; phylum Chordata; class Mammalia; order Rodentia; family Sciuridae; genus Marmota; species Marmota monax. The sequence goes on from NW_026693329.1 coordinate 1,492,624, forward strand.
TAACCCTAACCCTAACCCTCACCTTTACACTAACACTAAACCTAACCATAACCCTAAATCTAAACCTAATCCTATACATAAACCCAACCCAAACACTAAACCTAACACTAACACAACCCCTTAACCTAACTCTAAACATAACACAAAACTTAACCCTAGCCCTAACACTAACCTTAACACTAACCCTAACCCTAACTGTTAAAGTAACCCTAACATTAACCCTAGACTTTACCCATACACTAACCCTAATGCTAAACCTAACCTTAATCCTAACTCTAACCCTAACCCTATCCCTAACATTAACACTAACCCTAAGCTATACCTAACCCTAACCCTAACAATAACACCAACCCAAACCCTAATTGTAATTTTAACACTAACCTTAAAAATATCTCTAACCCAAACATTACATCTAACTCTAGCTATAACTCTCACACTAACACTAACACTTACCCTATCCTTAAATCTAATACTAACCCTAACACTAACACTAACCCTAACTATAACCCTAACCCTAAACCTAACCCTAAGAGTAACACCAAACCTAGCCCTAATCGTAATCCTAACACTAACCTTATAAATATCCCTAACCCTAATATTATATCTAACTCTAACTCTAACACTAACACTAAAACATAGCATATCCCTAAATCTAACACTAACCCTAACACTAACCCTAACCCTAACCCTAATAGTAAAACCAAACGTAACCCTAATCATACTCCTAACACTAAAATTAGAAATATCCCTAACCCTTACATTATCCCTAACTCTAACTTTAACACTAACACTAACATTCACCATATCCCTAAATCTAATACTAACCCTCACAAACCCTAACTATAACCCTTATCTAAGATCAACCGTAATCCTAAACCTAACTCTAACACTAAATCTAACCCTAACACTAACACTAAGCCTAAACCTAACCCTAATCATAAAACAAACACGAAAACTAACCCTAATGCTAACCCTATCCGTAACACTAACACTAACCTGAATGCTAATGCTAACCCTAACACTAACCCTAATGCAAAACCTAACACTAAAACTAACCCTAAACCTAACCCTAATCCTAATTGTAACCCTAACACTAACCCTAACCCTAACCATAATCCTAAAACTAACCATAACACTAACCCTAAAACTCCTCTTAATTGTAACTATAACCCTAACTCTAACACTAACCCTAACCCTAAGAAAACCCTAACACTAACTCTAACACTAACCCTAAACCTAATCTTAACTTAAATGCTAAACCTAACACTAATGCTAATCCTAACACTAACCCTAATCCTAAAACTAACCCTAACACTAAAACTAACCCTAACCCTATCCCTAAACCTAAACCTTTCCCTAACCCAAACACTAAACCTAATCCTAACACTAACCCTAAAACTAAACCTAACCCTTTCTATATCCCTAAACGAAACATGAACCATAAACCCAACCCTAACACTAACCCTAACACTAACGCTACACCTAACCCTAATCTGAACCTGAACCCTAACCCAAACAATAAACCTAAACCTAAACCTAATATTAACCCTAACACTAATGCTAATCCTATCCCTAACACAAACCCTAATTCTAACACAAACACTAACCCTAATGCTAACCCTAACACTAAACCTAACCCTAAACATAACCTGAAACCTAACGCTAAAAGTAAACCTAATCCTGACCCTAACACTAACACTCACCCTAACACTAACCCTAAACCTAATACTAACCCTAACCCAAGATGACACTAACCCTAACCCTAACATGTATCCTAACACTAACACCAACAGTAACCCTAAACCAAACCCTAACACTAAAATTAACCCTAACCCCAATCCTAACCTATAAGTAACCCTAACACTACCCTAAACAGGCACCTATCTCTAACCCCAAACCTAACCTTAACCCTAACCCTAAAACTAACACTAATGCTAACTAAACCTAACACTAACCCTAACACTATCTCCTACCCTAATTCTAAAACTAATCCTAACCCCAACCCTTAACACCAACACTAACCCTACCCTTTACCCTAACACCAACCATAAATCTAACCCTAACACTGACACTAACCCTAATTCTAACCCTAACTCTAACCATAACCCTAACCCTAACCCTAAAGCTAACCTTAACACAAACCCTAACCCTAACCCTAACACTAATTCTATCCCTAACCTGAAACCTAATCCTAAAATTAACTCTTACCATAACCCTAAACCTAATACTAAACCTAACCAAAACCCTAAACCTAACCCTAACACTCACCCTAACCCTAATCTTAACTCTAACCCTAAAACTAACCCTAATATGAATCCTAACCCTAACCATAATCCTAAAACTAACCCTCACAATAACCCTAACCTTCTCCCTAACACTAACCCTAAGACTAACCCTAATGCAAACCCAAACACTAATACAAACCCTAATCCTAACCGTAACAGTATCACTAACATTAATCTAACGGCTAACCCTAACATCAAATTTAATCCTAACACTAACATTAACCATAACCCTAACCCTAACTCTAACACTAAGTCTATTTCTAACCCTAACCCTAACCCTAACCCTAAATTTAACTGTAAACCTAACCCTAACACAAACCCTAACACTTACGCTAACCCTAACCCTAACCCTAACCCAAACCCTAATTCTAAACCTCACACTAATCATAACCTGAAAACTAAGCCAAACCCTAACGCTAAACATAAATCTAACCCTAGCACTAACCCAAAACCTAACTATAATCTTAAACCTAACACTAAAACTTACACTAACCCTAATCCTAATAGTAACCCTACCCATAATCGTAAACCTAACACTAACCCTAACTCTAACCCTAACCCTAAATCCAACCCTTTTTCTATCTGTAACACTAACCCTAATCCTACCCTAACCCTCACACAACACTAACACTAAATCTAACATTAACAAAAACTTTAAACCTAACCTTAACCATAACACTAACTCTCACCCTAACCCTAACCTGAACAACAAACCTAACACTAACCCTCACCCTAAAACAAACCCTAAACCTAACCATAATCCTAACCCTAACCTAACCCTAACCCTAACCTATCCCTAACCCTAAACCTAAATTAACTCTAACCCTAAAATTAAATTCAATCCTAACCTTAACACCAGCTCTCACCCTAATTTAAATCTAACCCTAACACAACCTTAAACCTAACATTAAACCTAACTGTACCCTAACCCTAACCATGACCATAACCCTTATTCTAGCCCAAATCCTAATTGTAAACCTAACCCTAACCCTAACCCTAAATTTCAACCTAACACAAACCCTTATCCTAACCCTAATACAAACCCTAAATCTAACCCTAACCCTAAACTTAACTACCCCTAACCATAAACCTAACCTTAAAACTATCTCTAACGGTAACCCTAACCCTAAATCAGCACTTAGCCTAACCTAACCCTATATGAACCCTAACACTAATCCTAATTCTAACACTAATACTAATCCTAAACCTAACCCTATCACTAAACTTAAACCTAAAACTAACCCTAACACTAACCCTAAAAATAACCCTAACACTAATCCTAACACTAATTTCAACCCTAACCCTAACCCTAAGCCTAACACTAATCCTTAATCTAATCCTAACCCTAACATTAACCCTAACACAAACCCTAACCCTAACACTAACAGTAACCCAACCCTAACACTAACCCTAACAATAACCCTTACACTAACCATAACTCAAACATAACACTTACACTAACCCAAATCCTAACCCTAATCCTACCTCTAAACCTAACATAACACTTACTGTAACCCTTAACCTAATGATAAACCTAACCCTACCACTAACCCTAGCCCTATCTGTAACCGAACCCTAACAGTAAACTTAACCCTAACTTAACACTAAGCCTTATACTAACCCTAACCCTAAGGCTAACCCTATTTTTAACCCGAAACATAACCCAAATTTAACACTAACCCCAAACTTAACCCAAACCCTAACACCAATACTAACCATAACATTATCCCTAACAGTGAAGCCAGATTTAAAATTAGGTAGTCAGTGTAGTTAGGTAAATCGGGTCTAATACCGAGTGAAATCTAAAATGGAGGCCATGCTGAGAATGATTCCAGGAAACGCAGGACAACTCATGGAATGTTAATGAAGTCCTGAAAAGGCCCTAGGCCAAAGTCCATCCCAAAGAAGTGTTAATGAAGTCCTTCCTGCTCAGACTACTTCTTTGGCCCACCTGTGTCCCACCCCTCGGGCCTTCTTACCTACATTCCATCACTGAAAGAAACTATAAAATGGAGAGACAACTGCACTTCCACGGATTCCACCTCTTGGGTCCCCTTCTTCCTCTGGGAGAAGTCTTTTCTGATGTCCTTTAATAAACTTTTAATTTCTACTCTGACCTTGCCTCGGCGTGCTTCTTTGGTGTTATTCTTCAACACTGGGGAAGCAAGGACTCGTCACCAGTCAACAGTGGTAACAACAGTAACCCTAAAACTAACCCTAATGCTAATCCTAATCATAATCCCCATACTAAACTAACACTAACCCTAAAACAAACCCTAACCCTAACCATAATACTAAGCCTAACCCTAACACTAACCATAACCATAACCATAACACTAACCATAAACCAAAAAAACCCTAACCTAAACCATAATTCTAAACTTAACATAACCCTAACCCTAACCCTGAACTAACACTAAACCTAACCCTAACCCTAACACTAACCCTAAACCTAAACCTAAACCTAACCCTAACCCTAAAAATAAACCTAAGACCAAACCTAAGCCTATCACTGACCATAAACTTAAACGTTACACTAAAACTAACACTAACCCTAAACCTAAATTAACCCTAACCCTAACACAAACCCTATTCCTAACCCTAAACCTCAACCTAACACTCACAGTAACCCTAACCATAACCCTAACACTTACCCAAACCCTAATCCTAAACCTTACCCTAACATTAACCCTAACCCTAAACCTAACTCTAAATCTAACCCTAAACCTAACACTAAACCTAACTCTTAAACCAACCCTAAAATGTAAAATAAACCAAAATGTAACTCTTACCATAACACTAACCCTAACCATAACCATATCTCTAATATTAAACCTAAGCCTAACCCTATCCCTATTTGTTACACTAAACCTAAAACTAACCCTAATATTAACACTTATCCTAAATCCTTTCCTGAACCAACACTAACCCTAATTTTAACCCTAATCATAACCATAACACTAATCCTAACCCTAAAACTAACCCTAACCCTAACCCTAAATGAAATGGAACCCTAACCCTAACTCTAACCCTAAATGTAACACTACCCCTAACCCTAACACAATCAATAACACTAATCCTAACCCTAACACTAACCTTAACACTAAAACTAACCCTAACAGTTACCCTAACACTAACACTATCCCTAATGCAAACCCAAACACTAACACTAGTCATAACACTTACCCTAATCCTAACTGTAACCCTAACACTAACACTAACCCTAACCTTAACCCTAACAAAAACCCTAACCCTAAACCTAACATTAAACCTAACCATAACTCTAACCCTAAAACTAACCCTAAAACTAATCCTAAACCCAAAAATAATCCCAAATATAACCCTAAACCTAACACAAACCCTAACATCAACCCTAACCATAACTTTAACCATAACACTAACCCTAAACTTAACCCTAATGCTAATCTGATCCATAAACCCAATCCTAACCTAACACTAACCCTAAAAAAACCCTAACCCTTACCCTAACACTAAAGCTAACCCTAAGCCTAAACCTAACACTTATTCTAACACTAACCCTAATCCTAACTCTATCCCTATTTCTTACACTAAAACTAAACCTAACTATAACATAAACACTTATCCTAAATACTTTCCTGAACCCCACACTAACCATAACCCTAACCCTAATCATAATGATAACACTAATCCTAACCCTAAAACTAACCCTAACACAAACCCCAACCCTAACACTAAAACTAACCCTAACCCTAACCCTAAAACCAACCGGAACCCTAACCCTAAAACCAACCGGAACCCTAACCCTAACACTAACCCTAAATGTAACCCTAATCCTAACACTAACCGTAAACTTAACTTTAAGACAAACCCTAACCCTAAACCTAACACTAAACCTAGACCTATCCCTAACCCTAAACTAACCCTACCCCTAATCCTAACCACAAAACTAATCCTAAATATAACCCTAAAACTAAAACTAACACTAAACCTAACACAAACCCTAACACTAACATAATCAGTAATCCTAAACCTAACTTTAACCCAAAGCCTAACCCTAAAACTAACCCTAACCCCAAATCTAACAGTAAACCTAACCCCTAACGTACCTAACCCTAAACCTTACACTAATCTGAACAATAAACCTTACACTAAACCTAACAATTAACCTAATGGTAAAACCAAACCTAAACCTTATCATAAATATAACACTAACAATAACCCTAACCTTAAAACCAAACCTAAAATTAAACATAACCCTAAGCCTAAGGCTAAACCTAACTCTAACCCTAAACCTAACTCTAACAGTAACCCTAACACTAACCCTATATTTAAACCTAACTCTAAATATAACACTACCCCTAACCCTAACCCTAATTTTAAACCTAACTATAACCCTAACACTAACACTAACACAAATCCTAAACCTAACCCTACAACTAACCATAAATCAAACCTAACCTAACACTAAAACTCACCCTAACGCTGATCCTAATGAAAACCATACACTAACACTAACCATAACCGTAATACTAATCTTACCCCTAAACCTAACTTAACACTAACCCTTACCCTAATACTAACCCTCACCCTTACCCTAACACCAACACTAAAACTAACCCTAAACCTTAATCTAACCCTAATCCTATCTGTAAATGTAAAACTAACCATAAACCTAACCTTAACTTAAATCCTAACCCTAACCCTAAAAAAATTCTAACCATAAACCTAACCCTAAATATAACCCTAATCCTAATGATAACCCCAACACTAATCCTAACCCTAACCATAACCAGAACCCTTAGTCTAACACTAACCATAAACATGAAACTAACACTAACCCTAAACCTATAAGTAACCCTAACACTATCCTTAACCATAACCCTAACCCAATCCAAAACACTAACACCAAACCTAAACCTAACCCTAACTCTAACACTCATGGTAAACCTAACCCTAACATGAATGCTAACCCTAACTCTAACACTAAACCTAACTGTAAACATAACACTAACCCTAACACTAACCATAAACTTATCCCTAAAAATAACCCTAACACTAACCCTAACCCTAACCCTAAAAATAACAATAACACTAACCCTAACACTAACTTCAACCCTAACTCTAACCCCAACCCTAAGCCTAATGCTAACCCTAACTCTAACCCTAACCATAACCTAAACCTAACCCTAACACAAACCATAACACTAACTCAAACACAAAGTTTAACACTAACCCTAAACCTAACACTAATTCTAACTCAATCAATAACACTAATCCTAAAATTAACTCTGAACCTAACACTAAAACTAACCATAACACTAACCCTAACCCTAACCCTAACGTAAACCCTAATGCAAACTCTAACACTAACACTAATCGTAACACTAACCCTAATCCTAACCGTAACCCTAACACTAACAATAACGCTAACTCTAACTTTAACACAACCCATAACCCTAATCCTAACATTAAATCTAACCCTAACCCTAACCCTAACAGTAACCCTAACACTAATCTTAACCCTAACCCTAAACCTAAATGTAACCTTAACCCTAATATTAACCCTAACCTTAACACAAAACCAAAAACTAAACCTATCACTGACCCTAAACCTAACTTTAACTCAAAGCCTAACCGTAACACTAACCCTAACCCTAATCCTAACCCTTAACCTACTTTAACCCACAGGCTAACAATAACACTAACCCAAACCCTAACCCTAAACCTAACAGTAAACCTAACCAAAAAATTACCTAACCCTAAACATTACCCTAAGATGAACAATAAACCTAACCCTAAACCTAACAATAACCCTAAAGCTAACACCAAACCTAACTTTAATCATAAACTTAACAATAGCCCTAACCCTAACTGTAATACTAAACCTAAAACTAACCCTAACCTTGAGCCTAACACTAACCCTAACTCTAACCCTAAACCTTACCCTAAAGCTAAGGCTAACACTAACTCTATCCTTAATCCTAAACCTAAATATAACACTAACCTTAATCCTAACCCTAATTTTAAACCTAACCATAACCCTAACACTAACCCTATCACAAAATCTAATCCTAAACCTACCAGTAACCCTAACCCAACCCTAAATCTAACCCTAACACTAAACCTAACACTAACCCTAAACATAAAACCAACCCTAACTTTAAAACTAACCCTAATCTTAACCACAACCCCGACACTAATCCTAACCCTAACCCTAAACCTAACCCTTAGTCTAACACTAACCATAACCTTAAGCCTAACACTAACACTAACCCTAAACCTAACCATAACCCTAACCATAACATAAACCATAACCCTAAACCTAAAACAAAATCTAAACCTATCACTAACCATAATAATATCCTTAACCCTAATCTTAACCCTAACCCAAACACTAACACCAAACCTAAACCTAACCCTAACTCTAACACTTATGCTAATCCTAACCCTAACATAAACACTAATCCTAACCCTAACACTATCCCTAAACATAAACATAACCCTAACACTAACAGTAACACTAACCCTAAACATATCTCTAACCCCAACGCTAATACTAAACATAACCATAACCTAACCCTAACACTAACCCTAACACTAACACAAAGTTTAACACAAAAACTAACTCTAACCCAAACCCTAATCCTAACCATAACCATAGCCCTAACTCTAACCCAAACCCTAAACCTAACTCAAACCCTAGCCCTAACCCTAACACTAACCCCAAACCTAACCCGTTCCCTAACTCTAAACCTAACACTAATCCTAACACTAACCCTAACCCTAACCATAACCATAACCATAACACTAATCCTAAACCTAACCCTAACACTAACCCTAATCCTAACACTTACCCTAACATTAACCCTAACATTAATCCTAACTCTAACTCTAACCCTAACACTATGATGAACCTTAACTCTAAACCTAACACTAACACTAACCCTAACCCTAACACTAACACTAAACCTACCACTAACCCTAACACTAACACTAACCCTAAATTTAACCCTAACACTAACCCTAACCTTAATGGTGACACTAACACTTACACTAACCCTAACGCAAACCTGAGCACTAAAACTAATCCTAACACTTAACCTAATTCTAATGGTAATCCTAACAGTAACACTAACCCTAACCCTAACACTAACACTAAACCTACCACTAACCCTAACACTAACACTAACCCTAAAACTAAATTTAACCTTAAACCTAACCCCAACACTAACCCTAATACTAACCTTAAACTTAACCTTAATCCTAACTGTAACCCTAACACTAACACTAACCCTAAACTTAAACCTAATCCTACAGTAAATCTAACCTAAAACTTACCCTAAATCTAACCCTAACCCTAACCCTAACCCTAATTGAAACCCTAAACCTAAACCTAATACTAAACCTTACCCTAACCCTAAAACTAACACTAACCCTAACCATAACACTAAAAATATTCCTAGTCCTTAACAAACCCTAAAACTTACCCTAACCCAAACACTAACCCTAACTCTAACCTTAACCATAACACTAACCCTAAGAAAAAACCTAACCCTTACCATAACCATAAACACAACCCTAACTCTAACCCTATCACTAACCCTAAAACTAAAACTAATCCTAACCCTAATGCTAACCCTAAATCTAACCCTAAACCTAACACAAATTATGTCTTACCCTAACCTTAACCCTAACAAACAATAACCCTAAACCTAACACTAAAGCTAAATCTTACCATAACCCTAAATCTAAACCTAAACCTAACCCTATCACTAACAGTAATACTAACCTAATACTAACCCTATCCCTAACACTAAAACTAACCCTAACCCTAACCCTATTACTAATCCAAAAACTAATGCTAACCCTAACACAAACCCTAAACCTAACACTTACCCTAAACCTAAGCCTAAACCTAACACAAACCCTAGCATTAACACTAATCATAACCCTAAACCTAACTCTAACCCTAACCCTAACACTAATTCTATCCATAACCATAACCCTAAACCTTACATTTACCCTAACCCTTACCTAAGCCTAACTATAACCCTAAACCTAACCCTAACACGAACCCTAACCCGATCTTAACCCTAACACTAACCCTAACTCTAAACTTAACCCTATGTCTAACACTAACACTAAATCTAACTAATCCTAACCATAAACCTAACACTAACCATAACCCCTACCCTAACCCTATCACTAAAACTAACTCTAAACATATCCCTAAACCTATCACTAACCCAAAACCTAATCCTAAAACTTACTCTAACTCTAACACTAACCCTAATTCTAACCGTAAACTAACAATAACACTACCCCTAACCCTAAACCTAACCATAAACTTAACACTAACCCTAACCCTAACCATTACTCTAACACTAATCCTAACACTAAAACTAACCCTAACACTAAACCTAAGCTGAACCCTAACCATAACCATAACACTAAACCTCACCCAATGCCTAACATTAAAGTTAAACCTGTCCCTAACCCTAACACTATCCATAACCCTAACTCTAACACTAACCCAATCACTAACACTAAACTAATCCTAACTCTAACACTAAACCTAACACTCACTCTAACCATATCCCTAACATGAACCCTAAACTTAACCCTATCACTAACTCTAACCATAACCCTAACACTAAACCTAAACCTAACACTTACCCTAACCCTAACACTAACCCTAACCATAACACTAACCCTAACACTAACACTAACCCTAAACCTAATGCAATCTGTAAGCCTAACCTTTATACTAACCCTAACCCTAACACTGAGCCTAAAACTAACCCTAATCTTAACCCTAACAATAACCCTAAACCTAACAATATCCCAAACCCTAACACTAAATCTAACCCTAACCACAACCATACCCCTAAACATCCCTAATCCTAACACTATTGCTAACACTACACATCCCTAACCGTAAAACTATTGCTAAACATAACCCTAACCCTAACTCTAACACTATCACTAAACCTAACCCTAACCCTAACATATAACTTAACCTATACCATAACCCTAACACTAAAATAACCCTAACACTAATCTTATCACTAATCCTAAACCTAATGCTAACTCTAACACAAACACTAAACTTAACACTAACCCTAAACCTAACCCTAACCATAATGCAATCTGTACCACTAACACTAACCCCAACCTTAACCCTAATTGTACCTAAAATGTAACCTAACACTTACATTAAACCTAACTCTAACACAAACCCTAACCCTAACCCTAAGACTAACCTTAACCATAACCCTAAACTTAACCCAAAAACTAACCCTAACCCTAAACCTAACACTAACCCTAACACTAATTCTAAACCTACACTAATGCTAAACATAACACTAACACTAACCCTACACCTAACAGGAACCATAACCCTAACCCTAACCCTAACACAAACCCTAACCCTAAACCTAACCATAACCATAACACTAAACCTTACCCTAAAACTAACCTTAACCCTAAACCTAACCCTAATACTAATCTGAATACTAACACTAGTCTTAACCCTAACACTAATCATAACACTATCCCTAAACCTACCCCTAACCCTAAAACTAACTTAAACCTATCCCTAACCTTAACAGTATAATAAACCCTAAACCTAACACTAACACAAACACTAACACTAAACCTAACCCTAACCCTGTCCCTTGCCCTAGCCCTAACCCCATCCCTAACACTCAGAGTAACCCTAACAATAACACAAACACTAATTCTAACCCTAAAACTAACTCTAACCCTAAACATAACCCTAACAAAAACCTTAAACTTAACCCTAACCCTAACCCTAAAACTAGCCCTAACATTAACCATAAACCTAACCCTAAACCCAACCCTAACCTAACCCTACCCCTAACACTAACACTAACATTAACCCTAATGAAAATCATAACCCTGACTCTAACAGGAATCCTAAGTCTAAACCTAAACCTGACTCTAAAACTAACACCAACCCTAACCCTAACCCTCACACTAACACCAACCTTAAAACTAAACCTAATCCTAAACCTAACCCTAACAATAAACCTAACCCCAATCCTAATCCTATCACTAATTTTTACCTTAAACATAACCAGAGTCCTAACAATAACCCTAACCTTAACCATAACCCTAACTCTAACACTAATACTAATTGTAACTCTACCCCTAAACCTAACATTAACTTTAATTTTAAATCCTAATGTAATCATTATCCTAACACTAAACCTATCCCTAATTCTAACCCTAAATATAACCCTAATCTATCTGTAATCTTAACACTAACCCCAACCCTAACCCATACATGAACCCTAACCCAAATCCTAACCATAACACTAAACCGAACTAACCATAACCCTAACCCTAACCCTCATATTAACCCTAACATTAACCCTAAACCTAACCCTCATATTAACCCTAACATTAACCCTGACACTAACCCTAACCCTAAACCTAACCCTTACCATACGTAACACTAACCCTAAGCATAACACTAACCCTAACGCTAAACATAAACCTAACTATATCTCTAACCATAACACTAACCTTACCGTAACTCTAATCCTAACACTAACTCTAAACCTATACCTAACCCTAACACAAACTCTAACCTTCCCCCTAAACCTAATACTATAATTAACCCTAACCATATCCCTAACACAAACCTAACTCTAACCCTAATATTCACCCAATCCTGAACCCTAATGCAAACCCTAATTCGAACACTAACTATAACCCTAATCCTAATTCTAACCCTTACATTAACCCTAACAGTAACCCTAAACTTAACCCTAACCTAACCCTAAATCTAACCCTAATCCTAACACTAAGCCTAACCCTAATTTTAACACTAACCCTCACCCTAAACCTAATCCTAACCCTAACCCTAACACAAAATTTAACAATAACCTTAACCCAAAACCTAACCTAATCCTAACTGTAACCCTAACCATAACAATAAATCTAACCCTAATTCTAACTCAAACCCTAAACCTAACCCTAAAAATACCCTAACTTTAACCCTAACCCTTACCATAACACTAACCTTTACCCTAAACATAACCCTATCACTAACCTTAAACGTAACCTTAACCATAACACTAACCCTAAACCTAACTCTAACCGTAATACTAACTCTAAACCTGTCCCTCACCCTAACACTCTATTTAACCCTATACAAAATTCTAAAACAAAAACTAACACTAAACCTAACCCTAAACCTAACACTCACCCTAACCCTAACCTTAACATTATCCCTAATCCTAAGCCTAACACTAACAATAATGCTAATCCTAACCCTTACCTGAACCCTAACTCTAACCCTAAACTTAATCCTAAAACTAACCCTAAAACTAGCCCTAACCCTAACTCTACCCCTAACAATCACCCTAACTCTAAACCTAACACAAAACTTAACACTAACACTAACCCTAATCCTAACATAATTCTAACTATAACCCTAACACAAACACTAACACTAACCCTAATACTAACTCAAATTCTAAACCTAACCCTAATACTAACCTAACCCTAAGCCTAACCCTAATCCTAACCAGTACCCTAACACTAAGTTTAACTGTAACCATAACCCTAACACTAACATTAACCCTAACCCTAACCCTAACCCTAACCCTAACACTAACCCATACCTATTCGTAAATGAAACACAATCCCTAACCTAATATTTACCCTAACCTTAACACTAACACTAATTCTAACGTTAAAGCTAACACTAGCAATTTCAATAACCCTAACTCTAACCATAAGACGAACCATAACACTAAGCCTAACACTGAACCTAACCCTAACCCTAATCCTAACACTAAACCTAACCCTAAACTTAACACTAACCCTAACATGAACCCTAACACTAACTCTAATCCTAACACTAAAACTAATCCTAAACCTTACCTTAACCCAAACCCTAACCCTAACACTAACCCTAAACCCAACCCTAACCCTAATCCTAACACTAAACTTAACCCCAAACCTTACCCTAAGCCTAAACCTTACCATAAACCAAACAGTAAACCTAACCTTAACCATAACAATAACACTTTCATTAAAATTAACCATAAACATTCCACTAAGCCAGACCCTAAACCAAACATTAACCCTAACCCTAACACTAAACCTAATTCTAACCTTAAAACTAACTCTAATCCTAACCCTAACCCTAACTCTAACAAGAACACTAACATTAACTCTAACTCTAACCCTAACACAAACCCTAACACAAACATAATTCTGACCCTAATCTAATGCTACCCTCACCCTTACCTAACCTTAATCCTACCACAAACAATAATCCTAACCCTAAACTTAACACTAACCCTAACCATAACCATAACACTAATGCTAACCATAACCCTAACCCTAATGCGCACACTTACCCTAATCCTAACCCTAACTCTAACAAGAAGCTTAACCCTAAACCTAAACCTAACCCTAAAACTAACCCTATTGCTAACACTAACCATAAACATAAACCTAAAATAACCCTAACCCTAACCCTCACCCTAACCCTAACCATAAACCTAACACTAACCCTAACCTTAACCCGAATACTAAATATAAACCTAACTATAACCCTAACCCTAAATCTAAAAGTAACCCTAATCCTAACCCTAACCCTAAAACAAACCCTAACCCTAAACCTTAACCTAATCTTAACACTAACCGTAACCCTAACCCTAACATGAAACTTAACCCTACATTAACCCTAACCAAACTCTAACCCTAACTCTAAAATAATCCTATTCCTAACCCAAATCCAAATGCTACATCTAAGTGTAACCAAAACCCTTACCATAAAACTAACTGTAACCCTAAATCAAAACCTATCCCTAAACCTAACCCTAACATAAACCTTAACCCTAATCCTAAACCTAACAACTACCCTAACCTAAACCATAAGCCTAACTTTTACCTAGTCCTGACACTAACACTTACCTAATCAAACCCAATTCCTAACACTAACACTAACCCTAACACTAATCCTAGCTGTAAATCTATCTTGAAAATTAAACCTAACAATACAACTAAGCCCAACCTTCACCCAAACAATAACCCCAAACCTAACACTATCACTAATCCTAACCCTATCCCTAACCCTAAATGAAACCCTAAACCTAAGTCTAACCCTAACCCTAACCCTAAATTTAACCATAACCCTCATCCTAACCCTAATCCTAATCCTAACAATAACTCTAACCCTAACCCTAAACCGAACCCTCACCATAAACCTATCCCTAAACCTAACATGAACCCTAAGCCTAACAATAACACTAATCATAAACCTCATTTTAACCCTAAACCAAACACAAATGCTAACCCTTACCCTAACCCTAACCCCAACCCAAACCCTAAACCTAAACCTAATACTAACCCTAAGCCTAAAACAAACACAAACCATAACCCTAACTCTAACGCTAACCTAACCCTAACTTTATCCATAAACCTAACTCTAAACCTAACCCTAACCCTAAGCCTAACAATAACTTTAAAATTAACCCTAACTCTAACCTACCATAAACCTATCCCTAACCCTAACCCAAATCCTAATCATAACCGTAAACCTATACATAACCCTATCAGTAACCCTAACACAAACCCTAAACCTAACCTAAAACTAACCGTAACCCGAATCCAAACACTAACCCTAACCCTAACTTTACACTAACACTAGTTCTAACCATAACCCTAAACCTAACCCTAATCCTAACCCTAAACTAAGTTTAAGCCTAACCCTAAAACTAACCCTAACCCTAATTCTAACCATAACACAAAACCCAACCATAACCATAACCCAAAACTTAAACAAACCGTAACCCTAACCCTAACCTAACACTAACCCTAACCCTAAACTTAATCATATCACTAATCCTACCCCCTAACCCTAACTCTAAAACTAACCCTACTCTAACCCTAACATTATCCATAAACCTAACACTAACCCTAACCCTATCATGAACACTAAAACTTAACCTAATCATAACACTAACCCTAAACTTTACCCTAACATGAACCTTAAACCTAACTTTAAAACTAACCCTAACACTAACCCTAACCCTATTCCCAACACTAACCATATAATTATTCAAAAATTTAACACTAAACTTAACCCCAATTCTAAACCTAATTCTAAGTCTCATACGAATTCTAATACTAAACCTAAACCTAAGTATAACACTAACCCTAACACTAATCCTAATCCTAACTCTAAACCTAAGTCTAACACTAACCCTAATACTTAAAATAACCCTAACCCTAACCCTCAACTTAACCCTACCCTAAACCAAACACCAACCCTAACCCTAATCCTAACATTAACCCTAAAACTATCTATAGCCCTAACCCAAATACTAATGTTAAAGCTAACCCTAATACTAACACTAATCCTAACCTCAACCAACCCTAAATCTAAACCTATCACTAACCCTAACCTTAACCCTAACATGAACCCTAACTCTAAAGCTACTCATAACCTAACCCTAAGCCTTACCCTAACCTAAACCTAACCAAAAACCTAACCCAAAACTTAACACTAACTGTAAACATAACCCTAACCATAACCCTAACTGTAACCCTAACAAAAACCTAACCCTAACCCTAACACAAACCCTAACACAAACCATAACCCTAACCCTAATCTAATCATAATGCTAACGCTTACATAATCCTAACAGTAATTCTAACACTAACACTTACCCTAACACTAACTCTACCCTAAATTTAACATGAACCATAAACCTAAACATACCAGTAAGTCTAACCCTCACCCAAACCCTAACCCTAAAACTAACCCTAAACCTAACTCTAATCCTAACAGAAATCCTAACCCTAACCCTAACACTAACCCTAACCCTAACTTGAAACCAAATCCTAACACTAACCCTAATCCTAAACCTAACAATTAACCTATCCCTAACCCTAAACATAACCCTCGCACTAACCCTAACCCTAAATCTAACACTAACCATAACTCTTAAACTAACACTCACCCTAAATCTACGAATAACTTAAACCCAAACACTAATGCTAACACAAATACTAACCTTAATCTAACACAAATACTAACCCTAACCCAAACCCAAAACATAAACCTAACACTAATCCTAACCCTAAACATCACCGAACCCTAACCCTAAACCTAACAAAACCCTAAACCTAACACTAACCCTAACCCTAACATTAACCGTAAACCTAAGCCTAACCCTAATCCTAACACTAACCTTAACCCTAACCCTAATACAAAACTAAGCTTACTCTAACACTAACTCTAATGCAAACCATAACCATAACTCTAAGCATAACCCTAACAGTAACCCTTACACAAATCCTAACTGTAAGCCTACAACTAACCCAATCCCGAACCCTAAAAAGTATCCTAACACCAAACCTCATCCTTACACTAACACTAAAGCTAAACCTAACCCTAAACCTAACGTTAACACTAAACCTAACCCTAACACTAACTCTAACACAAAACCTAACACTAACACGAATACTAAACCTAACCCTATTCCTAACCGTAACCCTAATGATTACACTAACCCTAACCATAACCCTAACATAAATCCTAACTTAATCTTAAAACTAACCCTAAATCTAACCCTCACCTTAACAGTAACCGTAAACCTAAACCTAACCCTAACCTAACACTAACTTCAACCCTAACATTAACCCTAACACTAACCTTAAATTTAACCATAACCCTTACCTAACCCTAAACCTAAACCTAACCGTAAAAGTAACCCTAACCCGAAGAACACTAACACAAACCCTAAAGCCACCAATAACCCTCTCATTAACCCTAACCATAAAACTAACCCTAAACCTAAACCTAACCCAAACCCTAATACTAATCCTAACTCTAACTAAAACCTAACCCTAAATCTAACAATAACCCTAGCCATAACCCTAAAACTAACCCTAAACCTAACACAAAACTTAATGCTAAGCCTAATCCTAAACCTAACTCGAACCCTAAACCTAAACTTAACACAAAACCTATCCATAACACTAACCCTAACATGAACCATAACCCTAAAATTAACACTAACACTAATTTTAACTCTAACCCTAATACTAAAACTATTCCTAACCCTAATCCGAACCCTATCCCTAACATTAACACTAAACCTAAACCTAACCCCATCCATAACATAAACCTAAAACTAAACCAACCACTAAACCTAACCATAACCCTTACCCTAATACTAACCCTAAACCTAACCATAGCCCTAACACTAAACCTAAAGCTAACTATAAACAGAACCTTAACAATAAACCTATCAATAAACCTAACTCTAACCGTAGCACTAAACCTAAGCCTAAACCTAACCCTAACATAAACCGTAACCAACCTCATAACCCTGAACCTAACCTAAACTTAATCCTATCCATAGCCCTAACCCTAACCCTAACCCTAAATCTAACAAGAACAGTGACACTAACCCTAACCCCAACACTAACACTAAACCTAACCCCAACCCTAACCCTATCACTAAGGCTAACCCTAACCAAAATTCTAAAATTAACCCTAAAACTAACCCTAACCCTAACACTTACCCTAATACTAAGCCTAATCCAAATCCGCAACCGAACACTAATCCTAAACCGAATACCAACCCTAACCCAAACCTTAACCCTAACCCTAATCCTAACCTTAACCCTAACCCTATCACTAACACTAACCCTAACTCTAACTCTAACCTTAACACTAACCATAACATGAGCCCTAACCCTAACACTAACACTAACTGTAACCCTGAAATTAATCCTAAACTTGCCCCTAACCCTCACCCTAACACTAACACTAACTCTAACCCTAATGATAACAATAACACTAATCATAACATGATCCATAACACTAAACCAAACACTATCCCTAACCCTAACCCCCGAGATAATCTTAAACATAACTCTAACCCTAATATTAACCCTAATTTTAACACTAACACTAAATCTAACCCTAAACTTAACACAAACCCTAACAAAAACCATAACCCTGACCCTAACGTAACCCTAAACCTAACCCTTACTAATCTTAACCCTAAACCTAACACTAAACCTAAACCTAAACCTAACAATAAGCCTAACCCCAAGCCTAACCCTAACCCTAACCCTAACAAAAAACCTCACCCTAACTTTTACATTAAAGCTAAACCTAACCCTAAACCTAACCTTAACACTAACCCTAACCCTAACCCTAACACTATAGCTAACTCTAACTCTAACACAAACTGTAATACTAACACTAATCCTAACCCAAACCCAAATCCTAACCGTAACCCTAATGTTTACAGTAACTCTAATCCTAAAACAAATCCTAACCCTAACACTAACCCTAAATCTAAACCTAACCCTAACATTAACCATAACCCTAACACTAACCGCAATCCTAACCTTAACAATAACACAAACACTAACTTTAATCCCAAACCTTACCTAAACCTAACCCTATATCTAAACGTAACTGTAACCCTAACTATAACCCTAATACTAACCCTAACCCCAACCATAACCTTCTCACTTATCCTAACCCTAAATCTAAACCTAACCCTAACCCTAACCAAAACCCTTACCCTAAAACTAACCCTA